>NC_091121.1:170016986-170616986 GCF_040183065.1 Periplaneta americana | reverse complement strand
TTCTGCCATCTACTGAGACGTTTGAAAACTAACTAGGTATTCCATTATACACAGAATTTATGATACCATATTATACGCTACATATCTAATTTTTGACCAAAATGTCAGTTACCATGTTTTACGACCGAGCCCCTCAAATATTACTTGAGATGAATACAATATCTCTCTGTGTATTGTAAATTTCTGGCGTAAGAGTTAAAACAGAATGATAGGAAATTCCCACAATGCGAATGTTATGATGTTGTGAAATAAATCATCTTTAATATGGTTGTGGATAATTTAAGAAACTATTACGTAAAATAATTTTTACTTCAAAAAGCTGCCTAATCTACATTATGAGAAAGTACAGTTTAGGCCTATGCCAGAGGCGTTCAAAAGTGTAGTTTCAACTCAACCCCTGGAAAGAGGACGTACTTCTAACTCCTCCTCCCAGCGGAGGGTGAGTAGGCTACTCGAGACAGTGCAGTGGTGGCATTTAGCTTACTGTTGTTAGCAATATCTGTGTCGAAGGCGTGTTCTTCTGTACTGTTGTCCAGAAAAGGAAATTTATTTCCGAGTGGGAAGAAACGTTCTTTTTTCGCGAGAGTGAAGGCAACATCCAAATGCCTTATTTGTTCTAAAATTATACGTAAAATGTATAAAATTAATATAAGGCGACATTAAATGGCCGATCATTCTCCTATATTTACAATTACTAGAAGGTAAGCTCCAAATTATTTCTTGCACAACTGCGTATTCTGTAACCGACATAACACCTGATTTTGAATCCATAATTTCTAGTCACAGAAGCTGCGCGAAAGAAAGTGAAGAAGAAAACATGGCAATGAAAAAGAAACAAAATGACAGTGAAAAGAATAAACCGAAAATGAAAATGACACTTTTGGGCCGTAAAACATTTTCATTCTCAGGAACTATTTTAAGTTAGACTAATTACCACGTGGCTATAATTATTAATTATGTTAATGAGTTTACAAGTTGGTGAACGGTTCATAATCATAATTAATTTGTTTGTTTAGTTTAGGTTAAAATTTTAAGGTTTTATATTGAAGAATAAAGTTGGGCAATATTATTTTCATGCAGGTATTTGAAATGTTTGAATGTAAAAATTAATGGTTTTTCTAAATACCCAAAAGTATCTATGCCATTTATTAATTTCATAAAGGTTTATAATTAGCTCAGGACACTAAATACGTTTTATTTTCGAACAAGCATTAGATTTTTTAGTATATCTTAACACTAATGCAATGAAATGTTTCATACTACAGTCTGATCTGTTTGTATATGGATAATATTAATTTATTATTATAAAGCTATTATGATAGTAGGAAAAATGTCTTGCTGCTTATATTATGATTATAAGATGAGAGTTTCCATATATGACAATCAACAATGTATAATATGAAATGACAAATGAAAATCGTAGATGATTAAAATGGCTACTAAAAATGAAGCAGCACAATGTGTTCTTTGGTATGCTAAATTTGAGAGTGTTGAAAGAGTTCAAAGGGAATTTGGACGTGAGTATGGTGTGCGTAATGTACCTAAATACGATTCCATAATAAATGTGGTATCGAACATTTGTAGAAACAGGTTCTGTGTTAAAAATGCATGCAGGAGGTCTCAGATGAAACCCAGTACAAGACGAGCTATCTCTTGGCTTGGCCCCCAAACTCCCCAGATCTAACCCCTCCTGACTTATTCGTGTAGGGTTTTGTTAAAGACATTGTCTATTCACAGAAACCCAGGAACATTGATAATCTGAGAGTAAAAATTACTCAAGCTTTTCAACAAATCACATCTCTTATGTTACAACGGACATGGGTTGAATTGCATCACCGTTATGAGTTGTGCAGGGTGCGCAATGGGGGTCATGTTGAGCTCTGAGGAATCTCCCATCTTTCAGTGTTGTATGCACAAAGTTTCAACAAATGAAGTTCAGTAGTAAATGTTTTACGATATTATATTATCCATACCCAAACGGATAAACTTGTATAACTTTGTTCTACTAAGGTTGGATAGAAAGTAATGGCAACAGTTCAATATTTTGACATGGTTTTATTCACAAGGGTATGAATGTATGTATGCATGCATGTGTATATTTATAAATATATGTCTATATGTTATTATATTATGTCCACAAATGTACATATTTTAGCGAAATGTCTTAATATGATCTACAAGTTCAACATGTCTATTCATGTTAAATTCTCTAGGTATTTCGATTATAATTTCAAGCCTTCAATCAAATTAATGTTTATTCACCGTATGTATCTATATGTTATGTCTCTACATACGTAAGTAAGCATGTATGTATGTATGTATGTATGTATGTATGTATGTATGTATGTATGTGTGTGTATGTGTGTATATTAGCTAAGTGTCATAATATTATCTATAAGTGCAACATGCTATTCATGTTAAATTCTCTATGTTTTTCGACTGTAATTTCAAGACATTAATCTAATTAATTTATATATGCTACACTCTTACAAGTGTATATTTATTGTATGGTAGTCTGTAAGTTTCAATTTGTTATGATTAGTTTAAAAATATAACCCTAATATACTATATGTAAAATAGGGTTTATAAATATGGAATAAATACTACTACTACTACTACTACTATTCACAAGGGTACAACATTTACGTACCTTCTATATAGTCGCACCCCCTCTTATTTATTACCTTTTGCCAAATGTTTAGAAGGCCTCGTACACCATCAGCGCGTCCATCTTTGTTGATGTTCCGTATTGACCGCCCTATAGCACGGATAAGTTCATCTCTGGTACTGTACCGGGTCCCTCGCAGTGGTTCTTTCACTTTGGTGAAAAGATCGTAATCGCATGGACTCATATCGGGTGGGTACGGTGGATGTTCCAGAATCTCCCATTGCCAGCGGCGCAAGAGGTCCTTGACAGCAGCAGCGGTGTGACTCCTTGCATTATCATGAAGAATGATGGGGTTCTGTACCACCAAGTGTCGTCGTTTTCTCCTGAGCGCTGGAGGATGGTGGTGCTTCAGGAACCTGCAGTAGTAGTCCGCGTTTACCGTCTGCCTTGGAGGTACAGCGTGGCCCAGTATTACCCCTTCAATGTCATACGCCACAATGAACAACTCCTTCACAGCGCTTTGTATGGGGCGCACATTCTTTGGACGAGGAGAACCAGGATGCTTCCATTCATTTGATTGGTATTTCAAGTTTGGTTCATACGAGCGAGTCCAGGTTTCGTCCATAGCGACGATTCGTACCGGTCCAACAAGGTCTTCCCGGAATGCTTTAATCCACTGTGCGATATGGCAACGCTGCATCGCCACATGCTTCACGCAGTCCCTGAAAACATTCTTGTGCACTACGACCTCGTGCCACTTGAATTTTGATCCAGGAACGTTGCTCTAGTTTTGTAAACATGGTCTCAGAGCTCTCGCACTATGCCTATGAAAGTAAACGTTCCACACACTGCAGTAGATTGACAGAGTACTGTCGCCGCTGGCTGCACTAACTCATCTAACAGTCCTTGTTCATGTCCACACAGCTGGCAGCTCTCGAACGCACCATCGTCACGTTTTATTGTTTTTTTTTATTGTTTTTTTTATTGGCGTTGGATAACGTTTTTTTTATTTTTTTATTTATTTATTTAATAATAACATATACATAAAAACGTTACATTAAAATACCCCGAAAGAGCAAAGCTCGTGTTCGGGGACAGTTCCGTTACATAGATACACATAATTTGTAGACAAAATACTTAAGAAAAAAGCTCACATAAAGATTGTAATAAAATTAGTAAATAATAATACTAATAATAACTGAGTGAAAAAAGAGACGATGTTTAGATTGATGGATTAATATTAAATTATTATTAGTAGTATAATTAGTGCAGGTCATGTTGAGATAGTAACCAAGATAAAATAGAAAAATACACTTAGGATAGAAATAAACTTGTTTTACAATACATGGTACATAATATATATACAGGGAAGTCTGTCATATAAATTTTTTAATTCTGGATCTGAAAATTTCATTGCTTAAAGTAGTCAATTCTGGATGAAATTTTATTATCGAATTATATAGCCGTGGACCATAATTTGTACTGTGTAGTAAAGCAGCAGATGTGAAATATTTAGGTTCAACTAATTTAAGAATTTCATTTCGTCTCGTATTATGAGCATGTGGCTGAGCTACAAATTTCGTTCTATTTTTATGATAGAATTTCATTAAAGAGTATTCATAAATTTGGTCAATTCTAAAAACATTCAATTCAGAATGGATCAAATTTGTTGGATAATCCAGTCGCCTTTTCAAATAAATTTTGATTATACGTTTTTGCAACATAATTAGAGGAAAAAGAGCAGTTTTTGTAATGCCTCCCCATCCAATTATACCATATTGGATAACAGATTCAACTAGAGCCAAATAAACCAAACGTAATACGTGAGTAGGCAAGTAATGGCGAAGGTTTACAAATTTGTAAATTGTTTTACGTATCCTGTTACATAAAAAGGTGATTTGTCTATCCCATTTCAAGTGCTGATCAACAATAATTCCCAGGTATTTCACATCTACAGATTCTTTCAGGCAAGGGCATTTACAGGTTGTAGAGAGTTTACAAAATGAGTTGTGGATTATTAATTTTAAATGAGAAAGTGATTTCAATTTGTTCAATCCAGAGACTGTTAAAGAAAATGGCACCAAAGTAGTTTTAGTTATATTTAGAGATAGCAAATTTGCATCAAGCCAGTTTTTGATAAAATTTATACCTACATTGGCATGTTTATAAGTGTCCTCCCAAGTTAAACCACTGAAAATCACCACCGTATCATCAGCGTAAGAATAACAGGAGCCATTATGTACTTTCAAATCAATGTTTAATAAATCATTAATATATATTAAAAATAGAATAGGACCTAAAATTGTTCCCTGAGGGACACCTATATCAATATTTACATTTTCACTGATATTATCATCAATTTTGGTTACCTGAGTTCTTTTGTTTAAGTATGATTGAAATAACTTATGCGCAATACCCCTGACTCCTATATCAAATAATTTGTCCAGAAGTAAACGATTGTTCACCGTGTCAAAAGCTTTCCTTAAATCTAAGAAAATCCCTAAACATTTAGAACCGTTATCCAACTCCTGCATAATTTTACCCGTGACTTCAATAATTGCGTCATCCGTAGATAATTTATTTCTGAAGCCATACTGATGTTTGGAGAGAATTTCATTTTTCTCTAAGTAATTTACTAATCTGTAACAGAGTTGCCATAACTTTTTATCCAACTGTATTTATGACTGTCTTAGTAAGTAGATACATAAACTATCATCAGCAGAACACTACAATCCGCTGCTGCTTCAGTTCTTTCTCGAAATCGCCTCTCACTCTACATGCGTTACCTGTGTGTTGCGGGGTGCATTTCTTTGAATATCCTCAGCTTATCCTTTTGAGCACGTCTGGCCTATTCTATTGAAGAACACTGTTTATATTCCGCTAGGTATGAGGTTTTGTCGATTCTTACATACCGAATGTTTCAGTATCATGTACCAATACGTTTGTTAACTTATCGGAAATCGGTAAGTCTGAACCTGCTTTTGTTGTGTCCTGTGTCTTTGACAACACTCAATCTCCACGCTAGCTGGCGCCAATTTGATTGTCTGCGTGCGGGTAACCTGCTTTCTTTGCACCCATTAACTTTATTTAGTTAGCAATATAGTTTTAATGGTGTTGCTGATCTCAAGTGCGGAGTAAACGGGAATGTGTAGTTAATAAAATGCAGTAAAATTCTATCTACTCTAAAGTTTACCATTTCAATTTCATTTGTGATACAGCTAAGTAAAGAGTTATTAGCCTATCGAAATTTCCCTAAAGTCCTAAACTGTATTAGTTTTAAAGACACGACACAGTTTGGAGTTTCTTCTTGCCCCATCACTGGAAGTAATAAATTTTATCCCATGGCTGCTTAAAACCTAAGTTATGCTAGTCGTAAAGAATATAACTGGAAGCGTTTTCAAGTAGAATGAGATATAATAATTGCAGTGTATGTAATTATGTTCAACACTGTTTTGTAGTTCACTGTAAGACTTTCTTTGTAATTATGGGGCTAGATTTGCAGGCATTGTATTATTTTCAGTTTGCGGAAACTCAGGCTTATTAAAATTCGCAACACTTTCTTACTATCACCTTTCAAACACTCAGAACTTCAATTATTCTATTCGCTTCTCTCCTATTTACCATGTAGGCGGTGATCGATCCCCTCAAGTAGCGTTTATCTACAGTTTCTACTAAAAGTTTAAGGACACGCCTTAAAAGTGATGTTTCACTGATGTCATTATACTTATGTGAAACTGTCTGATTTTTATAAACGGTCCAAATGCCTGTGAAAAATGAAGTTTTTTTTACTGCAAACCCATTCTTTTTATTTTACAAACTGTACATTATATAAAAATTTTTCTGTTATGAAAACGTATTGAAAAATTACATTTTTGTAGAAAAAATTAATTAGTCCAGAAATACCAAAAATGCACACAAATTATGAAAAAAAAACTTTGAAAGAATTTATCAGAATTGTGCCAACAAACTTAATCATGACCAGGGAACGGATTTATATGGACTAAAAATATATGAAATATGTAAATATATATGTAGTTATTTTTACCAAAATATGGAATTAAATATGGATTTTTACCAAAATATGGAATTAAATATGGACTTAAAATTATAAAAAAATGACTATGTACGTTAAATATTGGTACATTTTAATCAAACTAAACAAAAAATATAATGGACGTACCTTATCTTCCAATGTAGTTTCAACAAAACACAATTTTTATTGTCTGTTACCATAACAATAGGTTACAAACATTTCTTTCAAGTGCTGAAAAGTGAATCTTCTTCTATTGTCTCTGAGGATAGATTTATACTGACTAAAAGAGCGTTCGACGTCACAAGAAGTAACTGGTACATAATTCAATTTCACAATGTCTGCTGGGGATAAGTCCAAGTTAATCTTCACTGTTGATTCACCACTCATCACAGCAACAACCTTTTGTAGTTCTTCATATCCAGGGTTTTTTGAAAGTACAGTGTCCACCTTAGCTCTTACTGCATCTGCAACTTTACCTCTACCACGATTCAGTTGTTCCACAGTACTATTTATAATTTCAAAACTTTCAGATAGTGAAAGGTGCCTATTTTGGAGACTTTTGAGCGTTTTTATGATGCATGAAAATGTATGCTGAATGTGAGCTAAGTCATTCTTCACACTTATGTCACAGGTAACTGTTTTCGCAGTATCAATTGAGACTGCATCTTCAGAGTCCAATGCAAGGAGAACATTGTTAATAGAGTCTATATGTTCGGCATAATATTCAACTGCTTCTAGCCATGTACCCCATCTAGTTAAAATTGGCTTTGGTGGCAATGGAATTTCAGGGTACATTTCTTTCAACACGTTAACTCTACTGGGAGCTTTGAGAAATACTTTTTTCACTGATGAAATCAACAAATCTACTTTAGGGAAATTGTCTCTGACCACTTCTGCCACACGATGAAATGCATGCGCCACACAAGTAAAATGAGTCAATTTAGGATATACAACAGATAATGCTTGTCCAGCTTTGACCATATAAGGGGCAGCATCGCTAATAAAGAATAACACATTATCGTACATAATACCCTTTGGCCACAGGATACCCATAGCTTCGTTGAACAGTTTAACTATAGTTTTGTTATTGCACTTTTCTAGAACATCACAATGTAAAAGAATTCGTTCAGAATATTGTTCACTTAACAAACCGATAACTACATTACCAACAAGTCTACCTTCTTTGTCGGGAGTCTCATCAATGGAAACCCAAATTGAACTATCTTTAATTTCATCTCTTATCTTCTGTATTGTCTCATCGTAGATGGATGGAGCATACGTCTTCCTAAGTGTTGACTCATCCGGGATTGTATGTTGAGTATATTTTTCAAGGAATTCCCTGAAGACCTTATTCTTTAGTTTGTAGAGAGGAATATCAGCAGAGATGAGAGAACGGCACAGGTCGATGTTAAACTCAGATCTTACATTCGATGTTGTTGGTTGTGTTAAAAACAATTGTCTCTGCTTGGAATTTAGTTGTTTGTTGGCCTGATGTTTACTAGTTGTAATGTGTTGTTGCACCAGGAACTTTTGTGTAGATGATACTGCACACTGACACAAATTACAAAATAATATTTTATTGTCAGTTGATAAACCATCTTCTTTAAATTCTGAAATGTAACTTGTTAGTTTTGATTTTAAATTGACTGAATGACGTACTTTTGGCATATTTACCGTCTTTATAGTATGATTTACAAAACTGAACCTATGTGTACTCTGACTGGCATTTAACTGTTGAGCTGCACAACTGAAGTCTGTTAAAAATTTTAAATTAAATTAATACAGTTTTGTAACTTACTTTCCCATTGTTGATAGGACTGCTAATTTTCAAATAACTCTGATGTTAAAGGGATTACTGAACATGTGTTTAAATCTCTATTGTTGAAATGTATTTTTAAAAGTTAATGGAATTTTGTTTTGTTTTATTGTTAAACCTAATATAATATGGACTGTTTTATATGAAATATGGAAAATATATGGAAATTAACGAAAATATGTACTAAACTCTAAAATATGGAAAAATATGGAAAATAAAAGTAGGATTTTTCAACCCTACACATTGTGAAACATAAAGATAATGCAAAATATAAATTATATTAGCTTTATAAGTAAATATGTATTTACATATAAATCCTTTCCCTGATCATGACACTATTATTGTATGATTGTTGTCAACAATGATAGCAAAATATTTATGAAAAAATAATATTAATATGAAGAAATGTATTTTTAAATATAGGGGAGAGTCGGGTAGTATCGGACATCGGGTAGTATCGGACAGTGCGTTTCTTTCATCTACCACCATATGGTAGTACCTGAATGACATGGTTACGTTTCTCTATGCGACATCACAGAAACGTAACCATGTCAGTCAGGTACTATCATCGTATGGTAGATGAAAGAAACTCACTGTCCGATATTACCTGATGTCCGATACTACCCGACTCTCCCCTATTGATTTAGAGAGGGGAGAGGAGAGCAGAAGCAATATATTACTCATTATTCTGTTGACATATTTATTCCTGAAAATTAGTTTTATTACATACTGAGTGTCTACAACAATCAATTAACAATACATGAAAGGAAAACTTAAAAAAAATATATTATAATTAAGGGGTTATATACAGTTTACAGCAGTAAAAATTTGGAAATATTCAACATTTTTTTCTCCAAAATAGAATCATGACAAGGACAATAAGGGCCAAAAGAAAGACAAATACTATTATAAAGACTACTAGGACGAGGACCACGATAACGTTGACGATATGCACCACGACAAGGATCACGACCACGACCTCTACGACTAAGATAAAGACCATGACAAAGGCAAGAACGATAAGGAACATGGCAAAGATATGAACAACGATAAGGACCATGACAAAGACAACAAGGTCCACGATAAAGACAAGAAGGACCACGATATGGACTACAAGGTCAACGACAAGGCCCAAGATAAGAACCATGATAACGACGAGGACCACGATAAAAATCTATACAAGGACCACGCCCACGACAAAGACAAGGGCACGATAAGAATCATGACAAAGATAACAAGTAAAACGTTAAGGATCATAACAAAGACGACAAGGACCATGATGATGACCGCGACAAAAACAAGGACCACGATTAATGACCATTACGATGTCAACGACGAGCACTACGACAAGGATCGCGATAAAGAGATATATTTTGTCATACCGTGTGATCGACAGAGAGGTGCAGATGGTTGTCACACACTGGTTCCGATCCCAAGAGGCAGACTTCTACGACACAGGGATACGAAAGTTGATTCCACGGTATAACAGATGTCTCAGTTCCGGTGGGGAATATATTGAAAAATAGCTCAACAATTGCTATATATGTTCCAATAAATCTTTCCACGAAATTGTGTTTTCTTTCTGTAAACGCCTTCAGGGAAATTTATTTCTTACGGCCATTATTAACATGGTGGAAGAAAAAGAAATACGAATAACTTGGTTACCTGCCTCCATGAGAATGTTTGCTTGTAAACACATCTTTACAGCTTTCGATACCTTAAAAGGGAAGCATGGAATCTTCCAGAGAGGAAGACAAAACATGGTTCTTCGTTGCACGCTATGTAACGAAGTTGACAGTCGTCACTTTGAACTTTATTGTAAATGTAAAAGTCCATAAAGTTCTTCAGTCTGAATATTTTATTTAGTTCACTGAATGCATAGAATGTTCGGCATAACAAGAACAGGAAAAACAACATCTCACGGTATTGTAGTTACTCCAATATTCCTTTCCTATCATGGGTCCCTAGGTGAAATACCTTCACCATATCATCCTCTACATCCTCCCAAATTTTGAAAAAATAATTCACTTACACCCTGTACATCCATATCCACTAAAAGTTACAATTAGACTCGTCAAATTTTTGAGTCGCTTGGAAATCTGACGCAAGATATTTTCTTGTCTGTTACCTTTTGACTTATCCGGGTTTGATTCTAGGCCGGGTCAGAAATTTTCATGTAAAAGTTCTACCTTGGGACTAGGAGAGATGGCGGTGCACAAATTCCAATTACTAGATTGTGCACCAAAATGACTGGTTAAATCCCAAATCTCTCTGCAGTGTATATGAAGGGAAGGCATATGTCACTGTTGATAGTGATTCGTCCATCGGGTGGGGACGTTAAGCCTGGCGGCCCCCTTGGTGCTATTCGACAGGAGTAGGCTACGTGCCGGCACCGGGTTTCTTCCTCTCCCTTCCTCACCCATTTCGTACACTACACTTACACGAACACTTACACATACACTCACCCTAGTACACGACATAACCCTTCACAGATACTGCACATGTCCGCCCAAGTGGTGTTCAACTTGAAAATGGGTCACAATCCTCCCATCTATACAGGCATTAGACCAGCGGTGACCAAAGCGGGTATCGTGATTACATCGTGTAATCACAGACATTCAAACAGGTACGAGGAGTTTCCTGTACATTGCTGTGTGTTTCATTCACTTACTGAAGGCAAGCAGTGGCGGTATCATGTCTCTCTACAAACTCTGTCTCTACAAGCAGTAAGAGGTGGTTTCGTGAAGAATGAGAAGGAGGACTGTTTTGTTGTTCTGTCGGACAAAATGTAATATGTTTACTTTGCTCAACGGCTCAATTAAGAGTATATAGACATATTGCCACGCTGAATAATGTATTATTATTATTACTATTATTATTATTATTATTATTATTATTACTGACCAGTAAGTTTGTGTTTCTACATTTCTTCTGTACGTGTATGAATATTGATATTTTTAGATCTTCTCCCTATAAAGATAAAATTATTAGGTTTTATCTCACTTTTAATCTTCTTAATCTTTAGATGAGGGTAACCATTTATTAGTTATTCATTTAATAATATTATTGCAGAAAAACCGATTCAATAACTATTAAATTCCAGAAATTGACATGTCCTAATCATAGCCAGGAAGAGAAAGATGAGTTAAATAAATGTAAGGAAGTCAGCTATCTAATGGTGTTTGAAATATCTCGTGCTCTAAAGCCTTTAATAGGACAGAATTTCTCAAAATAGTAATGATTAAAATAGCTTAAATAACTTGTCCATAAGAAGTTTTTAATTTTGAAAACTACGAATTTCTCGACCAAGTATCGAGAGAAGAATTTAGAAAATTCCTGATTATATTCTAGAGGAAGGTTAAAAAAAGAAGCAAAAAATCGTATATTATTCACTGGCTCTTGATGACAGCAGTGACATTACTGATACAGCAAAGCTTGAGATTTTTATCCGTGGGATTGATCAAGATGTTAGTACAGGAACCACCACTGATTGTACAGGGACATCATTTTATTTTTACTAACATTTTTAATATTAACCTGTCTATACCTTTAGAGAACCGGAAACACTGCTTGTTCCCCCTCCAAGACTGGAGTTCGATGATACTGGCGTAAAACACAAATCACTCTACTAGGTATAGGAAGGAAGAAAAGTAGTTCATCCATTTACGTTAACTAGGAAATATCGCGATTTTGAGTTTGATAATTTTCATTAGGTTTTTCTTTAATCAAAGTACAGTACTGTATTAAGAATAAGTGTTTTTACTCACGAAGTGAGTTATCCATGCGAACGTATTCATTATGCGGTGTATATTATACTGTCTACAGCACATTAGCGTACAATATAGAGAAAGAAGTTAAATTGAAAAATAATCATAATATGAACATTTAAACACAATTTTGAAAATGGTGGCCGTTCATTTCGATACAGGCTTCAGTTCTTTTGTGCATATTATCGCACTATAGACTATTGCATCTAATTCCAATTGCCAGTTTCGTCCTTCGTACTAGTAACTCATGTTGAAATAATTCTGTACCTACTCTACGTACTGTAAATTCAATCTTCACTTCTGCCCGACTCGAAAATATAAAATTACTCAGACATGCTATCTACTATCCGTCCAAGTGGTTATGCCGCAGGATTGTAGAAAGGGAGGAAATCACGTGATAGTTAATTACTTGACGAGGCCCTTTTGTTTAAGTTAAATTAAACAGCTGTATAATATTACGTAAACGCCCAATTCCTAAGAGAAATTAATGTTTTCAGAAAAGAGCTAAGACAGCCCAGCTTTTACAGAGGGGCGAGCAGAAGCAGGTGGGGGAAATCGGGATGCGACGTAGGCAAACGGATAGTACCTGTGCGAAAATATGATTCAATATTGAAAGCTCTTTCGTCACTGGAAGACGCGAACATATTTCTGGAACGTACTATACTCAGTAACTCGGTACTGCTTACTATCTGCTGTCTTGGCTCTGTGTGGAGTTGGGACTTCATTAGTAGAAGGGGTGGGAGTTAAGTACATTCAAAAACTGAGGTACAATAAAAATTGAAGTAAAAATAAAATGATGTCCCTGTAGTTTTCATGCAAGTACCTTTCCTTCGTCTCCTTACTTCATAGGCTATATGTCGCATGTAATCACTGCAGCTCGAGTCGTGGTCACCGCTGCATTAGACACCACATACATCCTTTAACTTGTGACTAGCCTATTTGATTCATATATCAAGAGTATTATACTCTTAAGCTACATAGATCTTACATGTAGAAGAAAACAGAACTGGTACAGTAGTTAACATACTTTGAATGTAAATTCAGATAGCGGAAGGAGGTAAATTTTCTTTTGCCATGTCTGTTAAAAGATTTGCTGGAGCTCACTATTGCTCCTGTGAAACGTTTGCGAAAAATATTCCAAATTTAAAACGCATTGATTGTTGTGTTAGCCATTATCTTCTTTTAGTGTCGAGTTTGTAGAAGTACAGACTCTCTACCTTCATGTACGGTACCTTTTATCTTCCATGTGTATAGAAATGTCGTAGTCTTTTAATTGTTTTGGAATAATGCCATGACGTAAATCTGGAGGTCGAAATCTCAGCCTGAAATAATATTATCTACTCGTAGTTAAACCAAGCCCTTACACTTAATCCGCTACTGCACGTGTGTGGGAGTCTTAAAAGCAAACAAGTCCGTCAGCGATGTCGCTGCGCAAGATAGATACGACTTTTAATATCATTTCTGCAGATGACAGTTCTCTTGTCGAAATACGTAGCAGGTTTAAAGTGGAATTAAAATGTGCCTCTCCGTATGCTGTAGAGGATGATTTTGTATAGCACTCATTATATTAAGGTTTTCATTATTTTATAATCATGTTTTTCTACTATGTCTCATGACCAGAATATTGTACGAAATGGAAATACAAAAATTGGAGATTTATCCTTTAAATCAAAGCAACGAAAATGAAATATCTCAGACGGACAGCAGGATATACTCTTTTAGATCGAAAAAGGAAAGAAGAAATATTGGAACAATTAGAAGTAGAGTCAGTAGAAGAAATAATAAACAGATACAAACTAAATTGGCTACACCATGTAAAACGAATGGGCAGTTCAAGAATCCCCAAAATGTTGATGCATTATCAACCCAGAGGACATCGACGGTTAGGAAGACCCTTTAGAAGACTGCTAGATGGGGCCGAAACAGGTCTATACAGGCCTATGATGATGATTTATCCTTTAAAGAGGTGGAAAAATTCAAATATCTTGGAGCAACAGTAACAAATATAAATGACACTCGGGAAGAAATTAAACACAGAATAAATATAGGAAATGCCTGTTATTATTCGGTTGAAAGGCTTTTATCTCCAGTCTGCTCTCAAAAAAAACTGAAAGTTAGAATTTATAAAACAGTTATATTACCGGTTGTTCTTTATGGTTGTGAAACTTGGACTCTCACTTTGAGAGAGGAACAGAGGTTAAGGGTGCTTAGGAAAATATTTGAGGCTAAGAGGGATAAAGTTACAGGAAAATTAAGAAAGTTACACAACGCAGAATTGTACGTATTTTATTCTTCACCTGACATAATTAGGAACATTAAATCCAGACGTTTGAGATGGCAGGGTATGTAGCACGTATGGGCGAATCCAGAAATGAATATAGAGTGTTAGTTGGGAGGCTGGAGGGGAAAAGGCCTTTGGGGAGGCCGAGACGTAGATGGGAGGGTAATATTAAAATGGATTTGAAGGAGGTGGGATATGATGGTATGGACTGGATTAATCTTGCTCAGGATAGGGACCAATGGCGGGCTTATGTGAGGGCGACAATGAACCTCCGGGTTCCTTAAAAGCTATAAATTTTTGTATTTCTTGATCATCATCATCATCATCATCATATTTTATTATTATTATTATTATTATTATTATTATTATTATTATTATTCACAGTTTTCTGCCCAAGGGTAGGTCTTTCACTGCAAACCCAGCTTTCTCCAATCTTTCCTATTTTCTGCCTTCTTTTTAGTCTCCGAATATGATCCGTATCTTAATGTCGTTTATGATCCGATATCTTTTTCAGCCTCAATTTTTTTTCCTGTTCACCATTCCTTCCAGTGCATCTTTCAGTAGGCAGGTTCTTCTCAGCCAATTATTCAACCATTTCCTTTTTCTTTTCCTAATCAGTTTCAGCATCATTCTTTCTTCATCCACTCTTTCCAACACAGCTTCGTTTCTTACTCTGTCCATTTCACACGCTCCATCCTTCTCCGTATCCACATTTCAAATGCTTTTAGTTACTTCTCTTCACTTCGTCGTAATATTCATGTTTCTGGCCCATACAATATTACACTTCACACAAAGCACTTCATTAATCTCTTCCTTTAGTTCTTTCTCCAGAGGTCCGCACAAGATAATTATTTTTCTATTAAAAGCTTCTTTTGCCATTGCTGTTCTCATTTTGACTTTCTGGCAGCAGCTCATGTTACTGCTTTTAGTACATCCCAAGTATTTGAAGCTGTCCACTTGCTCTACTGCCTCATTTAGAATTCGCAAGTTTACCTTCTTTACTTTCCTTTCTATGACCATGGTCTTTGTCTTGTTGGCATTTATCTTCATTCCATACTGCTCGCAACTGTCATTTAGCTCCAGTAGTATATCCCTTAGTATCATCTCCTCTTCTGCTAACAACGCCATGTCAGCAGCAAATCTTACACAGTTTATTCTTCTTACTCCTACTATCTCTCCTCCAATGTTATGAAAACAGTTCTTCATTAAATCCTCCATGTACATATTGAACAGGATAGGTGATAAATAGCCAAGTAGATGCAGTGACTTTTACTTTTCACGCACATTCGATATAGTCCTACACAACATATTGTTGGTTAAATTACAATCAACGGGGATTGACTTCAGAGTACTCCAATGGATCAAGGAATTTTTAACTTGTCGCACTCAGAGAGTACGAGTGGGGGAGGAATTATCGAGCCGAATAGAAATTACTTCCCGAGTCCCACAGGAGAGTGTCGTGGGGCCCCTCCTATTCCTGGCTTTTGTAAATGATCTTGTCCAGGTTTCACTTATTCGAGGATGATTGTATCGTATACAGGGAAATAAAAAGTTATGAAGGTACTACTTTTCGTCCAGTAATGAAATATGTTGCTACATGTTGGGATCCTTACAGATTAGAACATATTAAGACATTGGAAAAGATTAAAAAACGGGCTCTCAAGCGCTGTCGTAATAATTAAACATCAAAATGGGATACACTCACGGACAGGAGAACGCGAATTCGGTTATGCGCAATGTTCAAAATATACAGAGGTGAGCCTGCTTGAAGAGAAATAAAAAATAGTTTGCAGCCGCCAGATTACTCTTCAAGGAACGACCACTCATATAAATTGAGGGAAAGAAGACAGAGGACGGACACTGGAAAGTTTTCTTTTCTCAATCGTACTCTAAGAGACTGGAATGCTTTACCTGCAGACTTACCAAAGTCTTTACGAATAACCAAAACTGTATTTAAAAATAGACTTAAGAACTTTACTATGTTTTTATTTATATACTGTATTATATTTATTATTTGGATTATTTGGTGCAGCTTCAACAAGAAATTGAATTGTTTGTATATATATATATATATATATATATATATATATATATATATATATATATATATATGTGTGTGTGTGTGTGTGTGTGTGTGTGTCACTGTGCGTGTGTGTTTTTCATATCTCCCTTTTATTTTATTTGTATTATTTTTTATGAAATTTGGTATAAAGTTAGATTAGTTATAATAGTGGTAATGAATGATAACGGTAGTAATAATAATAACTGTTGTTTCACTATTTTATTATTAGTAGGCATTATTTTCGTTTTGAAGATTCAAACTGTGCATAGTTACAGCACGAATGGCCGTATGAGCTCGTGCGAAGGATCTTGTGTACATGAGTTTGTATAATTTATTATGCATCAATAAATGCACTTATCTATCTATCTAGTATATTATGCATACTATTTAAAGGGTGTAATTGATGTTACTGTTTCACACTAAATTCATTTAGGTTATTTTAGCGTTACATACTTTAAATATAGTACCTATCATGTCAACAATTCGTTGTCAAATCCTTGGGAGATGGCGGACCCGTCAGCAACATCATTTCTAGATGTCTCTCTCACTGATTGATCTAAAACTCTTTTGTTGTCAACTCTTGATTGAAAGTGAATGCCTCGCTTCCACTCATGTTGCAATAGTTCAATGTGGTAGGACTTCTCTCCCGTAAGCTTCTTTTCATACACTAAAGCATGGAGTTGTATTTTTTCCTCTTGCAACTTGCATTTTTATGGAGCACCTACTAAACATTTGTTTGGGCTGTGTTATGTGCTACAAATCAGAAACAGTCACTTATTTACAAAATATGGTTACATCGAAACTTTCAATATTGCATATTTATGAAATAATTTCTATTGTATTACGTACTACAATATTTCAATGGTCACTGATAGGAGCATTATTTACAGCATTGTTGCCATTACATATCGAATGCCCTAGTAACTACATATTATATTCTTTAAAACCTTTGATATGAACCTTTACATCCTTCAAAATCAAATTTGTTGTTTTTTTTTGTTCAGAAACCAAAAATATGTTTTCTCCAAATTTATTCTTAATCCCCATTTGTTATATTCATTTAACAATTTTGTACTCAGAAATTCCATGTCGTCATAATCTTGAGTTAAACCAACTGGTCATCAGCAAATAAGAGAACATAAACAGGGGAAAGAAACTGGCCAGTCTACCACACTATCTTCTGGCTTAGTTTTCTCATGAGTTGGCTGTTATGATACCATTTTAAAGCTGTGGTGCACAGGATTTTTAAATTACACTAAGCTTTGATTGCAATTTCCCGTAACTTTAATTTTTCGTAATGTTTTTTTCTTTAAAATGCTCTTTGACATGTGAAAAATACATTAAATAAAATGTATGATCTATCGGCTGTTGTGATGCTATTTTAAAGCTGTGGTGCACAGGATTGCAATTTCTAGTAACGTTAATTTTTCATATCTAATGTTTTTTCTTTAAAATACTCTTTGATATATGAAAAATGCATTAAGTAAAATGGCCTTATCGGCTGTTGTGATGATATTTTAAAGCTCTGATGCACAAGATTTATAATTACACTAAAATTTGATTGCAATTTCTCGTAACTTAATTTTTAATAATATATTTTTCTTTAAAATTGTCGGCTATTGTGATACCATTTTAAAGCTGTGATGCACAGGATTTTTAAATTAGACTAAGCTTTGATTTCAATATCTCGTAAATTTAATTTCTCATATCTAATGTTTTTTCTTTAAAATACTCTTTGATATGTGAAAAATGCATTAAATAAAATTTATGGCCTTATCGGCTGTTTTGATGTCATTTTAAATTTCTGTTCCGCAGGATTTTTAAGGACACTAAACTTTGATTACAATTTCCCGTACTTGAATTGTTCCTAATGTTCTTTCTTTAAAATATTCTGTGATATGTGAAAAATACATTAAATGAAATTTATATTCCTTGTCGGCTGCTATGATACCATTTTAAAGCTCTGGTGCACAGGATTTTTAAATGACACTAAGCTTTGAATGCAATTTCCCATAACTTAATTTTTCATAGTGTGTTTTCTTGAAAATACTCTTTCATATGTGAAAAATACATTACACAAAAATTTATGACCCTGTCGCCTGCGTGATGCCATTTTAAAGCTTTGGTGCACAGAATTTTTAAGTTACACTAAGCTTTGAATGCAGTTTCCCATAACTTAATTTCTCATAATGTTTTTTCTTTAAAATACTCTTTGATATGTGAAAAAATGCATTAAATAAAATTTATATTCTTGTCGGTTGTTGTTCTTTATGCTATTAGACAACTGTTCTCTATATAGTATAGAAATTTTATATTTTGGTGCATTTGAAAAAATGCTTTCACATTTCTACAGATAGCCTATACCTCTAAACTTCATTCTTAAAATGTAATTGCTTATCTTAAAGTTTCGAAGGCCTTTATGGAAATTAAGCTAATACATTTTAAAGAACTTGCTATTAGAAGTAAAATGTCTCAGAAATTTTGTTTATCATTAAAAATGACTGAAATATATCTATTTCATTAATTATTGTTGTGTTATTGTTTAGTAAACTGTCCGAAAACAGATCTGACCCTCATGTGACACCAATAAGGCATCACTCATGATGAAACTAAGCCAGGACACAATGGAATAGGGTGGCCAGTTCCTTTCCCCTCCATTGCATGTTGTATTCTGGTATTTTCTTTTTAATTTGGACTCTATTTTTTCCAAAAACATTTCGAATTTCAGTTGTTACAGCATGATATCTCTACTTACAAAAAATGAAATTTGTGCACCAGTTAGGGTAAAAAAAACTCAAATTTAAGATTCCCTCCCTTTAAGCTTTTACTGTATATCAGAATTATAATGACTTCCTTTGTACATGAATTTCACGGAAACATTCCAATTTCCTTTTCATTGAAGATGTTTCCCAAATAATATCTTGTGATTCCGAGAATCACAAAGGAGTGATTGCAGTCATTGTACAATGTGACATTCTATTGTACAATGTGCAAGATTAGTTAGCGGAAAGTGTAATGGTACCTTCTCAGAATGGGCGAGGTGTTGTGGTTGTTGTACACAATATTAGTGAAGTATTGCATTTATCAGTACTGTTTTGTCGTACAATACATGGTTGAGAGGGTCTCTTCAATTCATTAGTACCCCTCTTCGATACGCCATACGCCACTGTCCTCGTCTCCCCCGTTCCCACTTCAGACGTATCTTGGTCTCCACTTTTCTACCCCTTGGTATCAACGTCGGATTCTTGCTCCGTCTCTTTCTGCGTTAACTTTTTTCCTCTTCTCCGTTCTCCCTCTCAGCTTCTGTCCTGCTCCCTCTCTTTTTCACAAGCTGTTGTCACGTATTCGTCTCTTCTGCGCCTGCGTCGTGCAGCATCCCTCTTCTGCTCCAGTCGAATGCCAGACAGAGACAGGTGATACAGGAGCGGCGAGTGCTGGAATGAGAGGTACAATAATAGCTGTCTGTTTGCAAGAGTGGACCAACTACCTTTAAGTGATTTATACGTTGTCGTAAAGAGCGTTTTTAATGACTTCCTTTTCTGTGTGAAAAGCCCACTGAATTAATTTTGTTAACTTGACCCACTCTCCAGACAAAAGTAATCAACATTAAAGCAAGTCTTTCCAACTTCATTGTATTAGTAAATTTATAATTTAATGCGGTTAAATTTCGCCCCAAATTATGATGTGCAAACCACAAACATAAAAAGCTTAAAACATGATAATATGACAATTTATTTCAATACAATTTGACTTCTTTCATTCCCCACAGCAGGAACAAAAAATCTGATGCCACAAACATGTTTGAGTTAGATTACTTCTCCTTTATTATATAAGATGCGTTAGTTAAAAAAAATTGAAACAAAAGGGACAGGGATAATTATTAAGCGAGGGCGATATGCCTTTTTTAATTATTATTATTATTATTATTATTATTATTATTATTATTATTATTATTATTATTGTTATGCGATTTAGGGAGAAATAAAAGAATAATTCGAACCAGAAAATAATTCTGCAGTTATTGCTTCCATATAACACCTTCCCTACAGTTACTTTCATGGGTGCGACTGAAGGAACGAAGTACAATACATTCACTGTCTCTTCTGTTTAGAATCATGCATACTTCAACTCCGAATTATCTGTTATCGCGCTTTCAATTTCTTACAACTCTTCGAAACCGACATCAAGCACTTCTTTCTATCCCTCATCATAGAACGTCTTTTTACTTATCTTCCTATACTGTAGAAATACTTCGCCTCTGGAATTCGTTACCTAATGACGTCAGGGACTGCCGGGCTTTATCACAATTCAAAATTAAATGGGAAAATTTTTTTCTTAGTTAATGTTTTTTAGGTATTGCTAGAAGTATTGATTTGTGTTTTGTTTTTCTTTTTTAATCTAGATTAAAAATGCAAGTTTCTTGTTTATGTTAGTTAATTAGTTAGGATACAATTAATTATGATACTTAATCACTCATTTAAAGTTTGTGTGACTGCAACCTGTGTATATTTTTGTGCGAGATCGTGCGTATTTGCTTGGCTTCCGCACAAAACCAATACGCGGTAAGTGTGAAATACCACATTCAGTATTCCCAACGTAACACACATAACAATTTCCCTCTTCTTACCGCTTAAGAGACATATTCATTTTATTGCTTTAGGCTTTTAACATATTATTATTAGAGACGTTTAACATAGTAATAATTATAAATTGAAAACTAACCACTACAATTTCACCTAAATTGCACTGTTAATTATTGTTTTTAAATATTTGCAAAAATTAAGTAAACTCTACTACTCCACTAAGTTATTGCATTCGTGATGCAAGTAACATTAAGGAAGCCGTGAAAAAATCAACAAGATTCCATAGACTGGCGGAAAAAAAGACACACGTATATCACGGCCTGCTGGAGTATAGTAAACACAGAAAATATTTTAAAGCAACATTGTTGAAGATAGATATTTTTGTTTTCCAAAATTGCCGTCATTGAACAGAAACGAAGATGGAGATTTCATTGCAACTAATTAGAAATTCCTCTTTCATGTATGTAATAAACGATCTTCGCACAAAATAATGTACGATACACGAGCGGTATGTTTGTTTTCATGTTCTCGGAAATTAAAAAAGCTCAACTACGTTTCGCTTTTTCAATCTTTTCCTCGAACATGAAAACATCAACATACCGCTCTTGTAACGCATATTACTATTGTGTGGCTTTACTTTGTTTATAGTGTTTTTTTCTCTGTCTCTCTTTATTTCTTGTGTAGCTTTACTTTTTATATAGTGCATTTTTTTCTGTTTATTTCTATTATTGTATTTGTATTCCTGGTGTTGTGGAAGAGAAGGCCTGATGGCCTTAACTACACCAGAATAAATAAATAAATGAAAAAATGAATGAATCAATCAATCAATTAATGAATGAATGCATGCATCATGCATGCACGAATGAATGAATGGAATGGAATGAATGAATGAATGAATGCATGAATGAATGAATGTCTATCTATTAATAGCCTACTAGTTTTTCAAAACAAAGGAACTTATTTCATTTCACGGAATACAAAAGTCCAACGGCTGCTGATATGAAACATGGTTTCAACTATGTCTTAAAACTTTACAACAAATTAGTTTCTCAGTACCCTCTTTTAACGTTTTACATAATGTTGATGTGGTAATAATACAAAAAAAAAATTATCTACAATTTCCTTTGTATCATCTAGATACAGTATAATAAGCATGAATTACAATTTGAAATATCGACAAATAAGGCTAAAATAATGGCTTCCTGGGGAAAATTAATAGATAAAAAGTTGTAGGTACTTCATGACATACCTATTTAATAGGTAAGGAACCGCAAGTATCAAGTTGCGAATTACGTATAATAAGACAGAAGAAGACGTAAATGAGACAATATCAACATTTCAAATGATGTGTGCTACCAACAAACGAACTTTTAAAAATAAAGCAAGCAGGGAGACTATACTGACGTTTTATAAAAACAATTCATGTATCTGCCCCAAAGCTATAGTTCCGAAACATGAGTAGTGAATCAAAGTAATTTATTGTCATTTTAGTCGTGGGCTGGTTCTTTCTCCTCCTCTACTCTTCCCACTATTCTCCATTTCCCTTCCTCTCCTCTTCCGATTTCTTCTTCTTTTAGCCCACTATTCTCTGTACGAGTACTTCCCCTTCCTCAATTCCTGCTACTCTTTTCATCCTTCTCATATTATTATTACTAGCCGTACCCGTGCGCTCCGCTGCACCCGTTAGAAATAAATATAAAGTAATTACATAATTAAAATAGGACATTTGATCCAGGGAACATTCGTGTTTGATAGAAGGATAAATCGTTTAATATGTTATTTAATTTAAATTGCATCCAAATAATTAAAATGCGATCATTTTGGTCCAGAGACCACTCATTGCTGCAATGACAATTCCTTTAACATGTTTCTAATTTTTATTACATGCAACCATAGTTAAATGAACATTGACTTGTTATAGGTTTCCATTGAATTGTGGTAATAACTTAATTTTAACCCTTGTTTTCTACGTATTCAGTAAATGGCGTTTGGCCCACTATGGTTCTGAACCCTTCAAATAACTTATATTATACAATATTACATTACATATATTATATTACATATTATATTATATTATATTACATTATATTATATCAGAAGTTACTGTAATAACATTATAGCATTATGTCCCTCTAGAGAAACTACACTTTCCAATGGTGAAATAATAATTAATTTTATAAATCGGTTAATTTAGCTTCCGATATTACTTCATACAAACACAGAAACATTATCTGTAGGCTATCTTTCATAGCTTTCGATTGTTGCTGTCCAAGGCCCCTTATAGACGAAGTCATTTGTTTTTTATTTCATTATACGGCCTTAGATGGCAGTTATTTTAATTTTAAAACTCATTTATCTCATTAAACATCAGTCATATCAAACTTTTTCAAGGAATAAAACGTAGCGCAAATAATTTTTAAAGAAACTTTTGTTATGTAACATTTTTCACAAAAATCAATAATAAGCGAGATATTTCGATTTATTTAATTCAGGTCCCCTTATAACCCCTCTTTTAAATAATGTATTTTGAATGCCATATAGCCTAAAATCTAAGTTCCAACGAACATAATTTATATTCCAACTTTAATCGAAATCCGTTCATCCATTACCGCGTGAAAAGGTAACAAACATATATACAGACAGACAGACATACAAACAAAAATTTCAAAAAAGCGATTTTCGGTTTCAGGGTGGTTAATTATATATGTTAGGACCAATTATTTTTGGAAAATCGAAAATTACCAGAAAAATTTCGGCTACAGATTTATTATTAGTATAGATTATTATTATTATTATCGCTATAATTATTATTATCATTAGTATTGTCACCATGTCATCATCCCTCACTTGTTCCACATTCACTTTTTGCGACATGTTGCGTTAAGCCTTAAATTGACGAAGAATCCTATAGAATACAACAGGTTAATAGACTATTATATATATAATTTGAACTGGTAATGGAAATTACGGGAAAACGACTCAACGGATTTTAATAAATGACCCCTCATTTTGAAGCTTGGAACCCAAAGTTTTTCAGTAAAATGTCAATTTTCTTGCATGATTTTCCTATTTTCCAAAATCATCTTTCGTCACTTTTGAGAACTAATTAATTGCATTTCAGAATAAAACAAAACACACATTACAATAAACAATAGACTATTACACGAAGGCCATGACCTAGGATTGCTGACATAGAGTTCAGACGGCTCAGATTCTTTTAAATAATGCCAATATATCGATCTTCATTTGTGTAATTTTTTTTATAACGTATAAAAAATAATTTACAGATCTGGTTCTCTGGTCTGTAGTTTTCCGAGTACAGCTGTGTATTGGATATTAAGAACTACAAAACTTAAGAATGTTTGATGACATTATTACCATTAAAAATTAAATATTATTATAGTTAATGCAACACATAATGGTATACTGATGATATGAAAGTGAAACCTTTTGGGGCTTTAAATAAGTAGAAGCAGAGAAAGAATATTTATATTAGATCTTCATTTCTATAATTTACTGAGTAACGGCTATATATAATTATGTTACTGAAAACTATGAAACTTACGTAAGGGAACAATATTGTTATTAAAAATGAAATACTTTTATAGTTATTAATCAAGTAGTGTGGGTCTTTTTCATATATTTAATGGCAGTGTGATGTAGATATTTATATGTCTGATTCTATAATTTTGCTTGGTAGTAATTGAGTCATGCTTCCTATTTCAGCTGCGTCTTTAAACTACATCAAAATTAATTTCATATTTCTTTGCTTTAATCGATTATATTTGTGATTGCTCCCAAGCATACTTTGTTGTAGGAAAAACAGCATGCCATTTCACTTCTTGCTACCGCGATGAGTAAGTATATTTCCCGCAACCAGCAACGAATGAAACACTGAAACTGCTAACGATTTACGATGGACAATTTTATTTAGAGCGCATATAAGATTCTACAATTATGACATATCATTCGCCTCATTTTCCGCATCTCATCAATAGATTCCTCACAACAGCCTATATTACAGAAAATATACGGGATAACATTCATTGTTACACAAATTAATCCAGCAGTATTTGGTACATCAGAAGCGCAAAAATTACAATTCCTAAGAAAAGACAAAAAGGTATTACTTACTGATAAAATAAGAGGCCTACAAGATTTTGTAGTCTCCCGACCATTTCAGCAAGAGCTCTTAGTGGGAAAAAGTGATTCTGCCCTCTACATTTCAGGGTAGTTCACGAAACATCCAGCAGCTATACCAAGATGCTAAGTCTTTTGTTCAAAGCATGACAAACCTTACATTTTCTTAACTTTCACCTACAATCCGCAATAACCTGAAACAACTACTGCATTACTCCCACATGAAAAACTCGCTGATCGTTCTGACATTTTTACTTGCGTTTTCGCGTTCAAACTCAAAAACTGAATGTGGATAGGTTCAAGAAAAAGTATTTGGCATAAAAATAACATTCAGAGGTAGTATGTTTCATTATTATGGAAGCAAATAATTTTCAAAATGTCTGGTATTTTTCGTTTAAAATAAATCTGAAAAATTTTTATTTGAACGTCTAACGAACTTAGTTTGCAGCGTTTGCTGCACAAGCCGCTAGTATGCTATAATTTTAGTAGAGAGAGAGAGAAAAAGAGAGAGAGAAACTCATCCGGCCTTAATTAAGGATGACCACGAGGATCCGGAAATGAATAGCAAACAAATACAATTAATTAAATATGAATATTGTTATAAAAATAAAGTGTAATAATTAAGCACCATTGATTACCAATCGTAAAATAAAATCTTAGAAGATGACTAAATTATACTGACTATTACACTCTTACTACGTCATACTACTTTTGACCAATAAAACGGTACGAAAGGACGTATTTCAACCAATCATGGCTGCTTATCGCACAATTTTATCGCGTCCCTAGCATTTGTTTAATTTTATCGCGTCCCTAGCATTTCTTTAATTTTATCGCGTCCCTAGCATTTGTTTCTTTGTTTGCAAACATTTGAAACTGCGCTGGTCTGGACGTCAAAAATATATATAAAATTACAAACCACTCCAGTCGATGCACAGCAGTTTCAAATATGACTCGCATTGGCATTCAAGAACAAGAATTAATAAAAATCACTGATCATACCTATGCATCTTCTGAAATCCGATTTACAAATAAATGAAGAGCACCATTCGGATATCCTGAATAAGTTGAATACACCATGTATGCCTAAATCAATGAGTTCCACTTCTATTATGCACACGTCCAATATAACATCAATTGAACCACCAACCACATTCAAATTTGAAAATTGTACATTCAATGATTATTCCTTTTAAAATTATTCATTCGGAAATTCTGAATAAGTTGAATACACCATGTAGGCCTAAATCAACGAGTTCCACTTCTATTACGCACACGTCCAATATAACATCAATTGAACCACCAACCACATTCAAATTTGAAAATTGTACATTCAATAATTATTCCTTTTAAAATTATTCATGTTTATTTTTTATGTCATCGGCGTTAATTAAAACTTTTCTAACACTTGTGTATATTAGTTAGGTTATGTTATAGCTTCTGCTCTGAGAGGATAAAAAGAACTTCTGCTATATGATATTATGGATAGTCACGTATCCGAGATTGTTTAATATTAAGATTTATTGAATAGTAATCATTACAGTGTCTGTATAAAGACACTACTGCCATCTAGCATGCATCTAGCGTAATATTTGTAATGTTGAGATGGTACAATAATACATTTGAAGACAGTTGTATTTTCGTAAGTCAATTAATATTTTATTGTATTGGAGTACTTCGTTACTTCTAATTTTTATATACTTTCTTCTAATCGTGTAATAGTCAATTAAATCCCACTCGAGTTTTGATTTTCTCTAGATAAATCAAAACGTCTAGTGAGATTACTGTTGATAAAAAAGATTTTATTTAAAATTAGCATATCCTTAATTAAGGCCTTCTGAGTGGTATGAATGAAATTGTATAATCTGCAGGGAATCTTTGAGAATTTGCGAGATGATTTTTTGAATTTCAAAAGATGATATTGATAATTGTTTTAAAAATGATATGTAAATTTTAGTAAAGAACTCCGAGCACCAAAAAATAAACCTGTCACTGACCAATTGAAGAGAGGGATGTTATACTAGGCACTAAGGTAGGGAATACAAGGTTCATAAATGGCCCTCTTTTCCTGATGAACCTGATGAGCTTGGTTTAGATCTCTCTCCATGCGTATAGTTGGATCTATGATAATAGCCTTTTGTTGTTGCCTGTTTATTGCTATTATATCAGCTCCTCTGTGAGAGTCGTCTACAGAAATGCAGTGGACCTCTTCATGAACTTCCCAACCCTTGTTCCGAAGAAGACAGGCGATAGCTCCACGGACTCTATGATGCCTGTTGTTACGCAATAACTCTCCTTTCCGGCAAAAGCCCAACACGTGGCCAAGAGTTTCTGTCTCGTTGCGGCCTGGTTGACGGCAACGGGTCGTGCTGAAAGCTCTGCCAGGAACGGAGCGCACTGCAGTAAGGTTGCAGCACATCTTGATTGCATTAAGATATTCTGAAGACGATAAATTCCTTTTGGTACTGACCCATGAATTGTCTCTTGGATATTCTTCATAGATGACTACACCTTTCCCCTTATGAGGTAACTGACACCAGGAGTCAAACGATCTCTTTCGCAATTCATCACGTAGATGTATTCCAGTTGTTCGAGGTTTTATGTTGGCTTCAGGAATTTTCAGGCGCTTGAGAGCAAAAAAACTGTTAGGAAAATTAAAATTTCACAATACTGTAATATTGTACAACATATAAAATATGGACATTGCGACAGTTGTTTTCTTTACTGTCCGACAAGGTTTAATAAACTAGTGTGAGAAATGAAGCTTTGCCAATTTAAGGGTTAAGAAGTTGGCGTGAGTACTTGCTTGGAAGAGGCTAACTTACAGTAGAAGACCATCTCTTCTTAAGTCGCCGTTACTTACATCACAATGGAAGTGTCGAGATGACAGTGGAATCTTTTACTATTGCATACCAGTCATTATGTCGTAAGGTTGTAAATACTACGTGTATTTCTTAAGTGAAGTTTTGTTTTTCATTTTATCTAAAAAAAAAGTTGGCGGATAAGAAGAATATTGCGATGTACCGAAGTACATATGGTATTTCCGTGCAGGAAATCTGCGTTATTATATGATGAAGGATGGGTGGAGCGGAGAAAAATTCTCTCCGGCACCGGGATTCGAATCCGGATTTTCAGCTCTACGTGCTCACGTTCTATCCACTAAGCCACACCGGATTCCAATTCCGATGCCGGATTGAATCTTCTCACACATTAGTGTGTTGGACATTGTGCCACTGTGACACATCTGCGACACAGCGCATGAGGGTTGGCCAGTAAAGTGAAACTAAGAGGTGGAGCTTAAACTGAGAGGATTCAATCCGGCATGGGAATTGGAATCCGGTGTGGCTTAGTGGATAGAGCGTCAGCACGTAGAGCTGAAAACCCGGGTTCGAATCCCGGTGCCGGCGAGAATTTTTCTCCTCTCCACCGATCCTTCATCACGGATAAGATTTTCATATGTACTGGTATTGTATACCATTATAACATTTTAATATTAATGCGTAACACCATATTAAAATAAGGTTTATTTATTCGCTTAAGAAATTGAAACGTTTGATGGTTTTATTTTATATGAAGTTAATTTTTGTTTTCGGTTTATTTTTGTCTCTGTTATTTCTTTGTCCCGTTCTTTGTATTTTTTTCACTTTCATTATTTCTAGAAACCTTCAGATATCGCCAAGTAAAACCAAAGTAATGGCGTTCCATGGGTAGAATAGGTAACCTATGGTAAGAGCCAAAATAGTAGGGAATAATCTTTTGTGCGAGATCGTGCGTATTTGCTTGGTTTCCGCACAAAACCAATCCGCGGAAAGTGTAAAATTCCATATTCAGTATACCCAACCTAACACACATAACAATTTCCCTCTTCTTACCGCTTAAGTGACATATTGATTTTGCTGCTTTAGGCTTTTAACATATTATTTTTAGAGACGTTCAATATAGTAATAATTATAAATTGGAAACTTACCACTGCAATTTCACCTAAATTGCACGGCTAATTATTGTTTTTAAATATTTGCAAAGATTAAGTAAACTTTACAACTGCACTAAAGTTACTGCATTTCGTGAAGCATGTAACATTAAGGAAGCCGTTTGTTTTAAGTTCGCATTCATAGACTGGGAGGAAAAAAAAGACAGACGTATATCATGGCCTGCTGGAAAATAGTAAACACAGAAAACATTTTAAAGCAACAATGTTGAAGATAGATATTTTTGTTTTGCAAATTTGCCATCATTGAACAGAAACCAAGATGGAGATTTCATTGCAACTAATTAGAAATTCCTCTTTCAAGTATGTAATAAACGATCTTCGCACAAAATAATGTACGATGCACGAGCGGTATGTTTTCTTTCAATTCTCGGAAATTAAAAAAGCTCAACTACGTTTCGCTTTTTCAAACTTTTCCTCGAACATGAAAACTTCAACATATCGCTCTTGTAACGCATATTACTATTAATAGAACAGGTAACTGATTTTAACTATTTAGGTGTCATCCTAGGAAATGATAGGACAAAGGATATTAACAGAAAACTAAATCTGTTCCAACATATTTGTGGTACAATTAAGAGAACACTAAGAAGGAAAACCAGAAGAGAAACTGCTCAAATTCTATAACGTTTTAGCTTTACCTGTATTGATGTATGGCTCGGAATGCTGGACCCTTAATAAAAGCATGATAAGAAGAGTGGAAGCAGCAGAAATGAGATTTCTTCGATATGTAGCAGGATATACTCTTTTAGACAGGAAAAGGAATGAAGATATCCGCAAAGAACTACAATTAGTCAGCATAGTAACAAAAATAGAAGAATATAGAAATGAATGGTTTGAACACGTCAGCAGAATGAATGAAGAAAGGCTGTCCCGTATGATCCTAAATTATAAGCCTCAAGGTCACAGAAGTCGAGGACGACCTACCAAAAGATGGAGTGATCAACTATACGTTGGAGCCGAACAGATTAGTAATGATCTCATCCATGAAGGAGATGATGATGATTATTATTTCTAGATTTTTTCTTTATTCTCTCCTTTTCCTCTGCTGTTTAACGTTCTGTTTATCTTTCTTATTTCAGTTTCATTACTTTTCTTCATCTTCCTCGCTTCTTCATTGTTTCTAACTCTCTTTCTATTGTATTCTTTCCTCCACATTTTTAATTTTTCTTCTATAATGAATTTTGAGTGAAATGTTGAATTATCATACGTTACATTGCATTTTCTATATTCACGTTTACAAAAATGGTCAGTGACATAATGTGTTTATCATTCCATGTCAATTCGTCCACAGCACAATGTCCAATACACAGAATGTCCACTATAAAAATTTCCACAACTAAAACGTCCAATCAAATAAGGCCACTAGTCAAAATGTCCAATATGTAGAAATGTCTAGGAATCAAAATATCCAAAATACAGAAGTTATAGTCCAGTCGCTCTAATTTCCGGCAGTCAATCGCGTTGCAGGTCGGCTACATTTAAACGTGTGCGTCTTGTGATTCGCTGATGAAGACGTTATTCATTTCTTAAGGCTCAATAAATACTTAATATAATCACCCGCCATTTTGGCTCTTTCGTTGGCGTTCGCAGAAAGCACACGAAGATGTTATTTGCCGCTCAATAATTTGCTGAATTAAAGCGCGTTTGATTTATTATCATAGGAGCTACGACATGATAATGTTTAACGGTGTGGCAAATAGATTCCTCGGATGGTAGCTCGGCAACGAAAGAACAAAAATGGCGAACGATACTACCTACCTAGACTTTATAGAGCCTTCACTCCCTAAGACGTAAGCAAAGAGAAGGAGTCACGCCGGGAATAACAGCGTCGCGACTATAGAATGTTCAATAGACCTACTTTATATGATTTGTACCGAGACGATTATTCGACATTCTTTTCGGAGAGATACATCGCCAAGATTCCCACTTCTACGCGGAATTCCTATGAAATAATGTTGCAAGGTGGTCATAGAACCAATGATGTAATGGTAGGTTTCCACTTTAAATTAATAGAAAAACCTGGTTTATGGACATGATGCCATTAGTTGGAGATTTATAGAAAACATAATACAACTTGAGTAGAATGAGACACAGAATACAAAATGCAAATTCACAATGGCCACACAAAAGTAAGGCACCTCGTAACCAAGAAGTATAAGGTTATTCAAAAGAAAGTTCTCATTTTGAAATGGTAAAGATTACAACATCGCATACAGAACAAATAACACTCTACAAAAACATCTCAACACACATAGAACACAAAAAACAAATACAACCACACAGGAGTATACAAACTCAAATGTAACACCTGCAACAACTTCTACATAGGACAGACAGGCAGATCATTTCAAACACGTTACAAAGAACACATCACAGCCATAACAAAATTACAAAACACTTCCACATATGCAAAACACATCACAAATGCTAACTACACCTACAGAGACCCCAACACAAACATGGAAATTCTACACATCCAACCAAAAAGCCAGAAACTAAACACACTAGAACAATACGAAATATAGACGCACAAAAACACATCCAAATGAAATTCTCAACACACAACTCAATTTCAGAAAACACACACTCTTTGACTCCACATTACACTACACATACACACCCCCACAGGAAACAAAACAAAAGGCGCCAAGACCAGCAACGAACAGTTCTGATGATGGCTGAAAGCAGGTCGAAACATGTTAACCAGGTACAATAGAATTTAACACGAGAAAGGCATATAATACATATTCCGAAGTAAAAATTTTGTCAAATTTTTAGATTCCACAAAAATAAAAACACCAATTTGTTCGTAAAGAAATGGGATTTTATTAAAACACGAAAAAATTAAATATGACCACGAACGTGTTGTTAAATAAGAAATAGTCTTTCTTCTATGTTATAAACAGCATTAGTAAGCACATTCCTAGGGATGTTTTCAATGACATCCGATATTGACTGTTTCAGTTCCTCACGTATAGTATGTCTATTAAGAAAAGCATTTTCTTTTAGATAATCCCGTAACCAGGAGTCAGCTGGATTTATGTCTGGTGACCTAGAAGGTCAACTGTTCGGAAAATGCCTACTAATTACACGATCACCAAATGTGTTGCGCAATAGTTTTTTTACATTATTGTTTATGTGAGGTGGAGCGCCGACCTGCATGAAAACAATGTTTTGGATTTCGTGATTCTGTAACGCTGATTTAGCAAAGTCTTGCAACATGTTAAAATATCGCTGTCCAATTATCGTCCCTGTTTTTGTTTGTCCATTTTCAATTTCTTCAAGAAACGCGGTCCTATTATGAAATGTGACGTAAAACCACACTAGACAGTAACCTTGATATCATTTAAAGGTAAAACCATTGAAAAAAATATTAAAATTACTCTCCTACTGCCGTCTGTATTCTGACCAAAAATTATTATTTATATAAGCGTGACACAGTTACCATAGCAACGAAACACGCATCGATAAAAAAAGCCAAACCTTCTAAACAGTAATGGTACCTATATGAAACCAAACTGCTGATATGTACAGAAGATACAGCTGTTTCAATATGGGAACTTACTTTTGAATAACCTTGTATATTACAAATCAACGAAGAATTGGATAGATTGTACATAGGCCTATACAATGAAATAAGGACAACAATAATGCGAAGCAATATTTGCGGGAATTTTCATTTCATATGAAGCTGAATTTTACTGACCACAGTGCACCAGAAAATTAGAAACTAAAATTTGTTACAAAATATTGTAAATTTAGCTTGCGTTTCATTGTTAAATTAATTCACATTTAATAAATACATGATACATGTGATAACTCTGGACCTTTTATATAATGGCCGTTTAATAACTTCGGACATTTTTTATACTGGGCAGTTAATGTCTATGAACTTTTAAGATATTGATCATTTAATGACTATGGACATATTTTTACTGAACTTTGATGACTGGGGACATTTAAGATACTGGTCATTTAATGACTATGGACATATTTTATGGTCATTTAATGACTACGGACATATTTTATAGTAGACATTTGATGACTGGAGACATTTAAGATACTGGTCATTTAATGACTATGGATATATTTTATACTGGACATTTGATGAATGGGGACATTTTGATACTGGACATTAATGATGATGGACATTTTTGCAGTGGACATTTCCCAGTGGACTAATTAACTTCTAATCATGTCTATAGGCCTACGTGAAAAGTCTGGTGTCTCAATGTGTCAACTTAGGAATATCAATTTAACCATGCATTACAAATCTTGCTGTTTACTTCAACAACGGAAGCATCGGACATATCCTGCGCCGGATATAGTCTACGTCCGTAACACTAGTTGACTGTTTTCTCCAGTAATTTCCGCCGTATTTCCATATAATTCACACCCCGAAGCACGACTTGACAAACATATAAATTGCGTTTATTTCGCCGTGACAAACAAGTGCAATCATTCCGTTGACGGGGGCAGGAAGCGCGCCGTACACTTGGGTCGCTCTTGTAATCACTCCGACGACGAGGGTGTGGAGGGAGCTGGTGAGGCAGGAGGGGATGGATGCTGCTGGGTAGATGATTGGTATGATACTAGTGGCGGTGGTGCAAATTCAGCAGCACCATCAGAGAGAGTGGAGCAGCGGGCGCACTCTACACGGGCGTCGCTAGCAACTACACAAACGATCTCAGTATCAGAGTAGCGAGGTTCGACTCCAGACGCGTCCGCGGGAGAACCGACTCGACCGCGACATCGTTAATAAAAAAGAGATAGAGACGATCGTCTGGAGAGTACGCAAGGGGAGGGAAGGTAAAATTAATCTTGTAAATGTGGCTCAAGTAGGGAGGAGTAGGAAGTGGGGAGGGAAACGACGAATTTTAGGATCATTGGTGTTAAGAGTCCGGAGGAAAGGTTAAAAAAACAACAGAATTAGCGAAAGTAGTGACGGTGCGATAGGGGAGGGTTCTGTCTGAAGTAGGGTTGTGTTGTGAGGGAGATTTGTTGTTGTCTTTTGTTTTCCATTCCTCCCCCTCCTTCTCTCCTCTCTGTCACTCCTGTAAAGTATATTAGAAAAGTGTCCCGGGGCTTAGGCCTGGGGTATACGTTGGAGGATATGAGGCAAACAGCACAGGCGCTGGGTACGCCTGAAAACCACTGTACCACGGAAGCTCCTAGTTCTTCATTCTGGTTCCTGCCCGGTGGTGGTTGTTGTTCCTGTCTTTGTATCCCGGTCAGAAGACAGCAAAGGCAAGATCAGCAGCAGCAACAGCAGCAACGTCATCCGTCGCCGGCCCAGCAGCCACTGGCAACGGCATCGCCCAACAACACAGCGGCGACCAGCATGGTGCAGATGTTCTACTACGAGAACAGGGGCAAGTGCTGCAAGAAGCTGCTGCGCTACAACGGCTACCCCAACAAGGTGAGTGAGAGCATGACGGCGCGACACGTGTTCGCCCGCCCGCCCGCTATATATAGACAGCATGCCGGCCTCGCCCACCGCACCGTGGCCAGCTTACAGGTATGCTCAAGACAGTGCCGAACGGCAATATTGTCAATCCCGAGAAATTCACAAAATGTTAAGGCATTCAGACTTCACTATGCCTGTAGTATTTATAAGAGAGCTTTCATTCATTTCGCTTGTGTGTCGCTTAATTCACAAGGGTGAAAACTAACCGTATATTTGAGAGCGGTTTACCGTCTGTGTTCCTTCTGACATAATTATTGTCTAGTGATTATACTTGTATCCATGTTGAAGTTCAGAATACAGGTATTTTAAACTTATTTCAAGTCCACCTCTGATCTACAATTCACGTATTATCGTGAAGCCGAAATATTTTATCTCAATATTCCATAATCCACGTCTATATTTGTTCTTGTCTCTGTTGAAAGTTTCATTTACAGGAGTGAAAACTAACCGTATATTTTAGTGCAGTTTCACATGTACGTTCCCTCTGACATAAATGTCTAGTGATTATAATTGTATCCATGTTGAAGATCAGAATACAGATATTTTAAACTTATTTCAATTCCATCTCTGATCTGTCAAGCCGAAATATTTTATCCCAATATTCTATAATTCACGTCTATATTTGTTGTTGTCCCTGTTAAAAGTTTAATACAACATGCTTAATTCACAAAGGTGAAAACTGACCGTATATTTGAGTGCAGTTTCACGTGTATGTTCCCTCTGACATAATTGTCTAGTTGTATCCATGTTGAAGATCAGAATACAGGTATTTTAAACTTATTTCATCTCTGATCTAAATACAATTCACGTAATATTGTCAAGCCGAAATGTTTTATCCCAATATTCCATAATTCTCGTCTATATTTGTTCTTGTCTCTGTTAAAAGATTAATAGAACATGCTTAATTCACCAGGGTGAAAATTAACCGTATATTTGAGTGCAGTTTCACTTGTATGTTCCCTCTGATATAATTGTCTAATGATTATAGTTGTATCCATGTCGACGATCGGAATATAGGTATTTTAAACTTGTTTCATCTCTGATCTACATACAATTTACATAATATTGTCAAGCTAAAATGTTTTATCCCAATATTCCATAATTCACGTCTATATTTGTTCTTGTCTCTGTTAAAAGTTTGATAAAACATGCTTAATTCACAATGGTAAAAACTAACCGTATATTTGAGAGTAGTTTCTCGTCTGTGTCCATACTGACATAATTATTGCCTAGAGATTATAGTTGTATCCATGTTGAAGTTCAGAATACAGGTATTTTAAACTTATTTCAAGTCCACCTCTGATCTACAATTCACGTATTATCGTCAAGCCGAAATATTTTATCTCAATATTCCATAATTCACGTCTATATTTGTTCTTGTCTCTGTTGAAAGTTTCATTTACAGGAGTGAAAACTAACCGTATATTTTAGTGCAGTTTCACATGTACGTTCCCTCTGACATAAATGTCTAGTGATTATAATTGTATCCATGTTGAAGATCAGAATACAGATATTTTAAACTTATTTCAATTTCATCTCTGATCTGTCAAGCCGAAATATTTTATCCCAATATTCCATAATTCACGCCTATATTTGTTCTTGTCTCTGTTAAAAGTTTAATAGAACCTGCTTAATTCACAAAGGTAAAAACTACCCCTATATTTGAGAGCGGTTTACCGTCTGTGTTCCTTCTGACATAATTATTGTCTAGTGATTATAGTTGTATCCATGTTGAAGTTCAGAATACAGGTATTTTAAACTTATTTCAAGTACACCTCTGATCTACAATTCACGTAATATCAAGCCGAAATATTTTATCTCAATATTCCATAATTCACATCTATATTTGTTCTTGTCTCTGTTGAAAGTTTCATTTACAGGAGTGAAAACTAACCGTATATTTTAGTGCAGTTTCACATGTACGTTCCCTCTGACATAAATGTCTAGTGATTATAATTGTATCCATGTTGAAGATCAGAATACAGATATTTTAAACTTATTTCAATTTCATCTCTGATCTCTCAAGCCGAAATGTTTTATCCCAATATTCCATAATTCACGTCTATATTTGTTGTTGTCCCTGTTAAAAGTTTAATACAACATGCTTAATTCACAAAGGTGAAAACTGACCGTATATTTGAGTGCAGTTTCACGTGTATGTTGCCTCTGACATAATTGTCTAGTTGTATCCATGTTGAAGATCAGAATACAGGTATTTTAAACTTATTTCATCTCTGATCTAAATACAATTCACGTAATATTGTCAAGCCGAAATGTTTTATCCCAATATTCCATAATTCTCGTCTATATTTGTTCTTGTCTCTGTTAAAAGATTAATAGAACATGCTTAATTCACCAGGGTGAAAACTAACCGTATATTTGAGTGCAGTTTCACTTGTATGTTCCCTCTGATATAATTGTCTAATGATTATAGTTGTATCCATGTCGACGATCGGAATATAGGTATTTTAAACTTGTTTCATCTCTGATCTACATACAATTTACATAATATTGTCAAGCCAAAATGTTTTATCCCAATATTCCATAATTCACGTCTATATTTGTTCTTGTCTCTGTTAAAAGTTTAATAGAACATGCTTAATTCACAATGGTAAAAACTAACCGTATATTTGAGAGCAGTCTCACGTATATGTTCTCTCTGACATAATTGTCTAGTGATTATAGTTGTATCCATGTTGAAGATCAGAATACAGATATTTTAAACATATTTCATCTCTGATCTACATACAATTCACGTAATATTGTCAAGCCGAAATGTTTTATCCCAGTATTCCATAATTCACAACTATATTTCTTCTTGTTTCTGTTAAGCGTTTAATAGAACATGCTTAATCAACAAGGGTGAAAACTAACCGTATGTTTGAGAGCGGTTTCACGTGTATATTCCCTCTGACATAATTGTCTAGAGTTTATAGTTGTATCCATGTTAACGATCGGAATACAGGTATTTTAAACTTATTTCAGTTCTTCTCCGATCTACAATTCACGTAATATTGTCAAGCCGAAATGTTTTATTCCAATATTCCATAATTCACGTCTGTATTTGTTCTTGTCTCTTTAAAAGTTTAATAGAACATGCTTAATTGATAAAGGTAAAAACTAGCCGTATATTTGAGAGCAGTTTCTCGTCTGTGTTCCTTCTGACATAATTATTGTCTAGAGATTATAGTTGTTTCGATGTTGACGATCGGAATGCAGGTATTTTAAACTTATTTAAGTTCATCTCTGATCTACATACAATTCACGTAATAATGTCAAGCCGAAGTGTTTTATTCCAATATTCCATAATTCACGTCTATGTTTGTTCTTCGTCCTGTTAAAAGTTTAATAGAACATGCTTAATTCACAAAGGTGAAAACTAACCGTATATTTGAGTGCAAGTTTCACGTGTATGTTCTCTCTGACGTATGTTCTCTCTGACATAATTACGTAGTGATTATAGTTGTATTCATGTTGAAGATCAAAATACAGGTATTTTAAACTTATTTAAGTAGATCTCTGATCTACATACAATTCACGTAATATTGTCAAGCCGAAATGTTTTATCCCAATATTCCATAATTCACGTCTATATTTGTTCTTGTTTCTGTCAAAAGTTCACTAGAACATGCTTAATTCACAGGGGTGAAAACTAACCGTCTGAGTGCAGTTTCTCGTGTATGTTTTTCTGACATAATTATTGTCTAGAGATTATAGTTGTATCCATGTTGAAGTTCAGAATACAGATATTTTTAAACATATTTCCAGTTCACGTAATATTGTCAAGCCAAAATGTTTTATCCCAATATTCCATAATTCACGTCTATGTTTGTTCTTGTCCCTGTTAAAAGTTTAATAGAACATGCTTAATTGACAAAACTAACCGTATATTTGAGAGCAGTTTCACGTCTGTGTTCCTTCTGACATAATTATTGTCTAGAGATTATAGTTGTTTCGATGTTGACGATCGGAATACAGGTATTTTAAACTTATTTCAATTTCATCTCTGATCTGTCAAGCCGATATGTTTTATCCCAATATTCCATAATTGACATCAATATTTGTTCTTGTCGCTGTTAAAAGTTTAATACAACATGCTTAATTCACAAGGGTGAAAATTTCATTGCAGTTAATTTATTTTTGATAGACAACGTTTCGAACATAAAAAACACACACAAACAATATATTTGACGAAATTGAAGAGAACAACATCCGAAACGTTTTATTTTTTTCATGGAATTAAAGGAAAACTACATAGCGCATTTTGAAATGTGGTAGAAAAATTGCTTCCTGTAATCATAAGCCTTTTCCGTAGGAAATGATTACATCCTTTTTATTTTTGAAGAAGAGTTCAACGAGCAGTCTTAAAAATAATTCTGAGCTTACATTTCGATTAATACAAGTATTCTGTCAAATCCATATATATGACAACAGTTACTGTTTACATGTTAGTGAAAATCGTGTTTTATATTTAACTTTGTGATTAACGAAAATGACACTTTGCAAAGAATTTTTTTTTCTTGCCTGAAAATTGTAAAGTTATTAATTAAAAGAACATTTAACTTCTGCACAGTATTTTGTTTTAAAAATCAGTGTTCTTATTGTTTAAAAACGCAAGCTAATTTAAATTTCTCTTGGAATTTAACATTAATATGTAACTATTTTAGAGTAATTAATTTCGTACGTATTTGCATCATTTCAATTTATGCACGAATGGACTATGTAATTTTGAAGTAGCAGCTGAAAAGTGTTACGTCGCTCTTTAGATTCTCATTGACGAAGAGAGTGACATTCAATCTATGACACAAAGAATAGAAATGTTGTATTCCTATCGGCACAGTCACGTAACTTCATCCAATTCGATATTGAAAAATAAATTGAATTTCTTCAACAATAATGTGTTCGGAAATGAAATACATTGCATTGTAAGTCTTGATTTCTGTTTCTCTCTAACAGGTGTTCCCTGCATAGATGCATTTCATTTTTAATTTTATGTGGTGTCAAGCTCTGGAATAAAATTGTTAATTATTATTGATGTAAAGAAATGCAAATATTACTTCTACCAAAACAATTATTGAATTAAATTGTATCAGGTTAAATACAATTTTACATGTTTGATCTTTTCCTGTATTGAAAATTAAATAACTTTATTATGTCATTACCAGGCTTCGGCCTAGGGTCACAGAGTAACCAGTATGAGGTTTAGAGTACACGGAGTATAAATGACGTCATGATCCGTGTGGAGGGGTTACTGCAACAGCACAGGTTGGTCCGTAATGTGCATTACCGTTGTGTGTATTGCTGCTTGGCTGCGGTACGTGTAACAGGCTTCGGCGTAGGGACACCTGATTGAAGGTTACAACTCACGTTAATTCCTTAAATGGTAGACATTTTTTGTCTACACTAGGAATGTACTGTATATACTGCATTTGTACAGGGTGAAATATATTTTGTGCCGTACTATGACGGACTGTTTACATGTTGGGACACGAAGTAACGGCGCGCTCCATCTCCCACTCCACTCGACCAACACAACACTATATTCAGTGCGTTCTGAACTTCATGCGTTACTGTGCCCAGGACCGAAGCCTGGTCATTACTAGATATCGGGTGTTACGGAACTAAAAACTTGTTTAGGTATTTAAAAGGGCATTAAAATTTTAAAAGCAGGTAGAAAAATGGTAGTAAAATTTAAAAATTGGAAGAAAAACACTAATATATATTATTACACATGTATTTAAGATTATCAAGACACATATACATACAAAGCACAAAAAACAGACGATAATGTAAAGGAAACTAAATGAAAGGTTAATTACCGTTTGAAACAAATGCCGGTACCTAACATTATGAAATAGTGACAGAAATAAGGGTTTTTAATTTTTTGCTAAAATAATGTCAATGACCGCCATAATTGACATTACGAATATAGTAAATCAAGATTGTGGCGCTTGTTCGATAAGTTTTTAATCTAGTAAAGATCTTTCAGCATCAACTGAGGTCCATAGAACGTTCTTAAATAATCCAATTCTATCTACAGTTAATCACTTTGTAAACTCACAACCATTTCCATAGACTGAATGGGTAGTTTCATAGTTTCATGATAGGTTACTTCTAAATTTATCATTAGTTGAGAAACATGCTTACCAGGAGCTTCTAATTTACATTTTGGAGCTAAAATCATTAACGCTGATTCACACAAGGACAGACTTCTGGCTTCTAATTGCAGAAGAGTTTTAGCTAAAAATGTATCGATATATGCCGAATCTACCTTGAGTTGCTTCTTATTGCAAATTGTTTTTCTTTTATACACTGCGCATTTGAGGAACTTCCAGAAGCTAAGGGGATTTCACTAAATTCAGTATACTATCAATATTTGACAAAGAATTTGAAGAAGAGAAAAATTTTTGCGCGATGGGTCCCTCACTGCTTCACTGTTCAACATAAACGTCTGGACATTACAAACTTGGTGACAGGACCATCACGAAAACGAGTAGCCCAATGAGAAACTGTATTATGGTCCATTGTAAGTTCATCACAAACTCCACTCAAAGCACTGTGGAAGTGTGGATTTTTGTGGTTGCCACGTAAAGATTCGATCTTTGGCCTTCAATCGTCGCAGTACTCGAGACACGTTTAGGCTCCATTTCTACCTCTCATCCTAACCTGAGCAATTGAAAGTTTAAATGACACAGCGCTGTATCTTACTCTTACATTACTCTTACGCAGATGTTATGGAATATCCTTTTGCATAGATTTACATAAAAAAACTTGTAGATAGATATAAATATGAACAGCACACCAACAATTATTAGGCTAAGCTTTTGGTACCGTGAATACAAATAAATGTTGTTATTATTTTTAATTTAGAGAATGATCTAAACCTGGATTTCTAAGCACAATCAAACAATAAAATAAGCAAGCAAATAAGCACGAAAAATGGTGAAAATAAGCACCAAAATAAGCAAAAGCGAATACACGAAATATGGTGATAAATTATTTGTTTCGTAGAACTTCTTATCTAATTGAAGGCTGTTGCAGTATACAAAGAAGGTCATCCTGAGATTTTCCTGTGTGAAGCTTTTGCGTCTGTCAATGAAGAATGATTTGTACAGTGAAAATGTTCTTTCGACATCTAATGACATCAGAGGCGCATGTGAAAAGCATTACAGTTCTTCCTCTTCAGTATCTCTTTCTTCACCACAAAGCTTTTTATAAATATGACACAGTGTTTTGTAACCGGAATTTTTCTGTAATCCCTGACTGAGTTTGCCGAACGCAATATTTACAACCCCCATGTGTTTCTGAAGATAATGTCACCGAAATTTCGTTTATCAGAGAAAGTGAATGTTCCAAGGAATTATTTCGATCTCCCAACTGCTTTAAATTTGTCGAGTATTTTGGAGAAACGGTTATGGATGTACTGAATCTTTTTTTGGATTCCAATAAAAAAAGGAAATCAGTGATAAATGACGGCTAGGAGTAAAGTATGCACTTTTAAAATTACGGTTTTGAGTAAAATAAGTGTTTATTTATTTAGTATTTTGTATTTATTTATTTATTTAACCTGGTAGAGATAAGGCCGTCAGGCCTTCTCTGCCCCTCTACCAGGGGATTACAACTATAACATGGACAATAAAATTACAATTAATATTAAATTTACAATTACAATTACAATAAAAATTAAAGTACGACAAGAATACCTGATTAATGAAAGTTAGACATTTTATCATAGAAGTTAAGAACAAAGAATATTTTTGTATTTACTGAATTACAAATTAAACCTAGAATAACAAAATTCTATAGTGATGAAATTACCGGATATTGAAATATTTTGTGATAGATTAAGAGAACTATTTACAAGAAACCATGTCTGAACGAGTCTCAATTACTGACCAAGTGCTTAGTAAGTTTGCGTTTGAATTCAATTTTATTTCGACAGTCCTTGCTGCTAGCAGGTAACGAATTTCAGAGTCTTGGCAGGGCTATTGTGAAAGAGGATGAGTATGAGGGGGTGCGATGGGATGGTATTGTTAGTATTGTTTCATGGCGAGAGCGTGTGTTCAGGTTGTGGTGGGAAGAAAGGTAAGTGAAGCGAGACGACAGGTACGAAGGAATGTTGTTTTAATTAAAAATCGTAAAATAAGTAAGCAAAAACGTTCTCCTACGAAATAAGCATGTATAAGCACTAACAAACGTAGTTAAAACTGCTTATCTAGGTGTGTCTTACGAAGTATAACCATTCTGCTTACCTTTAAAAGTGTGGAAAAGAATATGCATTTTGCTTAGAAATCCGGGCTTTAAATGTGGCCGCACATGTTTCGTAATGGTAAAGATGATTAATAATAGAAGGTAATTAAATCCTGCTTTGTCTTATAACAAAATTTCATACAACAATCTACTTGCTGAATTTAATTTAATGTCTCTTGCCAGTCGTAGATTACTTGCTGAACAACTTTTATTATGTATGATTTGAGGCTTTCTCGGCGTTGGTTCGCTAATATGTTTTCGCGGGATATCAGCCGAGTTAAGATTTTGGAATGCTCCAAGCTTTCGACTGCTATCTCTGCAGCCATCACTTCCCTGAAGATGGCTCGCTCGCTTTCGACTGCTATCTCTGCAGCCATCTTCAGGGAAGTGATGGCTGCAGAGTTAGCAGTCGAAAGCTTGGAGCATTCCAAAATCTTAACTCGGCTGATATCCCGCGAAAACATATTAGCGAACTTTTATTATATAAAATATTCAACGGTCTACTGGATAATAGCGAAAAATTATCACAAATCCAGATTAACGCTGGAACATCACATTTAAGAAATCGTCAATTGTTATATTATAAAAAAAACAAACACTTCGGAACACAAAAATTCACCAGTGTTAAAAATGTCTTCAAATTTCAATGAAATATGTAAAACATGGGATCTAGATTTCTGCATTTCTTACATGGAATACAAACATTTTCTTATTAATATACTGAAGGTAGTAGTTTTATATAATATTGCTATTTCTTACTCTGTAATTTGCCAATTATAGGTACGTTTTACATTTTTGGCTTACTTACTGGCTTTTAAGGAACCCGGAGGTTTATTGCCGCTCTCACATAAGCCCGCCATTGGTCCCTATCCTGCGCAAGATTAATCCAGTCTTTATCATCATATCCCACCTCCCTCAAATCCATTTTAATATTATCTTCCCATCTACGTCTCGGCCTCCCTAAAGGTCTTTTTCCCTCCGGCCTCCCAACTAACATTCTGTATGCATTTCTGGATTCACCCATGCTTGCTACATGTCCTGCCCATCTCAAACGTCTGGATTTAATGTTCCTAATTATGTCAGGTGAAAGATACAATGCGTGCAGTTCTGTGTTGTGTAACTTTCTCCATTCTCCTGTAACTTCATCCCTCTTAGCCCCAAATATTTTCCTAAGAACCTTATTCTCAAAAACCCTCATTCTCCGTTCCTCTCTCAAAGTGAGAGTCCAAGTTTCACAGCCATACAGAACAACCGGTAATATAACTGTTTTATAAATTCTAATTTTCAAATTTTTTTGACAGCAGACTAGATGACAAAAGCTTCTCTACCGAATAATAACAGGCATTTCCTATATTTATTCTGCGTTTAATTTCCTCCCGAATGTCATTTATATTTGTTACTGTTGCTCCAAGATATTTGAATTTTTCCACCTCTTCGAAGGATAAATCTCCAACTTTTATAGTTCCATTTCGTACAATATTCTGGTCACGAGACATAATCATATACTTAGTCTTTTCGGGATTTACTTCCAACCCTATCGCTTTACTTGCTTCAAGTAGAATTTCCGCGTTTTCCCTAATCCTTTGTAGATTTTCTCCTAACATATTCACGTCATATTTTTGGCTATGATATCTATATTTAACTATTTTTCATTTATTTTATTTTGTATTTTTCATTTATATCTATATTTGTATCTCTTATTTACGTAGTATCTATCTGTCTGTATTTATACTTGTATCTGTTTCATCTCTTTTTCTCATGTTATCTGTTTTTTTTTGTAAACGAATATCTGTACTGTCTATTGTAATTGGGGCTTTACCCAGTTATAGGCATAAATAAATAAAATAAATAAATAAAAGTAAATATTAATTTGTCCTCGGTGCATAACATTGAGTTGGAATTCACTGGTACACGAACTTGAATCAGTGCAGGTCGGCCTACTTGATTCATACAGTCATTGAGTAGTGATATCGCTGTTGTGTCTAGGTGTAGCAGAGCAGATCACACGTCAATAACGAGAGAGAGAGAGAGAGAGAGAGAGAGAGAGAGAGAGAGCGCTGTTGTGTTGCAGTATTATAACACGCTGTCCCTACATCGCGCTGAAGTGGATAGTCTGTTCCCCTTTTAATGTATACGTGAAATCTGATCTCAATATACGAGACGTATTGATAAGTTATTGTCTCAAAACAAATTCTTTTCAATGTTCTTTTCCTTTTCTCTTCTCTTCTTCTTTTCGGAAATAGATGATGGACTGAGAAGATAACTGTGGCGAATATAGGTGACAGTCAATCAATTCGAAGATAATTTCATCAATTTCTGTTACCGCAATAAGGAACTTGTGCTCCGGTGCATTGTGTTGCAGGATACAGCGCATACATTTTATCTTTCCACGCTAGCGGAAGTAGAATGCAAGCGGCAGTGCATAGCGCAGCTGCCCAAACGCGGCCCGCACTGAGCGCTGAGTTATAAGTAATGAAAACGCGAGTAAAACCGTAGAACAGACATTTTTTTTCAAGTTGAAATTGTGAAAGTTCTAAAAAAATGTTGCTTACAGTTTGAAAGACGATGTTGTAAGTATGGAAAGATAAAATGTATGCATGAACATCCACAACTATTTCAGCATAACATATCTGTTCTATAGGACCATCTTGAGCTTGAAAATGACATTTATTCTTTAATTGATACATTTATTAAATTATGAGAAATTTATTTCACTGTTGATTGTATATACAGTAGAGCATCGATTATCCGAATACCGTTCAACCGAAACATCGGTTAACCGAAAGCGTTCCTGTCGGCAAATTAAAATTTGTGCGCGCACCATGTATAAGTTTTGCTAGCGCTGTTTGCGAGATTAAACGAGTCCCAGCTCTGAAGCAAAAAAAAAAAAAAAAAAAAAAACAAAACTTCTTTTCCTAAACTGTTGAGTAAGTTCTCTGTATTATTTGTAAGACGTGTGTTACAAAATATATACTGTATGTACAGTTTTGTGTTTAATATCAGTGTTCCTTTGTTTTATACTGCTCCTATGACACTGGGTTTGTTTTCGTAAATGATCGGTTATCCGAAAAATCAGTTATCCGAATACCCCCCCCCCCCGTCACAATTGTTTCGAATAATCGATGCTCTACTGTATTTAAAACATTTTACAGTCCCTACTGTTTTCCTGTTAAATAGTAAAATCTTAGACACTCACAACTGAAGATAGCCTATTAGGAATTAACCAAACACATCTCATAATGAGAAATTCTTGGAGAAAATGAGATTACATTTGACAAGATGAGGCCGAGGATTCACCATAGATTATCTAATATTTGCTTTGCGGTTAGGGAAAATCTCGGGGAGAACCCAACCAGATAATCAGCCCAAGCGGGAATCGAACCCACACACCCGGAAGAGCAAGGAAATGCGCTACCGCCTGAGCTATGCCTAGGGCCTGCAGTGCTATTATTATCATATACATATTATAATTATTGTTATCTAAGCGCAATCATTAGCCGAATGGTCGGATTGTCGACTTTCCTAGCTGGTAATCCGGATTCGAATCCCGATGAATCCAAGTGGAATTCATCGGGGACAACGCCGACGGCGGCAAAAAGAGCTATAGACTAGTTTCGACGCTTCTCTTATACATGGAAACGCATGAGTGAATGACGCAAAGACGATTAGCTACCGTCCGCCGCTGTTGGGTAACGGTTAGCATGCCTGACCGAGAAACGAGCGGGTCCGGGTTCAAATCCTGGTTGGAATGATTGCATGGTTGAGGCTTTTTTTCGGAGTTTTCCCTCAACAAATTAAGAGTAAATGCTGGGTAACTATTAGCTCTGGATCCTTGATTCATTACGCTGGCATTATCACCTTCGCCTCTTTCGCTAGATAACCATAGAGTTGATAAAACGTCGTAAAATAAACAATTAAAAAGTACCTACCCGTCATTATATAGGAAAAGTTCACTCTCAGCTCACAGATATAGCAGTATTATTACGATCTTTAATCTGGAGAGCAGAGTATAACCTCAAAATTACTCGAATAAGATATTCTCGTATACAGACTAGAGTTCAGAGTTCATATGGCTACAATAAAGGTATTTTATATCATAAATATCGCTTAGCTTGCCACTGATTATGGGACTTCTGGTGGACAGAGCGTCACTAGATTATCTGATATAACTTAACATTGTTCCACTATTACACCCATCGTTCACACGTAATTACCAATATCGTCAACAGTAATGATGTTACTTCACACAATGTCGTAAAGTTTGTGTCGGACAGCTGGGTTGGAACCCAGTTTGCAGTTTCATGTATCACGATTTCGAACAATGCAAGTTTTAATAATGTCTCTAATTTATTTGATGATAATTTATCATACATTTTATACATAAATTCTCGTTACGAAGGCTTGATTTCGAAAATACAGTACATTTATTTATGTGCAGCTTTCTAGTTTATCGCTCGTAAGCAGTAAAAACATTAAGAATTACTATAAAAAGTGTGGAAGGGTTTCAGAATACCGGTTATAACTGAAACTACTCCACTATGTTTCGTAGGTATTGAACTTTACTAAGATCTGCTTGATGGGCAGATTTGTTTCAGATGTAGTCGCAGATTGCGCACTACCTATTGAAAGAAAAACTGTCCGATTTAGCACACGTTCTACCACAGGGTAAGTCTTTCACTGCAAACTTAGCATTCTCCAGTCTCTCCTGTTTTCTGCCTTCCTCTTAGTATCCGCAATGATTCATATACGCTATCTTAATGTTGTCTATTTTCTTATATCTTCTTCTGCTCTGAACTCTTCTTCCGTTCACCATTCCTTCCAGAACATCTTTCAGTAGGCACTTTCTTCTCAGCCAGTGACCCAACTGATTCCTTTTTCTCTTTCTGATCAGTTGCAGCAAATTTTTTTTCTTCACCCACTCTTTCAAACACAGATTCATTTCTTATTCTGTGTGTCCATTTCACCCGCTCCATTTTTCCCCATATCCACATTTCAACTGCTTCTAGTTGCTTCTCTTCACTTCGTCGTAATGTCTATGTTTCTACCTCATACACTTCTACACTCCACACAAAGCACTTCACTATTCTTTTCCATTGTCCTCTTTCCAGAAGTTCGCAGAAGATGATCCTTTTTCTATTAAACGCTTCCTTAGCCATTGTTATCCTCCTTTTGACTTCCTGGCAGCAGCTCATGTTACTACCTATAGTACAACCCAAGTATTTTAAGCTGTTCACTTGCTCTACTGCCTCATTTAATATTCGCAAGTTTATCTTCTTTATTTTTCTTGCGACAGCTATGGTCTTCGTCTTGTTTCCATTTATCTTCATCCCAAACTGCTCACAGTTATCATTTAGCTCCAGTAGTAGCACAGTTTAGTATATACAGTTACGAAGCTTGGGATGATTTTTTGCATTTCTCGCGATAGTTGCTAGCCGCTTGGAGCGCTGTGAGTAGTAGGAACAATAGACTGTGTCACAGCCATCGTGATTTAATACAGGCCTTAAGGCAGATCATGTGATTCGCTTAACCCGGTCACGAAGGGCGGCGTTTCAATCTTGTAAATTAGTTGGAATGCATAAAAAGTAACATATATTTCTCTAAAATGTAGTGTAATTGCACTAATAAAATTTAAAACAATGATTATGATACACTTCAGACATAATTCACTTGCGAGTTAAGGTGTAATATTTTTGTGTGAAAATTACGTTGTTAGTATGTGTAATACCTACCTTTATTTCGATTAAATATCGCGAAATCCTTGTAAATACATTTATGCACGATTGAATAATTTTCAGTTGCACCGCACGGATATTTAGATATGTTGAACTTATAGGTTATGTTTACTGTACAAGTTGCCCCTTTCTGTCTACTTTTAGTGGTCTCCATTGTCCTGCCATTACATATATGTTATGCCATATGGAAATTATAGGCTATGTTTACTATATTTAACTTATATTCCTATATTCACAATTATAGATTATAATTAAATATAATGTTATGTATGATATTCCGCACATTCAGTTTGTCTGTATTTTAATACTACAACCGAGTACGCACTGACACAGATCACAAACTGAATTATTGTGTTTATCTACTTCGTAAGAGATGAAGTAACACAATCCTACGTACATTAATTTCATAGGCGTGGTATGGTAAATTTTCTGTCTACAATTAAGGAAGGTAGATGTGCTAAATTGAAATCACAATATAAATTAATTTTTATTAAACCTCAAAATAGCTTCCATTCTAAACTTAAAATGTTGATGCGAATAGATTATGTTAACATGTAAAATTCTCTTCACATGAAAATAACACAGTTTTGTAATTATTTCTGCAACAGATTATGCAATAAGAACTAAACGGAACTTATGGGCACATTACACTAAATAAAGCTTAGCAATGATACGCAATAAAGTTATAATATAATATTTCACTGGGCTCCATACACTGAAATAGAAAACCCGAACATACTTTATCGTCTGCTCGGGAAAGGGTCTGTGCTGAGGCGATAGTAGCGATCCTGGTGGTCAGCAACTATCTATGTATGCATATTTATTAAGTATTGAGCTTCGCAACTATATATACTAAACTGTGGTAGTAGGCTATATCTCTTAGTATTCTCTCCTCTTCTGCTAACAACGCCATACCATCAGAAAATCTTAGGACCGTTGCACAGATGTGTCTCGTGTAACTCTTTTACATATTCTCTGTAGCTTTGAGGAAAATTTGCTGACGTATTTTTGTCCCCTCTTTTGCAATTTAAGAGTTTCAGGTTTCCTCATATCGGCGTACTCCTCTCCTTATTTCACTTCCTTCTGACATTTCTTCTCCTATCCTGACTTTAACTCGTTTCATATCAAGATTACTGAACAGCTTCCTGTCTTTCCAATCCACACCTGTTTTCTTCAGGATGTCCATCAGCTTATTCCAGTCCATTATATCAAACGCCGTTTCTATGTCAACAAATATTACATATACTTCTTTATTCTTCTCTAGGTATGCTTCGCCGATTGTTCGTTGCAGTTCAGTTGCCGATAAAGTAAATAAGTAAATAGATAATATATTGAATTTACGAAGCAATACACATGGCAAAGGAAGCTTTTAATAGAAAAAGGAGCGTCTTCTGCGGACCTCTGAAAAAAGAAGTGAGGGACTAGTCAAGTAATTTGTGTGGAGTGTGGAGTTTCATGGGGCAAAAGCATGGATATTACGGAGAAGTGAAGAAAAGTGACTAGAAGCATTTGAAATGTGGATATGGAGAAGAAAGGGGCGTGTGAAATGGACAGACAGAATAAGAAATGATGCTGTGTTGGAAAGAGTAGTTGAAGAAAGAATGATGTTGAAACTGATCAGAAAGAGAAAAAGAATTGGTTGGGTCACTGGCTGAGAAGAAACTTTCTATTGAAGGATATACTGGAAGGAATTGTAAACGGGAGAAGAGTTTGGGACAGAAGAAGATATTAGATGATAGACTACATTAAGATATATGGATCATATGCGGAGACAAAGTGGAAGGCAGAAAATAGGAAAGATTGGAGAATGCTGGTTTTGCAGTGGAAGACCTGCCCTTGAACAGAACACTATGTATGTATGTATGTATGTATGTATGTATGTATGTATGTATGTATGTATGTATGTATGTATGTATGTATGTATGTATGTATGTTGTTGGACAATAACTTCATTTAGGTCAAAATTACATAAATTGTTACTTAACAAATTAATTGCTGATTAATATTTATTACATATAATGAAACTAACGTCTGTCCATTCTTATTATTATCATTAGTTTCTCTAAATAGATTTACAAAACCTCTAATAGCAATTACATTAATATTCTCATTATAGAAATATATTTTAGATTTATATATATATATTTTTTTTTTTCTCCCTGTAACATAGTTCTAGTAAGCTTATATTAAATTAATTTTCATCATTTTACTAGCTATCTCAAATCTCAAATTAATTGTAATTGATTGAATTAAATTAGCTCATAAATTAAGTTACTCGTACTTTACCTTATAGGTTTATGTAAATTTAAATAAATATGTAGTCTACTAGTCGTTAAAACTTAACTGAAGAATATTGCTGGAGAACCTTTTAAGTGTAGTGTAAATATTCGTAATTTAAATATGTATTGTATTGATTAAGGCTAGTTGAGTGGAAGAAAAGGCCTTATGGCCTTAACTCTGCCAGCGAAAATAAAACATTATTATTATTATTATTATTGTTATTATTATTATTATTATTATTATTATTAGTATGTATGTATGTATGTATGTATGTATGTATGTATGTATGTACAGCCTGATGTAATAAGAAATGGTTTTATGCAGACTTCTTGTTGACAGGAATGACATTGGAGATAGTTGTGTCGCTGTGCGTCAAGTTGTATTATAGTATACACTGTACAAAACTTAAGCTTAACATCATGTCAGACTAGTTTTACAACGCCCTGTATTTATAAACTAGCCTAATGATTTTGTTTTGCTGGTTGGTTAAGTACAAAGTTATAACATTGTTTTATCAAAAGCTAAGAATTATCGTTAAATTATCTATAAAGTGATATTTCACCCATTGAAATACAGTTCTAGTGATTCAGCAGTTGTGTATAAATCATCCAGATTGTAATATCGATGTAATACTACATTAACTGCACTGCTTGAAGTTCAGGATTCATATGGCAATGAGCCATTAAACTGGAGAATTATTGCCAAGTAATTCACAGAGATTGGTAACTTCCGGTTGGTATCCCTATGTTTTCTTGTCGCTAAATTTTGGAACTGTAGTTAACACAATCGATAGGCATATAGTTGGCAATTCTTACGTCTTAATGTATAACACACATGTGATGTAATGTACAAAAATAATTTTCCTATTTGCTACGGTGTTAGTTGGAATTTATAACATTTATTAGTGTGATTAATGAAAAGGATTACATTTACACAGTCATTTATAGTCGAGATAATCTTCTGTGTAACTATGATTTTGGTAATGTGAATGAAATTTGTTTTATAGGTAAAGTCAATTGTAAAATTTGTGAGATTTTCGGTGTATCCTTCAAAAACTTTGCTTTTTCCTATTATCAGTTTCATGCTTTCTTCTTCTTCTTCTTCTTCTTCTTTTTCTTATTATTATTATTATTATTATTATTATTATTATTATATTATCACCACCACCACCACCACCACCACTTTCACGGCCATATTGACAAGCATAACATTATTTGTTCTTTTTATTTATTTATTTATTTATTTATTTATTTATTTATTTATTTATTTATGTATTTATTTCGTTCTGCAGGTCGAGTATCATTTTATTGATGTAGGACATGTAGGCCCTACGAGTAAGTAGTGGAACACTTTGTTACAATATGCATTAAATGTAAAGTACTTAAAATACTATATAAAATATGTTTACATCACTACATACCAGGCTATTACATATATACACCAATCAAACATGTATATTATAGTACCGGTATGCATTTCCAGCACTATATGTATACAGGGGCATTATTCCTATTTCTCAACATAGTGTGAAAACTAATCATCTAAATAAGGAAATGAAGAATAGATTACATAATGTAAACAAGCTAGACCAGTGATGTCAAAGCAAGCGCATTTTTCTGACCTTGACATCGTGCGCGGGCATCAAGCGCTAAGTATGGAAAGAGGAAAGATTGTGTATATGAATAAGCAGCCTGTTGGATTAAGAAAACAGTGGTGCACAAACTTCAAACGGAACGTGAAATTTTATGTCGTATGGCTTCTTTCTGTATTATTTATATTGTCTGTAAAACAAAAATACTAATAGGGCTGTTATGTTTTAAATGTTAATAACATAATAAAGAGTTAAGGAGGAATATTCACATAAATACCATAGTAGTACAACTATACTGTACTAAATGGATGAAACACATCATTCATAAAGAAAGTGATATCCCAAAAAGAGATTGAGTATAACATGATGACTTGGAATTGATATTGATGGTATCTTTAGCCTTATAAAAGTAATAAATAAACTAATCAAAACATTATTACCGTACAAAGCGAAGTTACCTAGGTGCTATATATGTTTTAAGTGTAACTAATATTGCATAACAAAACTCTTATCGCATTATGTTTTAAGGTGATATTGGTGAGCAACTTCCTATCATCAGAATATTAAATTATTTTCTCGAAATCTCCTGAAGCTATAGAGCTGACATTTTTACAACACATGGGCACGTATCTTTTGCTTATGATGTAACAGTAGTTACTTTGTTAATTCATTTCCATACAAGCAATTTCCATGGGAATATTTTCAAAATTTTCAATACACTATCTTCAGTAATACGTATTTACGGTATATTAGATTTACGAAAACATTCTGTAAGGCTGCTAAATAAATAGGCTTATATCTGAAAATTTCACTTTTCTTTGAAAAAGTTGAGAAAATATTTCTTTTGAATAAAAAAAATCAAACTTGTGAAAAATGAGCATTAAAATTAAGATTTATATTCTTATATTGCACTTATACTTCTCAGACAAATCTAAAAATTAACATGGATACAGTTTTAATAAGTTCTCTTCCCTTTATCTATCGAATCAGTGCTGGCCATCCCTGAATATAGCTCGACCAAGCGGCATATACTACCTCTTTCGTCTGTCTCTTTCCTTTCCGCTGCAAAGCGCCCAGGCTCTCCTGGGCTCTAAAGCGCGCGCTTGTTCCTGTGGGCATCAATTGACATGACTGAGCTAGACAGAGAAGTTTATTTATTTTCCCAAAAATTTTTCTATTGATTAATAACAATTATTACTGATTAGGTATTCTTTTAACTCGTGTTGAAATGAACTTTGGGAATTTATACATGCGCGACTCTTGATATTACAAGGTTAGGCGCGACTGCTGAAGGGTTAATGTGTGTTGTTTTAAGGTTATCTTCAAACCAAAGACGTCTAAAATCTCAATAAATACTTCGTAGACGCAGAAGTGCTCCGTGCCCGTCATCTTTTGCACTAGTCGGGAAGACGATGATAAAGCACTCATGGTCCGTGCCTGCCATCTGTTGCAATAGTCGAGAACACTGTGAAAATACACTCATGGTCGGTAAAGTAAGAAGGTAAAATATTTGTAAAAACTCAAAACTAATTATGGTAGAACAAAAATTCGTATGCATCTTGCCTATAATGGCAATTAAGACTCTCGTATGAAAATTATGAAACTCGCTTACTCTCGTTTCATAAACATACTCGCTTCTTAATTACTACCATTAGAGGCTTATTACAATAATATACAATCTGATCCGTTTGGGTATGGATAATATTAATTTATTATTATAAAGCTATTATGATAGAAAGAAAAAGTCTTGCTGGTTATGTTATGATTAAAAGATGAGAGTTTCCATGTATAACAATCAACAATACATAATCTGAAAGGACAAATGAGAATCGTAGATGATTAAAATGGCTACTAAAAATGAACAGCGGGCACAATGTGTTCTTTGGTATGCTAAATTTGAGGGTGTTAAAAGAGTTCAAAGGAAATTTCGACGTGAGTATGGTGTGCGTAATGTACCTAAATACGATTCCATAATGTTGTGGTATCGAACATTTGTAGAAACAGATTCTATGTTAAAAAAACATGCAGGAGGTCGCAGACGAAACCCATAACGAGAAGCATCTATCTCTTGGCTTGGTCCCCAAACTCCCCAGATCTAACCCCTCCTGACTTCTTCGTGTAGGGTTTTGTTAAAGACATTGTCTATTCACAGAAACCCAGGGACATTGATTATCTGAGAGTAAAAATTACTCAAGCTTTTCAACAAATCACCCCTCTTATGGTACAACGGACATGGGCTGAATTTCATCACCGTTATGAGTTGTGCAGGGTGCGCAATGGGGGTCATGTTGAGCTCTGAGGAATCTCCCATCTTTCAGTGTTGTATGCACAAAGTTTCAACAAATAAAGTTCAGTAGTAAATGTTTTACGGCGTTTTTATTTTATCCATACCCACACGGATCACCCTGTATATTAAACCGTAGTGTTTCTAAATTGTTGTTCGCGAACTATAGCTGACATGGGGGTATTGCACTGTAACATCTCTGAATGTATGTACCGCTTTATTCAACAATTCTTTTTAACTTGTATGAGAGAAACATGGAATAAAATCTATTAGAAAATAAACTGATTTTATTAACATGATTAGTGCAAGTAGCTGTCTATGGGACGCGAGGTAAAAAACTGATAAATATTTGCGCGTTACTAGAATGATACAGGTGTACAGAGGATCTTAAATTATGTTTAACGTTCTGTTCTTATTTCATAAGAATGAACATTTCTTAAATGCTACAAAGATTCGTAACCTTCTGAGGAACAGAGAATTTGATATTTGGTGTCGTCATCCACAGTAAGGGAAAGACGTAGTTTTATTTAAACAATATCCTAGTGCCAACAAATGGATTTGTAAACACGAAGGACTCTCCAACAGCGAATGGCGCGATGGCAGTAAAATGGTTGGAAATGTTGCTGCAGTACGTGCTGTGCCGGGAAGATCTCAGGACAACCGTTGTAGGCATTGCCACAACGAGGTTGAAACTCTTGCACACGTCCTGGGATCCTGTCCGCACGGCGAAGGTCTGCGAAACGCTAGACACCACCAAGTACGATCAATTATAGCCACTGTCCTTAAAGATGCCGATTACAACACCTTTGAAGAAGATTACATGGTCTCTCCGTCACTAGCAGTACACGGCGCATAGATATAATAGCTTTCAAGGAATCTACAAGATCTGGATTCATAATTGATCCCACTGTGCGTTTCGAAACGAATGAGGAACAGCCAGCAGAAGTGGATAAGGAAAAAAAGAATACCTACAATCCTACCATTCTATATTATCTCCAGAAGTACCAGCTAGAAGAGCTTGAAGTAATCGGACTTCTGGTTGGAGCAAGAGGTACCGCTACTCTCTTCATGAAAGATGTGTTTAAGAGGCTTGGAATACCTACAACTATTATTCCGATTGTAACTTTAGCTGCATTGAAAGGATCAATTGCTCTCCTGAAGCATCACCTATATTCGAAATGAAACCAAGTTCATTAGCATTCTTTACTTTTTTGTAACACTTGCCTCTCTAAAACTAGGCATATTTCCACCAATCACAAAATGTATTTGCAGCTATATACTTGCAGTTTCATTGTCAAAACAAAATTAATGGTTCAATGAACTTGTAAACATTTATATGGTTAAGTACTCTGTGTCCCTTGTGGCAGCTCACGAATGGTGAGAAGATTTCTAAATTATAGCAGAGTGAACTGTTTTTAATGGAGAGTATTCTTCAATTTATTAAAAACTAACCGCACCCGTGTGCTCCGCTGCACTTGTTAGAAATAAATATAAAGTAATTACATAATTAAAATAGGACATCTGCTCCAGGGAACATCCTTGTTTGATAGAAGAATAAATAGTTTAATATGTTACTTAATTTAAATTGTATTTAAGTAATTAAAATGCGATCATTTTGGTCCAGAGACCACTCATTTGGTGCAATGATAATTCCTTTAACATATTTTTTATTTCTTATTAAATGCAAATAATTAAAATATGATCATTTGGTTCAGAGAACATTCGCTTTTGATGCAACGATAATCCGTTTAACATTTTTCTAAATTAGTCTTGAATGCATCTTTAATAAATCACTCCAAATTAATAGAGTGGATTGTGTACGAAGATAATTTTTCTGTGCGTAAAGATCTATTTTCATCTTAACTCATTCTTTATATGTAATATTACATCCATCTAGAGAAACTACAAATTTCAGATAGTGAAGGAATTATCCAAATTAGCTTCTGAGATTACTTCATACAAACAGACAAATTTAATATTCTCTTCATATTAATAGCCTATTGATAAACGTCAAGGCCGCCTTAAATAGACGGAGTCATTTGTTTTAATTTCGTTACAGCCATCGATGTCATTCCTGCAATAACTCCTTTGTGACATCGATTTTCAGATTTTTGCTCTATTAAATAACTTAAATAGTTATGCCACAGTCTACTATATACAGTCGCGAAGCTCAATATGTAGTAAAAATGCAAATATGGGTAGTTGCCCACCACTAGGATCGCTACTATCGCCTCATCATCGCAGATCTCTCTCCTAGAAGACGTAAAATATGTTATACACTTTCGTTGTCGTGTTCTTTTGGTAAAATTAGCACCTTCCTTACATTATTGAAATATGAAATGCATAAGTTAATTTATTATTTTAATGAAGTATATTAAATTCCACCATAAACTCGAAGATACCTGCAAGAAATAGGGTAATATTATTTTTGTTTGTGCAAAACGAACTGAAATTTACTATAATCGCTTCACTCATTCAAGATTATAGCGATAATTAACTATGAAACCAATAAATATTAATTTGCATTTCCCTTTACAACAATAATAATGGAAATATGAATTAATGGAGTAACTTACGTGTACCGGTACTTGTAGTGTAGGCTTACGTAGTTAACAAAGTGGGATGAGGTTAAGCAATAATAATCACACCAGAATTGGAAATAAAACGTGATCAATAAATTTTATTGTAACAGACTTTTTCTACGTCTCTAGTAAAGTAACAAATAAAAATAACAACAAAATTAACAGCTATAATTAAAAACATATCCTTTGAAAAAAAAGTAGGCCTAAGCAATAATAATCCCACCAGAATTGAAAATAAAACGTGATCAATAAATGTCATTAAAACAAAGTTTATTTTTCTACGTCTCTAGTAAAATATTATTATTCCAATTATTGTATTTTAGCCATTAACATTTTTATTACAACCAATAACGAACATTTCACAAGCATCAATGTGAAATACGCAACGAGCTAGCACTCGATAGAAATACGACACAGTGCAAAGTCGACCGTGGACAGGCTATCGTTTCTAGTTGCTAACCGCTTGGAGCGCTTTATCACCAGATTTGCAAAAAATCACCTCAAGCTTCGCGACTGTATATAGTAGACTGTGATTATACAGCAAATAATACAATCTCCTATATATAATTATATTTCTTTCTTTCGAAAATTTAAGAATTCACGATCTCCTATGTACCACTGCCGTAGAATGATTAAATTTGTTTTTTTTTTTTTTTCGTACTGAAAAATTTTATATTTTGCACATAGGGATTACGGGACAACGACACTATAATCTGAGGCGGCGTTGAAAATGTATTGTATTGTATTGTTATTTTAAAACTCTTGTATATCCTTAAATATCAGTCCTATCAAAATTTTGCCTGGAATAAAACTTATCGGAAATAATGTTTAAAGAAACTTGTATTCCAATTTTCATCGAAATCCGTTCAGCCATTATCGCGTGAAAAGGTAACAAACATCTAGACAGACAGACAGACTTAAATATCAGTCCTATAAAAATTTTGCTTGGGATAAAACTTATCAGAAATCATTTTTAAAGAAACTTTTGTTATGTAATATTCTTCATGAAAATCAATAATAAGCGAGATATTTCGATTTATTTAATTCAGGCCCCCTTATAACCCCCCTTTTAAATAAAGTATTTTGAATGCCCTATAGCCTAAAATCTAAGTTACAACGAACTTAATTTATATTCCAATTTTCATATAAATCGGTTCAGCCATTATTGCGTGCGTGAAAAGATAACAAACATCCAGACAGGCAGACAGACAGACAGACAGACAGACATATAAACAAAATTTTCAAAAAAGCTATTTTCGGTTTCAGGATGGTTAATTATACATGTTAACACCAATTATTTCTGGAAAATCGAGAATTACCAGAAAAATGTTGGCTACAGATTTATTATTAGTATAGATATCACTGGAAATGTTATGAATTGAATTAGATTTTCTCGACTCAGCTCGATTTATTTACTCGTAAAGTTGCCCGTTCACTGAATATCGTGCAGTTGTATAATATATTTCACCATACAGCTTCACATATTGGCGTTCCTCTGTGGAAGTAGAAAGAACGAACTAATACATATATTCACTACGGATATTTCACTCTGATTTATTACATCAAGCAGTTGAAATTGCGTATTTTTTTATTTCATTGCGGTATCTCGTGACAATATTTAATTGTATTCCTTTTATTTCTCTGTATTCAATTATACTGTATGAAAGGGAGACACTACGAAATGCGGCACGAAACAGTAGCATAGAAATGTGTTTTAACACGTGCTACATAGGGAGCAGCACACGAAATAAATAAAAAGGGAGAGAGACAACACCGCTCCCGGTATTTTTATTAAGTAAAAGTGTAGCAAAGCATGCAAATGAGGGTTGTTCTTTCTATGTATACTAGTTTTTTAATATGGGGGGGTCCATGGATGGGCATTGTACGTCACGAGTGATGAAATTACATGGATTACTGAACCTATAGGCACACAGAAAGTACATAGCTGTGTGAGCAGGAAGAGGGTAGGGGGAACATACTGGCACTCATTAGAGAGACTGCAGCTTTCAGGTCACTGCTGCATAGAGTAGGCCATGATTATAACAAGAGAAAGATGGTCGAATTTTTTTTTATTTAATCTTCTTTGTGTAGAATAAAATCAGCGTTGATTTGGAGCCGCGTTCTGAAAAGCATGATACCCTTAGTCTCTCATCTTTGGCTTCAGCTATTCATTACCGTGGGTGTTGAAATTATGATCCTTTTCGTCTCGGCTTTGTTAATTGCAGACTCTACCTTAATCTCTTCTCATCCCGGAACGACCCTCTGTGATTTGATATCCCGTCTTGTTTCCACGAGCACCGTTCTTCACAGGTTTCTTTGTCTCATTCATAACTTGCACAATAGAAATTAAATTTTATTGTTCCTTCATTCCAGTCCGTACCGTAGTGCATTTTAATTTTAATATCGTAATAATTACCAGAAGTCGAAACATATTAAGCCACTAAATTACAAAAAAATAAGGCATAAAATTCATAAATAGTAGTGCTGTTGATCGATCAAAATATTTAATCGATTAACTATTTGAGTTTAGTCTTTTAATTGATAGATTAATCGAGTTTTGATCGAGTTGAAAAAGTGTTTCAATATACTGTAATACACAATCGAGGACCGTTTTTGCAAAACTTGCTAACTGCAAAATTTGCGAAATTGAGATTTTGATGGATTCATTAACATAAGTCAGGCGTCTACATGATGTTCAAAGCGTGTTAGTAAAATTGGGTTATTTCTCTTCATTGTAGTGTGTCAAAGTGTGATCGTTTTTTCAAAACTTGCTTTCTGCTATAAGTGAGACATACAGCAAAACTAACTTACTATAGTGTTTTGTCTCTCCTGTAAAATTTAGCTTTTTCAGTTAGCAAGTTTTGCAAAAACTGTCCTCAATTATTGTTAAATTTAATTTGTGTTTGATCAGCATAGGTATTAAATGTTGTATATCTGTATATATTGTATCGTTATATTACAAAACAACTATTTTAATTACTTACTAACGTATTTATGATGAGGCTTATAATTTATTGTGTCAATTTCTTCGGAAATTTTTGAGACCAACATAAATAACAAGAAGTATGAAGACTCACCTAGTTAATACTGATTCGTCCATGATTTTAAACATGTGAATGCATTCACATACTCCGAATTAAGTGCCACTCTACGTTTAGTAACAATGTTTCCTGCATCACTAAACACGAAAAAAAAACTTTTTTTCTGTCAAGTACTTCTCCACGATCGTTCAATTTAAATCCAAACGTTTCAACTAGTTTACCTCTCAAATTCTCATATGACATAATGGAGTTTACACTTTTCACAAACCACAGAAAACTGACTTTTTTCCTTTATTAAACTAAACACACAACCTTCATACACAAACTGTACAGAAACTGCAAGTCAGTTTACCTCTCAAATTCTCATATGACATAATGGAGTTTACACTTTTCACAAACCACAGAAAACTGACTTTTTTTCTTTATCAAACTAAACACACAACCTTCATACACAAACTTAGTACAGAAACTGCAAGAACAGCGGTTGAAACAGAAGACTGGCCCCTATTGTAATCGAATTACCAGATTTTAGACAAAGAATAAGGTAGTTACGCTCTCACTTGCACACAGTGTAGACATGGTTATTTTATAAGGGATGAGGGGGACGAATCCCAGAAAAGTATGTATTTCATATGCAAGGAAGATGAGCTGACAACAAGGTTTTCTTGGAAAACCATAAAACTTAATAAGGGTTTCGCATTGTGTTTCAACTTTCAATAGAGATAGACTAGGTCACTGTCCTCATATCTCCATCTCTTTCTGAAGTGTTTGTGCAAAGATTTTCTCTAGAAAATAACAGTGCTTTTACAGTTAGAAAATAACAGTACTATCGTGCTTTTAAGTAAGCAATTTCCGAGAGAGAAATATTGTCTGAATTTTTTATGAGTTTGTATTAACAAAATAATAATTAATATGAACTACAATCGATTAATTTTAATCGACTCGATTATTCGATTAAATATTTGTGATCGATTAATCTTACAACAGAAATTGAACGATTAATCTATTAAATCCCACAACACTAATAAATAGACTTTTATGCAGTCCTAGTATTAAAACACGCTTACGACGCTATAAATCGTGCATAATTGGCCTAATTCTGGCACTGGAGCCAGAAAAGTTCGCCTAGCAACCAGTATTCCATGACGTCATCACCGCCATCACAAAGAATTTGATACAACATACCTGTAAGAGAAAGCTTTAAAACAACAACAATATAACATTATCTTAGAAACAGTTACTTAGCAACCACGCAATATACAGGATCCGACAAAAACAATGTACCACTTTCAACATTTGTATAGTACGTACGACCATGTCGCGAGGATGAAACTGAGTAAGGCAGGTTATAGCAGGAAGGTCACCATTTACAGATGTGGACAAATTATTATTATTAGACTAAATTAATTATATGTGCAACAAAGCTGTATTTATCGGCAGAAATAATGAACAAAAATGTATTTTGCACGGAAATAATGAACAGAAAATTGAGTCTGGAGGTTACTAATATTTTGTGAACATTCCCTTATTCTTTACTAGCCGTACCCGTGTGCTCCGCTGCACCCGTTAGAAATAAATATAAAGTAATTACATAATTAAAATAGGACGTTTGATCCAGGGAACAACTTTTACAACAGCGCAAGATAATCTGCTTCGCTCATTACCCAATTTTTTTGCATTGCATTTATTGCATATATATTTTATGTATTTTAACACGATTCAGTTGAGCATAGTTAAAATTTGAATTATAAAATAATGGATTGGTAAGCTAACGTACTATTACTGCATATTAAATCAATACACTCTCGTTGTTCGTTAATTCTCTGAGATTAAAATGAGTGTACATAAATATTATTTTAAGAAATACAGAAAACGAATGTACAAAATAGCCTATCAAATTTTCTGTGCATAAGAAGCTATTTTAATCTGAAATAATAATTAATTATACAAATCGGTTAATTTAGCTTCTGATATTACTTCATACAAACACAGAAACATTCTCTGTAGGCTATGTTTAATAGCTTTCGATTGTTGATGTCCAGGGCCCCTATTTCGATTGTTGTTGTCCAAGGCCCCTTATAGACGAAGTCATTAGTTCTTAATTCATTGCACCGTCATAGATGCCGTTATTATAATTTTAAAACTCATTTATCTCATTAAATAATAGTCCTATCAAAATTTTGTAAAGAATAAAACTTATCGGAAATCAGTTTTGAAGAAACTTTTGGTATGTAACTTTTTCACAAAAGCAATAATAAGCGAGATATTTCGATTTATTTAATTCAGGCCCCCTTATAACCCCCCTTTTAAATAAAGTATTTTGAATGCCATAAAGCCTAAAATCTAAGTTACAACAGACTTAATTTATATTCGAATTTTCATATAAATCGGTTCAGCCATTATCGCGTGAAAAGGTAACAAACATACAGACAGACATACAAACAAAAATTTCAAAAATGCGATTTTCGGTTTCAGGGTGGTTAATTATATATGTTAGGACCAATTATTTTTGGAAAATCGAAAATTACCAGAAAAATTTCGGCTACAGATTTATTATTAGTATAGATTAACACGTTGATTTTGTCAGGGTTGCTGGCAACCAAAGTTTGAATATCAGCATCATGTAGCCCGATATCAGACAGTGCTTAAATGAGTCCATGTTTAGTACTTCAGGGAGCCAACTTTAGAACAAAAAGTTACTAGATTTGTAATAAGAAATTTGTAAAAAAAATTCTTTAACGAAAAAATAATTTTGACAGCTCTTCTTCTTTGATTAAAAATAATTAAGCATATTTGTAATTAGAATTGAACTAAATCCATTTGGGGTATGAAAACATATACTCTAAAGAAGTGAAATAGTCAATAAAAATATTTTGGAAAATGTTGATGGTTTTCAGTGAAGTCTCCGGTTAAGATTTTTAATAATAATAATTGTTTGTATCCATATTTCATTCATGTACTTTGTATAATTATTAGAGTTGCGCAAGTACAAAGAATTTCTCGAATATTTTATGAAATTTTAACCTAGCAGATTTTAATGCCATGTTTAATGTTAAATGAATAGGATATAACATCTTAGATATTAACTATTGTCATACAAACATGAATACTTTGGCTCTCCATGTGATTATTCCGGAAGCTGATAACCTCATAGCTTTCAATTGAGATATATCAGGATACCTTACAGAAAACAAGCTGATGGATTCCTCTGGAACTAAATTAAACTTGAGGCTATTTCCAGCTGCTCACTGAACAAACTGTACTTAATTAAGTTTTGTAAACAGAAAGGGATTACGAAATTGATTTCGATAGAAGTTTGTTGAACGAAGTTTTATTCAATAGAAATACTTCCTTAAATTTGAATTTTAATTCTATTCGTCACGATCATCTGCTGGTATACTGAGAAGTTAACAAGGGTTATAAACCAACTTGTTGGGATTTGATTGGAGAAAGACAAAAGAGTCTTACAAGATTCAACGCTCACATTGATGGGTATTACATCGTGAATGTGAAAACTTGTGCTTATTGTACGGTACACGTTACTCCGTAGTTTAGTGGGATTGGAGAGGATTTAAACATCTTTTACACAATGCTTGCCTTTGAATAGGCTGCTTTATTTCAGCTGCTAATGCAAGATAATGAATTGTTTTTGCACGAATCGGGTTTCTTAAAAGCCATTTGTAAGTAAGTATTACAATCTGAAACTAAAGAACGTCGTTCAACTGATCTTTAAGAAAGTCTCAGAACACTAGGACGTGGTATCGTTGAAGTAAAAAATAAACCTGTTCTAAGAGAAGAGGATTTGTAAGTGATTAGTTACAGTAGAATACAAGCAGTGTTGCCAACAGTTCGTATAATCCCGCTAGATGACTTTCGAAAACCCTCGATTTTCTAACAAATAGCTAGATTTTAATGTATACTTATAATAATAATAATAATAATAATAATAATAATAATAATAATAATAACAATATAACAATAACAATAATATATTATTATAATGTACCGAAGTACATATGATATTTCCATGCAGATATTCTGCGTCATCATACGATGAAAGAGTAATGGAACGGAGAAAAATTCTCTCCGGCGCCGGGATTTGAACCCGGGTTTTCAGCTCTACGTGCTGACGCTTTATCCACTAAGTCACACCGGATTCCACCCCGGCGTCGGAAGAATCGTCTCAGTTTTAAGTTCCAACTCTTGGGTTCCCTCTAGTGGCCGCCCTCTGCACTACGTCATAGATATCTATGAACCTAGGACCGAAGTCCACACATGTGCTGAAGTGCACTCGTAATGAGTGACTAGTTGGCCGGGATCCGACGGAATAAGCGCCGTCTTAAATGACGAAGTTATTTACGCATATCATATATATTATTATAATATACCGAAGTACATATGATATTTCCATGCAAATATTCTGCTTCATCATACGATGAAAGAGTAATGGAACGGAGAAAAATTCTCTCCGGCGCCGGGATTTGAACCCGGGTTTTCAGCTCTACGTGCTGACGCTTTATCCACTAAGCCACAACGGATTCTTCCGACGCCGGGGTGGAATCCGGTGTGACTTAGTGGATAAAGCGTCAGCACGTAGAGCTGAAAACCCGGGTTCAAATCCCGGCGCCGGAGAGAATTTTTCTCCGTTCCGTTACTCTTTCATCGTATAATAACAATAATGCTCAAGATAGAGCATCCACCCGCCAATGTAACGAATATTGCACACTTTTATCATTGCCAATGTGGCGCTATAAAGCAATTTTGAACACTTTTATAACAGACAAAACATATTTAAATTCTTATTGCACTATATATGTTACTCTTAAAACCCAAAATCCGACAAAACCAATATCTACTAGTAAAAACTAGTTTAAAATATAGATAGATAGAAGACGAATTTTCGTAAGATCTAGAATCAATGATAGGTTAGGTTTGGATTGTTTAGGGTTTTTTTTTTTTGCAAACAAAAACCCAAACAAATCAAACCTAATCTGACATTGATTCTAGATCATACGAAAACTCACTTTCTATCTTAACTTGCTTAAACTAGTTTTTACTAGTTGAAACTGGTTTTGACGGATTTCGAGTTTTAACGGTAACATATGCTATATAATATGGCATTATCACTACATTAACACATCTATTATTTCACAAAACACACACTGAACGAATTAAATGTAATTATGAAAGCCGCTTATAATGCTAATATTAATTTCATTTCAGAAACTTTAAAGATTAAAAACCGCTAGTATTCCCGCTAAGCGGGATAATATAATTTTACCCGCGAGACGGTTATCCAAAAAAGCTAGATTTAGCGGGAAAACCGCTGAATTGGCAACACTGATTACAAGCGCTTTCGCACATAGGCCTACACACGGAGATATTGTTTAAATTCTACCTACACTTCCAGAGATAATTGTTAGAGTCGTTTTGAACAAACTTCAACGTGCGCTTGAACCCTTTTCTGAGTAACTAAGTTCCCTGCATCCTGTCTAGGACTCGCGTTACGGAATGCGCGCTGGTTCGAGTCCTCATGGGGGGGTATAAAATATTTCCTCATTAAATTTCGGCCAGTGTATGGGACCGGTGCCCTCCCAGCATCGTGATGCACTTGGGAATCTACGAAAGGTGGCGAAATTCGGTCAGCTAGCTATAACGGCTAGGAGGATCACCATTCTGGTTGGATAATCGTCCACTTCTGCTTCGGCATGTGAACGTGAGGCCGCCAGGAGCCGGCTGGTCAGTCTGAGCCCTTTTAAAGGACTGTATCGCCACGGATTATTATTATTATTATTATTATTATTATTATTATTATTATTATTATTATTATTAATTTATACCCGAACCCACACTTTCTGAAGTCGAAATTGCGATAGAAAATCTGAAAAATTACAAGTCTCCAGGTACTGATAAAATTCCAGCAGAATTAATACAAGAGTGTGGAAGCGCATTATCTATCGACATTTATAAACTTGTACTTGCTATTTGGGAAAAGGAAATTGTACCAGAACAATGGAAGGAGTCCATAATCGTACCTATTTTTTAAGAAGGGGGACAAGACTAACTGTGGTAACTTTCGAGGAATATCACTTTTGTTGACGTCCTACAAAATTTTGTCGAATATCCTTTTGAGAAGATTAACTCCATATGTAGATGAAATTATTGGGGATCATCAGTGTGGTTTTAGGCGTAATAGATTGACAATTGATCAGATTTTTTGTATTCGACAGATATTGTAGAAAAAATGTGAATATAAGGGTGCAGTAAATCAGTTATTCATGGATTTCAAAAAGGCATATGACTCGTTAAGAGAGAAGTTTTATATAATATTCTTATTAAATTTGGTATTCCCAAGAAACTAGTTCGATTAATTAAAATGTGTCTTAGTGAAACTTACAGCAGAGTTCGTATAGGCCAGTTTCTATCTGATGCTTTTCCAATTCACTGCGGGCTAAAGCAAGAAGATGCACTATCACCTTTACTTTTTAATTTCGCTCTAGAATATGCCATTAGAAAAGTTCAGGATAACACAGAGGGTTTGGAATTGAACGGATTACATCAGCTTCTTGTCTATGCGGATGACGTGAATATGTTAGGAGAAAATCCACAAACGTTTAGGGAAAATACGGGAATTTTACTTGAAGCAAGTAAAGAGATAGGTTTGGAAGTAAATCCCGAAAAGACAAAGTATATGATTATGTGTCGTGACGAAAATATTGTACGAAATGGAAATATAAAAATTGGAAATTTATCCTTTGAAGAGGTGGAAAAATTCAAATATCTTGGAGCAACAGTAACAAATATAAATGATGCTCGGGAGGAAATGCCTGTTATTATTCGGTTGAGAAGCTTTTATTATCCAGTCTGCTGTCAAAAAATCTGAAAATTAGAATTTATAAAACATTTATATTACCTGTTGTTCTGTATAGTTGTGAAACTTGGATTCTCACTTTGAGAGAGGAACATAGGTTAAGGGTGTTTGAGAATAAGGTGCTTAGAAAAATATTTGGGGCTAAGAGGGATGAAGTTACAGGAGAATGGAGAAAGTTACACACCACAGAACTACACGCATTATATTCTTCACCTGACATAATTAGGAACATTAAATCTTGAAGTATGAGATGGGCAGGGCACGTAGCACGTATGGGCGAATCCAGAAATGCATATAGAGTGCTAGTTGAGAGGCCTGAGGGAAAAAGACCTTTGGGGAGGCCGAGACGTAGATGGGAGGATAATATTAAAATGGATTTAAGGGAGATGGGATAAGATGGTAGGGACTGGAGTAATTTTGCTCAGGATAGGGACCAATGGCGGGCTTATGTGAGGGCGGCAATGAACCTTCGGGTTCCTTAAAAGCCAGTAAGTAAGTACTGTCTCTTTTTTGTCTTTACAATTTATTTCGTCGGAATCTTTTGAACTTTCTCTCAGTGTCGGGTATCGAAGCGTGGGTGTTTGAAACAAAGCGGACTATACAGCGAGAATAATTTTCTTTACTACTTGATCTTCGCATACTTGGAATACAAAACAGATGCTGTGCTGTAGCTCCGAGCCAGGCAGCTTGGTATGCGCACACGTACCCGTCCGATCGTTCCGATCAACATTCAACCATAGACCCGACAATGCTGTTTCCCACAGGCTATGGTTGCTATGGTTACGGCTATTACGTCACCGCGTATAGTTAAAGTCTGAGTTATATTGGAAGCTTTTGAGACAAAATAGATCTCTAACCTCCACCTCACCCTGAAGCATTCTTGTAAGATTGTTCATTAAAACAAGAGTTTTAATAGAGCGTCCATGTAATAGTTTGGAGACTTCCAAAGAACCCCTCTTTTTGGCTCGTAAATTAATGGTACTTGAACTTTGGAAACTCTAAGACCAGTTTCGTGTGTGTTCTGCAGTTTGTAAGTAATCTGCCTTTAATTATTTAGGGAGCGATATTTCATTCAGCAGTTTGGGCTGTATATATGCCTCCTGAAAGTTAAGGAATGGCAAAGAAACATAAATTCTGTTGACACTAGGTTATTGGAACAGAATGAGGAAAAAGAAAAGACACATTCAAAAATATAGACGCAATCTTCTTCTCTAACTTTCCGTAGAGAAGTGAGGATGCTTTGTAGCTACAACGGTTCTAGTGAGGACTTTAAATGAAAACCATTAACTCATTTTAACTTGAACTGTTTAACTGACACTATTTGAAATTTAGGCAACCTAATTTTATATGTAACATTCCCTACACCTGCACAAATAAAGGTATCCATAGGCCTAACATTTATTGTACGGTAGGTTTAAAAAAGTTAATAATGAGTTTAATTAAATTCAATGTATAATCTACTTTATCCAATACACGCAACGAAGAATCTTTCTTGGGGTATGTATTAGTAAAATATGGCGTTCGTAGATGAAATAGCCCAGGATAAATGGATGAACTGAAGATGTACCCATTAACGCAAATGATTGTCTCGCATATACATACGTAGGTACATACATAGGCATACATACATAGGCATACATTTCGAATCTAATCTCAATTGGGATACGCATATTAAATATACATGTAAGAAGGCATTCTCTATTCTCCATTCACTAAAAAGATTGTATCATTATCCATCTAAATTAAAACAGACGCTGGTACAGACACTCATTCTACCTCACTTCGATTATTGCGACGTTTTATTCAGTGATCTCAGGATTGATTCCACTCAGAAACTACAGCGTGTTCATAACGCGTGCGAACGCTTTATTTGTAATGTTCTATACTGTGATCATATTTCACCTTCTTTCGAGAAGTTATCATGGCTTAGGTTACATGAGAGGAGAAATCTGCACTCACGTTCTCTCTTATATCGAATTATGCACACTTCATCCCCCTGTTATTTATTCGCTCGTTTTCATACTCTCTCTCGCTATCATAATATTAATACTCGATCACAACGCGATAACACGCTAGAAATTCCACTTCGCACATCATCTCTGTATTCCTCATCTTTCACTGTTGCTACCTCTCGTCACTGGAACTCTCTGCCGCCTGAAGTCAAGGGCTGCCGAACATTGAAATCTTTCAAATCCAAGTTAGATTTGCCAAACTAACTATTATGACAAGTGTTGTATTGCATGTTTCCACGTATTAGCATTTTTTCCACGTTCTAGTGATATTTAACTTATTATATATTTTTGTTTTCATATTTTCCGATAATGGTATGTCTATAATGTGATAAGTTGAGCTATATATAATCATAATTTTCCTTACTGTGTGTACCTAAAAATATTATATTCATTGTATGCTTTGAACTGCACTATTTTATTACCACTATTATTGTTATTATTATTATTATTATTATTGTTATTATTACTATTCTTATTTTTTATCATTATTATTATTATCATCATTATCAATAATTGTATTATTTTTTTATACTTTGTATGTCTCATTTATTTTGACCTGCTGTTCACATTTTATTATGCTTTTTCCTTTCTTTCTGTAGGTTATATATTATGTCTGATTTCTACTTACTTGTTGTTTACATTTTATTATTATTATCTTATTCGATTTTGTGTGTAAAATTGTAGTGTACTTTGTAAATTTGTAGTGTTTTTTGTAACGCAGTTTTACTCCTGGTATGGCATTAACTCTGCCAGGTTAAATAAATCATTATTATTATTATTATTATTATTCATACATAGATACATGCCTACATATATACATACACGTTCTTATATATTTTTATTTATTTTTTTTGGTTATTTTACGACGCTGTATCAACATCTCAGGTTATTTAGCGTCTGAATGAAATGAAGGTGATAATGCCGGTGAAATGAATCCAGGTTCCAGCACCGAAAGTTACCCAGCATTTGCTCGTATTGAGTTGAGGGAAAACCCCGGAAAAAACCTCAACCAGGTAACTTGCCCCGACCAGGAATCGAACCCGGGCCACCTGGTTTCGCAGCCAGATACGCTGACCGTTACTCCACAGGTGTGGACTCGTTCATATATAATGTACAGTATTATATACAGGATGATTCACGAGGAGTTATCGCCACTTACGGAGCTTATTTCCTAATACGTTCTGAGCAAAAAATGTCACATAAACATGGGTCTTATTCTCAGTATTTTCAGAGTTACACTAATTTGAAGTTGTTTGTAAAATACCTTTTTTCTTTAGTTTTAAGGATAAAAGAATATTACAAATAGAGAATGAACTATTGAGGAGCATCAGTTATTTGATTAGCTAGTGTTGCTTTGTACAGAATTTTTTTTCCAATTTTTTTACTAACAATATTACATTATTATTACAAACTTACCACAACAATGATTACAAATCACATGAACTTCTAGCAACTTGATCCTTTAGAGTTAAATTTTGCATCCTAATGTACAGTCTGAAAGTGTTAACAAGAGTGGCGTGAAGTGTAACAATTTTTGTGATGAATGGGTAAGAAAAATTTAATTTTGTAGCTTAAAAATCGAAAAAAACTTTCTGTACGAAGCAACTATGGAATTCACAACAAATTTTTAACTTCTGAATACTAGCTAATTAAGGAAATGATACTTCTGAATAGTTCATTCTTTATCTGTAATATATTTTTACTCTTAAAACTAAAGGAAAAAAGTATTTAACAAATTCAAATTAGTGTAACTCCGAAAATATTGAGAAGCGGACCTGAGTTTATATGACATTTTGTTCTCAAAATGTCTTCGGAAGTATGCTCGGTAAGTGGCGGTAATTTCTCGTGAAACACTTGTATATAGTCGCCATTGAATTAGTGAAATGCTTGGGAGAAGACAAGAAGGCAATTCTATCATTATGCAACGAAATATATGACAAAGATGAATGGTCTGAAGATTTTACGGAGACAGTGTTGCTGCCAATACCTAAAAAAAAATAATGTCAAGAAATGTAACGAATTCAGTACTATCATCCTGATATCACACTCGGTGAAATTTCTCCAGCGAATACTGAATCGACGTTTATATTCGAAGATGGATGGACAGTTGGAAGAAGAGCATTTAGCTTCAGGAAGTGAAAAGGTACGAGGGATGCAATGGGTCTACTACCAACAATCTTGGGTGGAATTTGTGTTTCGTGTTGTATGTTGTTGTTTGTTGTGTCTCTTTAGCATTGCTGGTTTGCGTAGATCAGTTTTGGATCAAAAGATTACAAGAATACCTCGAGCTTGCAAAAGAATATACTAAACTTCCATAAAATTTGCAACGTTGTATTTACGAAAAATAAAATTCTCGTCTTTTACTGCCATCAAAATAAAAGCGAGGAATCTTATTGAACTTGAAAATAATATCACTGTGTGTATCGAGTAAGGATCCAAATTTGACAAACTACTTTGTGAAAATACAAGCACATTTATCGCAGTATTTATGTTTTACTTTATAACTACTGAACATTATTTGATTTTTATGTTCGTTATTTGTATGTTTCTAATATAAAAAAAATTTATAAGGTGTACTGTATTTGGTTTTGTCTTGTAAATCACCTCGCAAGACCTTCTAGTTTAGGTGTTCGCGACCCACACTTTGGGAACGACTGGTGTAAGAAATTACCGTAGGCTCCGACACAGAGCGTACACTCGTAATCAGAACTTCATGTACAAATCAGTTCAGTCACAGTATGTCGAAAGATAGGCCTATAACGGAATGGTGTACAATTTCGTGTCCCAAAGGATCTATATTCAACACCAGTATTTGTATTGATTTAACTAAAAACCGTATCCCACACATCAATGGGCCCTTAAAATCACTTTTAACTCTTCCCCTTCTTTACTGTTTGCCCCTTTATATACTTCTAACCCTCATGCAGAGTTTGCTCACCCTAGTACCACTTAGGCTTCAACCCTCCCCATTTTCCCCAGGGGTTTGGAACATGCTGAATTTTTTAGCTGTATATTGCTTAGTGCTTGTATGTAATTTTTCAAAATCTCTTCCTCTTTCCGGCATTGTCTTCTTCCCCCACCGTATCACGCCTACCCGTATATCATCCCCCATATTTTCACATAGATTTCAGTTGAGGATTAGGACATCAATTTGCTGCGTTTCTGATCTCCCTCCTTTTGGATAAAGACTACACCGCTTACGGGAGCTTCTGTAGGACCTGAAGCTCTTTCTATTGTTATAGAAACTTGAAGCAGCTTTTCATCTATTTCCGTTTCGAACTATGCCCTAATACTGAGATTCTCTAAGTTTCTTACTCAAATGTTACTAGGTTACTATTACTATACATTACTGCTACCTGAGCATTGTGAATTTAATTTTTTGATCATCCAAAATAATAATAATAATAATAATAATAATAATAATAATAATAATAATAATAATAGTAATAATAATAGTAATAATAATAGTAATAATAATAGTAGTAATAAAATAATAGTAGTAATAATAATAATAATAATAATAATAATAATTTATATATCCGGCTTCACAGCGAGAAGGGTCGCCTTCCGGATCCTAGTTGCCATCTTCTTCTGTCCTCCCAATCACCGTCTTGTAACTCTCTCTGTGACATAGCTTTTTTAACTCCTTTAATCCATGTATCTCGCGGTCGCCCTCTTCTTCTTCTCCCATTTGGAACCCATTTCAAGATAGTTTTCGGTAGTCTTTCGTTTTCCATCCACTGAACATGTCCGTACCAAATTAATTGTCTTCTTTGTATTTCTTCGATGACTGTTTTTTCTTTATGCACAAGTCTTCTAATATCTTCGTTCTTGACCCTATCTACTAGGTAGTCTTGACTTCTGGCTGATCTTCTCAGCAAATCCATTTCAGTAGGTAGAAGTTTATTTTTATACTCTCAGATATAATAATAATAATAATAATAATAATAATAATAATAATAATAATAGTAATAATAATAATAATAATATCAATAATAAATGTCAGTATAGATTAAGGACACAGTACACCAGTTATTCATAGATTTCAAAAAAACATTTGGCTCGGTTAAGAGAGAAATTCTATATAAGGAGATGTATTATCACCTTTACTTTTTAACTTTGCTTTAGAAATTTAATATGCCATTAGAAAGGTCCAGGAAAACAAAGCTAGTTTGGAATTGGACGGATTGTATGTGGATGGCGTGAATATGTTAGGAGAAAATCCACAAACTATTAGGGAAAACACGGACATTTTACTTGAAGCAAGTAATGAGATGGGTTTGGAAGTAAATCCCGAAAAGACGAAGTATATGTTTATGCCTAATTCCAATTACCAGTTTCGTCCTTCGTACTAGTAAGTCATGTTGAAATAATTCTGTACGTACTCTATAAAAGAGTACCTTATGTACTGTAAATTCAATCTTCACTTCTGCCCGATCCGAAATGATAAAATGACTTAGACATGCTATCTACTGTCCGTCCAAGTGCTTTTGTCGCAGGGTCGTAGAAAAGGGGAAATCACGTGACAATTAATTACTTAATGAGGCCCTTTTATTTAAGTTATTTTAAACAGTTGTATAATATTACTTAAACGTCCAATTTCTAACAGAAATTAATATTTTCAGGAAAGAGCTAAGACAGCCCAGCCACTAGCCTTTACAAAGGGGCGAGTAGAAGCGGGTGAGGGAAACCGGGATGCGACGTAGGCAAACGGACCAGTGTACCTGTGCGAAAATATGATTCTTTCGTCACTGGAAAACGCGAACAAATTTCTGGAACGTACCTACTATACTCACTAACTCAGTACTGTTTATTATGACCGTAAGGCGATTTTCACTGCATACGCGGCCTTGGTTCTGTTTGGAGGCTGGTTGGAAGTTTACTAGTAGAGAGGGTGGGAGTGAAGTACATTCAAAGCTCAGGTGCAATAAAACTTGAAGTAAAAATAAAATGATGTTCCTGTATAAGAACATTTTCACGATTGATAGTCGAAATTGTATAAAGGTAAAATTGTTAATTTCTAAATTTATTTGAAGGAATGTCACGAGAGGACTGAGATTTATCTGGGAAATCTCAGACCTCGAGTGACATTTATTTGGACTATTTCGTGAATAAAATAAAAATGTAAATAATATATCCCTAAAATTCGATCACAAAATGTTAATAATTGTATATTAACGAATACAGACATTGTGAAGTTGAAATACTCGTAGATGAATATCGATTACTGCAATAAAGAAATCCGATGTTATTATTCAGTAATGCCAATTGTGAAAAGTGAAATACAGGTTTAACAATGAATAATTTCAAGGGAAAAATTGTTCCGGGGCCGGGTATCGATCCCGGGACCTCTGGTTGAAAGTACCAGCGCTCTGCCAACTGAGCTACCCGGGAACTCCACCCGACACCGTCTCAACTTTTCCCTTTATATCCACACAACTCGCGTGGGCTGACGAAACGCCAGAGACCCACATCGAGTGCACACAAACTCTGTGTGACTTGGAATTGTGGTTTTCTGTTAACGTACAAAGTGACGTATATATTATGCAAATCTAGTCTTTCAGGTAAAGCTTCCTGTAAAGCAGATTTGAATAATTTGGAGGGAAAAATTATTCAAATCTGCTTTACAGGAAGCTTTACCTGAAAGACTAGATTTGCAGGTTTAACAATGTTAATTACATGTACTGCACTTTCTTCTTCTTCTTCTTCTTCTTCTTATTATTATTATTATTATTATTATTATTATTATTATAACATAAATACATTTTCATTATCTGCTGAAATCATAATTTAATTTAACAGTAACAATGGGGACAGCTATATACCAATGCTTATGTATTCACAGCGAGATATGTTGCTACACAGTGAAGCCATCTCTGTATTGATAGGCCTAATTAAAACACGAATTTTATTACGCCATACGGAAGGCAGTTTGATCAAAGACCTTATTATTACTATGCAAGGTCTTTGGGTTTGGTATGCGATGATGTTACATAAATTTGAACATCTGACTTTCTATTAATTGTTTAATTTCATTCACGAAATACAAATTTTATAGGCTACTTATTATAGGTTAAGTTACCTGTGGTAGCAGGACCAATATCAGCTGTGTCTTATTTCGACCGATACAATCAGTGCTACATGAAAACATTTTTTTATAGCTCGACAAACGCATTCTCGCTGTAGAGTGTAACGGAACTAAAGCTGCATCTACACAGTTCAATATTCCAATCTCGTGTGCGTGCAATCTGGGAAGAATATTGAACGAATCAAATATAAAAGGTACGTTCGATTAAGATGCATGAAGATTTTGTCTCTACATGGTGCGCCGTTTTGAACGTCGTCTTCACTGCGTAAATATATTAATTAATATTAAATATCAATCTTGCATTCATTGCTTTAAAGTTGAAAGAAAAGTTTAACCGTGTAGTTGCATCTTAATGTATTCATGATCATAAAATTACGAGGAAACAGTTGGCGACAACGACTAAACAAAAGAACGACCATGCGATAAATTGATAGCGATAAATCTAGCTGCAAAAATGATCGCAAAGTGTGACTGTGATAGGTTGGAATTCAAAATTTCATTATAATTCATTGGTCGAAAATGGAATGACGTCATATAAACGAAATGGTCTTCTATTAAATAAAAGTAGAATATGATTTGCACGATCGGACATGCGGAGAGATGAACGGGGAGCCCGAAAATACCGCGTTGCTTAGTCAGTAGTGTGATCACACCTAAAATGCACAGGACTGCACATTACTGTCACTTACAACTCCCTTAAGACACGCCCCCTAGTCACCAGGGATAATTTATCTTCGCTGTTATTCCCAAATTATCTCAAAGGACTATTTTCCCTCCTAGTCAGATGTTACCATGGGGAATTAAGTTAGGGTAGAATAGATGACTACTCTTTCCCCCAGATTTATTGTAGAACTCTTTATTCCTATCATCAAGACGCCATACTGCTCCCCGATCTGGTAATCACATCATATTGGCTTAGAAAGTTAAGAATTCGTTTGCCTAGACGAATTATTGCGACAGGAAGGAATTACAGTCGTTTCCAGTCTTGCCAACTTGATTTCGTTATAGTTGTTTGGAATTAAGGCTGTAAAAATTATGCCACTTTTTAAACAAGAAAGGAGCAGAATACGTCAACAATTTGTAAAAATTCTTTTGTAATCGGGGTGACCATAATATAGTAAGTTGAAAGATGATGAAATTCGAGATGATTATTTCCTTTTGCATCACTGCCTATGCATTTCCCAAACACTGATGATCAAATAATTTATGTTTCATCACAATCGTCGTCATAATTATCAGTGGCAGCAATCACCAACACCAGCTAGGTTTATAACGAGTGTACGCTTGAAAATATGTTTCTCTTAGTTCGGTGCCTCGCTAAAAACCTCGAACATTGAATGAGCGTTAAGTGGCATCAGTCTTACTAATAAACCGTGTATAGTTTTTATACGAGACTTATGCAGAGTTGAGACAGAAAACGTTACTAATAAACCGTGAGTAAGCTATGGACGTATAAACAGGCTGTAACTATACAATGGGAATTCCTTTGCAGTAGTTATATACACGAAACCCCTTGTTTAAGCGTTGTATTTAGAGAAAAAATGGCCGCCTCTCTAACAGCTGTTCGTATCGACTGTCATTTTATGAAGATGGTGGCCTTGTAACCTCAGAAGAACAAATCAAAGAGCACAGAAAAATTAGAATAATATTGCTGCAGCTTGTACTCTTTGACCAAAATATAGTGTGGTAATCGATTAGAGCCAGTTGTACTATCGATACGCCACACTAGAGCGCTCTACCGGATGCAATAGAGAACCTCAGATATTCTATTATCTTTCGTAAGAAAGTAATGACGAAACTATGACGTAGCTGTGTAACAGTTATACTGTTATATACGACGTATGTAGTGATTATTAGTAAGGAATTTACAAACGACGTATAAACGAGCTACTCATTGTATAAGTATAAGACAGTTAAACGTCTGTATATAGAGTTTTTACTAGTAAGACCGATTATATTGAGACAGCACATTTTACTTCAAGATGTGAAAATAATCGTAATGAGGTGCACTTAGTCCACTATTGCTTTTTCGGCTCATTCAGAGGGATAAGAGCCCGGCAACTCAGCTTAGCTAGGCTCGTCTCGTCTCGTCCTCACAGTAATCCAGAAAATAAATCTGGACAGCTTGAGGCATTGTGCATTGTTTGTCTGCAGCACGCACGGGACTTCCACAGCGCAGAATGGGGAAATCTTGCTCAGTCTTAACGGTGTTGTTAAAATACATTAGCTCCACAACATTGCCCGGATTTCTTAAGACCGCACCTTCAAATCTCATTTGTATTCACTCTTATGAGAAGCTTTCAGGCGGGGTTTATCGAAACAAAACTACCTAAAAGCCCTTTGATTCTCCTTTCTTAAGGACGCATATTTCGGACACTTTAATGCTACGGACAGGTTCTTAATCTCATCATTAAACTATGTACCGAGAATATGTTGTTGTTCAAAGTGATATTTTAGTAATATGCGTTACAAGAGCGGTATGTTGATGTTTTCATGTTCTAGGAAAAGATTGAAAAAGCGAAACGTAGTTGAGCTTTTTTAATTTCCGAGAACATGAAAACAAACATACCGCTCGTGTATCGTACATTATTTTGTGCGAAGATCGTTTATTACATACCTGAAAGACGAATTTCTAATTAGTTGCAATGAAATCTCCATCTTGGTTTCTGTTCAATGACGGCAAGTTTTAAAAACAAAAATATCTATCTTCAAATTTTTGCTTTAAAATGTTTTCTGTGTTTACTATACTCCTGCAGGCCGTGATATACGTCTGTATTTTTTTCCCCCCAGTCTATAAATGCGAACTTAAAACAAACGGTAAGGTTATGTAATGATTTATTTTTCATTTTAATATTTAACAATGTTATTTATATAACATATTGCAGTAATAACATCGGCATCTGGAATCTTGTTGATTTTTTCACGGCTTCCTTAATGTTACTTTGCATTACAAATGCAGTAACTTTTGTGGTGTTGTAGAGTGTACTTAATTTTTGCAAATATTTAAAAACAATAATTAACAGTGCAATTTAGGTGAAATTGCAGTGGTAAGTTTCCAATTTATAATTATCACTATGTTAAACGTCTCTAAAAATAATATGTTAAAAGCCTAAAGCAGTAAAATGAATATGGCGCTTAAGCGGTAAGAAGAGGGAAATTGTTGTGTATGTTACATTGGGAATACTGAATGTGGTATTTCACACTTACCGCGTATTGGTTTTGTGCGGAAAGCAAGCAAATACGCACGATCTCGCACAAATATATTTTTCATGGGAATTAAATGTCTTCATTGTACTAATTTCGGAAAGCGATTTTTAACATGCTGTCGTCCACACCTGTGGAGTAACGGCTGGTTCACAATAAACCGGGAACGAGAACCAAAATGAAAACGAGAAGCAGAGGACGTGAATATGAAAATTTTTGATTCACAATAAACCGAGAACGTAGACGACTATGCATATCGATATGTAAAGTCAATATTACGCATTCTGATGTTATTTGTGTATAATTGGCCAATGACGTTCTCTCATGAGTACAAGGCAGCCAACATAAACACAGGTTAACCAACTTCGAAATTTCAACTGAAACATTTAATTAGTTACGGTACCGGTACTATAAATATGCCCATGCATCTTTATTATCACAACTTATTTTAAGTCTATCATAACGTAAAATAATTAGAGAAGAAACATTTGGAATAGAACAAAAATGAACACAACAGTAGTTAGTGAATTGAAGCGTGAATATGTAATACAACCAATACAACAATAAAATATGATTCGCTTCCGATCGGTGTTCAAAGATGCAGCTATTGAAAGACGCGTATTCTCCTTAAGTTTCTCATCTTTATACGAGGCGCGCCGCTTATCGTAAACGTGAGGATTTTCCTCAACACTCAATGTTAGAATCTCATCAAATAAAACTTGCTCTATGATACACAGAACAAAATAATGCATAGGTTATGTCACGGTCTTCTTGCTGCAAAATATACGACGACAAAATAGCTTTTAGATGACAATAGCATGAATCTAGTAGGCTGTGATCGGAAACGTGAACGCCAAAGTTGAAACTTGGCCAACTCTCCGTTCTCTATCCCGGGCTCCGGCAAGCTTTTCGTTAATTGTGAATGCTCACATTTAAATGTACACATTTTAACAATTTTGCCGTTTTCGTTCCGATTCTCGTTTCCGGTTTATTGTGAACCAGCCTTAACGGTTAGCGCGTCTGGCCGCGAAACCAGGTGGCCCGGGTTCGATTCCCGGTCGGGGCATGTTACCTGATTGAGGTTTTTTCCGGGGTTTTTCCTCGACGCAATATGAGAAAATGCTGGGTAACTTTCGGGCTGGATCCCGGACTCCTTTCACCAGCATTATTACCTTCACCTCATTCAGACGCTAAATAACCTAAGATGTTGATAAAGCGCCGTAAAATAACCTACTTAAAAATAAACATGCTGTCTGTCTATTCTATTTCTCGTCCTTTATGTAGTAGGTACAGTAAAACATCACCAATTCGAGCTATAGTCGCATCAGCTTACATAATATCCTAAAGGTGAAACCTAACAATTTTTCCCCTATTACTACGTGTGCTAGTGGATTATAGTGATTTTCTAGATGTCAGATTGAATTTTCTTTTACCAACTTCGTTTCGAATTTTGAGTGCTGACAAATACCTGTCAGGTTGCGCAACTTCGGCTTAACCCATGACATATAGTAAATATTGTAACTATGCTGTTGTAAAATTGACAATTAATATGTAATGTATTTATTAATAATAATTTATTTATTATTTATTTATTTATTTATGTTTATTTAATGTGCTGTACAACAGCCAGTGGCCAATTACAGTTCAGCACAAATATAACAAAAACATAAAACAAACATAATTATTACACATAAATATAATTACAATTAATTACAATAATGAAGATGAATGGATAACTAAGAATACTATGAGACGATGATAATTGAGTATAATGCCTAAAAGAATACATAAATGATAAATCGTTGCCAAGAGCAAACTAAGTCTATACATTGAAGGGATCGAATTCGCAGCCATGCATGTTGGCATTTTTAATGCATCTGGAGACTGGTGAGAGAAATTTCGAATTTCTAATATAGAAAAGATTGTGGGCTCTCATATCTTTTGTTGGATTACGTAAGGTAATATTGTTTAAGAAAGAGTCACAGGATATATCACCTTTGAGGACTTTACAAAGGAACAGATAATCTAGCTCATGGCGTCTAGCATATAGATTTTGACAATTAAAATATTCACATTTTCTCTCATAACTATACCCGGAATTAATGGGCAGAAATCTGAATGAACATAAGGATATAAATTTTCTTTGTATATTTTCTAATTTAGCCGAGTCCGTAGTTGTAATCGAGTTCCAAACTACAGATGCATATTCGAGTTTCGATCGCACCAATGTATAGTATAGCATTAAAAGAGAATCGGGCGTGGAAAAAGAATAAGTTATTGACCGTATTATTCCTAGCATTCTGATTGCGTGATTGTAAATGTAATCAACGTGACTATGAAAATACAATTTACTGTCAAAGAATATTCCCAAATCTTTTACGCAATCCGTTCTCTTAATTAGTACATTATTTAGATAATAATTAAATTTCAGTGAAGAAGTTTTTCTAGAAAAGGTTATTACATTAGTTTTGGATACGTTAATTTTCATACCATTTTCGTCCGACCATTTAGCGACTGAATTAATGTCACATTGAAGTGATTGACAGTCAGTACTACTTTTGATTGTACGAAAAATTTTTAAATCGTCTGCAAATAATAAACAGTCAGAACTTATTCTTTTACATATATCATCTATGAATATAATAAATAGGAGAGGTCCTAAAGAAGATCCCTGCAGGACTCCGCAATTTATATTATAAGAATAAGAGTGTATATTAAACAGTCTTACACATGAAACTCTATTACTTAAATAATTTTCGAACCACTTTACGTAGCTTACAGAAAGGCCAATATTTCCTAACTTATGAAGAAGGATATAGTGCGGAACTACATCAAAAGCTTTGCTGAAATCAAAATATATTGAATCAGTTGTGAAGAATTGAGCTTGTTTTTTTACATAAAACGATATATGTCTGTGAATAATGGTTTCAAAAATTTTTGAAAAGTTATTTAGGATCGAGATAGGTCTGTAGTTTCTGACATCATTTCTTTTTCCGTTTTTAAATATAGGAATAATTGCAGCTTGTTTCCATAGTGAGGGAAATTCACCATTTTTCAAACTAATATTAAATATGTGGGCTAAAAGAGGAATAAATATATTAGAGCATCCTTTAATTATAAAATTTGGAATACCGTCAGTGCCAGTTGTTTTTGTTGGTTTCAGTTTTTTAATTGCTTTACGCACGTCATCATGTGTTACTTTAGGTATATGTAATGAGTCTGTTATATTCGTAATAATGTTTTCATATGTATGGCTGTGTTTAGTCTGAACAGATTTGAAGTGATCAGCGAAAGCATTGACAAAGTCTAATTGATATGTGATGTGTTTATCGTTAAGAAATAATTCAGAGGGATAATTATCTGTCTTCCGAAATGATTCAACATATTTCCAAAACTTTTTTGGTTCCGTTTTAAGATTTTCATTAATATTTTGAAGCCAAGATAATTTATCCGATTTAATTTTAGATTTCACAAGTTTTCTATAGTAGGAAAATGCTTGATAATAAAATTCAGTTTTGAATTTTTTATATTTTTTATGTGCATGGTCTTTCTTTCTAATAAGTTTACGTAAGGTGTTAGAAAACCATTGTGGATAACTAGACCTTTTGACTCGAGTGACAGGAACTGCCTGGGATATGACACTAAACTACTGAACATAGTGAGCTAGCTGCATCGTTAACATCGACAGCTTGGTAAACACAGGACCAATCGTAATTATATAGACTCCAATATAAATTCAAGTAATCACCTTGAGAATAATTTGGGAAAGAATTTTGTTGATTCTGGGGAGAAAAATTTAGTGTGACTTCAAGAGTTATTGTTGAGGGAGGATGATAGTCATCCTGCAAGACTAGCGAGTGAGTGGCCAGATTGACCTCAGTCTCGGTTAAATTTGTAAATACAAGATCAAGTAAGTTTTTGTTATTAACTATTGAATTTACTTGTTTCAATCCAAGAAAGCAAGAAGAAGATGATAATAATAATAATAATAATAATAATAATAATAATAATAATAATAATAATAATAATATCATCAGTTATCACTATCATCATTGCTATCTCTGTTTTTCTTTTCTTTTTTTTTTTCTTTTATTAGCTCGATGAGAGCTCTATAGTGTTCTTTTGACCCTTTTGGCCCTCTGTAGGGCTTTAATTTAATTTGTATTATTTTCATCAGTGTTTGTATTTCTTTTTTGTATTTATATGTAAAGTAGTGGCAAAACAAACCGGACCGATCCTTGTAGCTGATTTCAGAGCCTTGTTCACTCCAGAGCACGATATACTGGTAACTAAGACTTTCGTGGTTTGAATCCTGCTTGGGAAGGAAACTTTTTTTCTGTTCCTTATTCAAATTTATTCCCAATACTTTTAGTATATGGATAGATCTACTGCCAAAGAAACCGGCTGTCAGTAATACTATAGGCCTAGTAATAATAGTAGTAATGAAAATAATAGAGATACAAAATATAAACCTTAATAGCAACGATTACAAAATTAAGAAAGAAGTAGTGTAAAGAGTAAACCTACCTACTTAGGCCATGGGACGCACGAAGTAGAGGTGTTATGCTTACTCAACCTTAGCATTAGAAATGGGAATGCAGTAAGCACCATGCTCCTGCCGCTTTCTACCAAATGGAAAGACCAAGTGTTCAGTTTTATAGGAGACTGAGTGGAGTATGGAGTCGATCTGGGTGTAACGGCGAAATGGAAAATTTTGTCTTAACTTGGAATGTAAAACCGAGTGCTTCCAGCCTCTTCTTTGCCGTCAGAGGCAAGAAGGTGGAACACTGTGCTATAGTAAGAAGTGAAGTCATGTACGGGAGATTCTTTGTGATATTCATAAATAGATTTCGAAGAAGACAAAAACTTGTATCAAGAGACTTGAACAGCAAACAGTATTGACAGATATTAATAATACGAAGTTCTTTCGCGATAACAGGCCTTGTTTTCCGTGGAAATTGTATAAATTAAATTTATATAAGGGTTCATTACGAGTTCTGAACTAGTCAGACGTGTTATCTGTGTGTCGTGTATAAAGCTATAAAGACGTGTAGGCGAAACTTCAAACCATTTCTGATACATAACTAGAGAGCGGAATTTTAGGCCCTAAAGAGTGATATTTTAGGCGCTTAAAATAGGCTCTTAAACTCTTTTATTTACGCTCTATAAAATAGAAAATAGGCTTTTTTTGTTGTTAAAGAATGTCATTAATGTAAGATTCAACATTTATTTAATTTAAAATTCTAGAATTAAAATAAACTTCCACACATTTCACACTTTACAAAGGTACAATTGATACACAAAATGAAGACATTCTGTCTTTAAGTTGGTGTTTTTCAATCACCAATCACATTTCCATAGTTTGCTTCACAGCAGATGATCAGCACCTGTTGTGCCTATTCTGTCGCACACTGCTGACTTATAAATGGTGAGAAAAAAAGGAAGGGGTTGTTATCTGTCTTGGAGTGTAAGAGAATGCTTATTCGGGTACAAGCTAGCGAGTTTGTATTAAATTTCTGACAGACAGAGGAAGATGATGATGATGATAATAATAATAATAATAATAATAATAATAATAATAATAATAATTTGTTCCGCAGAAGTTCTTTTACATGCCAGTATATCTAGTGATATGAGCCTGACGCATGTAAGCACACTTAAATGCCATTTACTTGGGCCGGAATCGAACCCGCAACTTGGAGCACAAAAAGCCAGCGCTATACCGATTACGTTACCCAGGCCGACTGAAACTTGGAATTTTACTTCTCTATTATGTTGTTCCCTGCTGGGAAGGAGTTGTTGTTATCCGTCTTGGAATGTAAACGATACAGGGTGTTAAGAAAAATGATGCAAAAATAAAAATAAACTAAAATATAGGCACTAACGTCGAAATGGGCATTTTAGGCAATATATAACTACTTTATTTATACCTATATTTCCATGAAAAATGTAAATATCAAATCTCAGGCCCGTATTTATCAACAGTAATCTCACTAGAGGTTTTGATTTTATCGATAAATCTACGAGTGGAACACGAGCAGATTTATCTAGAGAAAATCAAAACTCGAGTGGGATTTAATTGACTATTACGCGATTAGAAGAAAGTATATAAAGATTAGAAATAACAAAATACTCCAATACAATAAAATATTAATTGGCTTACGAAAATACAACTGTCTTCAAATGTATCAACTATCGAACCTGACGATGTCATATCCAGGCCTTGTACACTAGTTTCTGACAAATAAGTATTATTATTATTATTATTATTATTATTATTATTATTATTATTGTATCATCTCAACATTACGCTAGATGGCAGTAGTGTTTTATGATTATGTTTTCTTGTTACTGGTATCAGTTGTGCCAACTATGGAATCATCATTGAACTGTGTGGACTGTTACTAGTCAAGAAGGCTTTGTTGATTCAGTTTCATTTTTATTAAAATGCAACATTCCACTTCAATTATCCGAATCCCAGTAATCAACGTCACTTGACAGATGATTTTCAATAAATCTTAATATTAAACAATCTCTGATACGTGACTATCCATAATATCATATAACAGAAGCTATAACATAACCTAACTAATATACACAAGTGTTAGAAAAGTTTTAATTAACGACGATGACATAAAAAATAAACATGAATAATTTTAAAAGGAATAATTATTGAATGTACAATTTTCAAATTTGAATGTGGTTGATGGTTCAATTGATGTTATATTGGACGTGTGCGTAACAGAAGTGGAACTCGTTGATTTAAGCCTACATGGTGTATTCAACTTATTCAGGATTTCCGAATGAATAATTTTAAAAGGAATAATTATTGAATGTACAATTTTCAAATTTGAATGCGGTTGGTGGTTCAATTGATGTTATATTGGACGTGTGCGTAATAGAAGTGAACTCGTTGATTTAAGCCTACATGGTGTATTCAACTTATTCAGGATTTCCGAATGAATAATTTTAAAAGGAATAATTATTGAATGTACAATTTTCAAATTTGAATGTGGTTGGTGGTTCAATTGATGTTACAGTATATTGGACGTGTGCGTAATAGAAGTGAACTCGTTGATTTAGGCCTACATGATGTATTCAACTTATTCAGGATTTCCGAATGAATAATTTTAAAAGTAAAAATTATTGAATGTACAATTTTCAAATTTGAATGTGGTTGGTGGTTCAATTGATGTTATATTGGACGTGTGCGTAATAGAAGTGGAACTCGTTGATTTAGGCCTACATGGTGTATTCAACTTATTCAGGATTTCCGAATGGTGCTCTTCATTTATTTGTAAATCGGATTTCAGAAGATGCATAGGTATGATCAGTGATTTTTATTAATTCTTGTTCTTGAATGCCAATGCGAGTAATATTTGAAACTGCTGTGCATCGACTGGAGTGGTTTGTAATTTTTTGACGTCCAGACCAGCGCAATTTCAAATGTTGGCAAACAAAGAAACAAATGCTAGGGACGCGATAAAATTAAACAAATGCTAGGGACGCGATAAAATTGTGCGATAAGCAGCCATGATTGGTTAAAATACGTCCTTTCGTACCGTTTTATTGGTCAAAAGTAGTATGACGTAGTAAGAGTGTAATAGTCAAGGAAAAAAAAAACAGGGTTTTGCCTAAATTCCGCTCTCTGTACATAACATTACGAAACCGGTAAGACTTTGAGCTTCGATAGCAGCCTTGGTAGATTAACTGGCAGAGCCCTAACTTACGACGACCGCGAACCCGAGGTCAAATCTCTGCGATAGCGGAGTTATATTTATGATGAAAAAACAGGGAGTTTTTCCCTCGTCACTCTATTGGCATTTTAACAATTCCTCTTTCATATCATACCGTTTTAAAAAAATATGACATCTCTTGTGCTGCATGACGCCGAATACACTTTACGCCGCAATAAATTGACGTTCTTCGTTGTTTGTCTCAAAGATTTGTATAAAGAGGCATCGACGCTCCACAGATCTCACCCCTAACGAGGACAGAGGATTCATGTATGGGTATACAGAATGTTTCAGGGGGAATAATAAATATTTTGAATGGTAGAAATATAACAATATACTACTCCGATTTTAAAAAATCACATAAATACAGTATGTGTCCAATTTTAAATAGGTGTGGAGATCAGTTGTTTGAAGATTACGTTTAACAAGATTTTCACATGGTATGAATGGATAAGTTACTACGTACTACATCGTACAGAGGAGGACAACACTGTTCAATAATGGATGTGGAGAAACAGCTGTTTTTTGTCAGTCTGTACAGATCGAATACTCGCGCAAGTCTGAAACAGAAAACGAGCACTGAGCACACTGAATAACATGTGACTGAATTTGTTCTCTTGCTCTGCGTTGTTAGGTATTACACGGTACTGGTCACGTAAATTGGCCACCAAGGTCCCCAGGCCTTACGCTTGTTGATTTTTTTCTGTGAAGATGGATGAAGGGCGAAATGTACAAAGTAAATTAAAGACAAGGGACGTATTGGTCGCTCGTATTGTGATAAGCACTGCCCTCATAAAAGCCGACCTCAGAAGGACAATATTTACTGCTGTAAGCAGAGCTGAAAAATGTATTGGAGACGGTAGTTGAATATTTGAACGTTTACTTTGAACTGTTTAAATGTATTCATATCACGTAAATAAGAAATAAATTTAATCTTTAAGTAATTTGTCTTTCTATCTTCTCCCTTGTGTTATGCGTAACATTCAAACAGCTGTAACTCTGCACCCATAATTGGACACGTGTTTGTATGAATAGTCCATACTATCAGAAACTAAAATATTTACTGTTTCTTCTTAATCACTCTGTAGATCTATGAGTAACGATAGATCACCACCGGAGATATGTTATACGGATTTGAAGGCTGGAGAGGAATATGTAGTGTGGTGGATATTGGGGCCGGCTTAGCCGTGCAGCATAGTTCGCCCTCAACTCATTTCATCACGGGTACACGAAACCCTCTGTATTTTGGGCTGAAGTGCATTTGAAAGCCCCATGTCCCGCCCGATAAGCACTACCCCCAAAGAGCTTCGATTGACCTTGATCGTGTAGTTTTAATCTGCCTGTCTTTTAACCCAAAATATATGATTTTTTAACATTTGCATATCAGTTTATTTCAACTTATGTAATGCTTGTTCTGGTTTTGAAAGTATTTTCATATAAGTGACAGAATAAAAATGTTATATATGTCTCCCCTCTGAAACCTATATTGACACAGACAACTTTAAATAGAGATTATAATCTTTTTGTTTAAAACATGCTTGTTTTATATGAATGACTCACTTTATTGACGTCAGTGTGATGCCGCAGGGAACATGAAAAAAAACACTGCTGTCAAGTTTTAAAATTCTTTATCGACAGGCAATTGTTTGAAAGAAACAGTAATAAATACGCATACACATTTTTGTAGTGTTATTGAAAGTGGCTGCTCTGTAAGACGAAATATACAGGGTAAATAAAAAGTCTGGAACCATATAAATATCTTCCATATCCTTGATTATCGACTACTATAGGTGTTACAAGTATTTGTAAAACCAAATGCTCTACCAGTGACACATTCGATTCTAGCTCTCAGCTATCTCAAAAGTCGCCATTTTGGATGTACCTTTGAAATTTTAAATGGAAAGGGGGTCATGTAGGTACTCAAAACCATGTGAAAATTTTTGAAAAAAAAAAAAATAAATGGTGCGACCCGTTTTGAGATATTTCTCATCGTTTTCGAGTTATTTAAAGATAACTGTCATAATGACACAAACATTATTTACTGCATTTACAGATATTTTGTAACATGGTACAGTACTAAGGAGGCTTTGGAAAAGGTATTTTTATGCAATTCTGGTAATTAACTTTTCCTGCTTTACTGTTTGGTTAACCTGTGACAGTTTCAATGCATTGTTGTGATTATTTAAAGCTTTCCTATAACAAATTTCTTCATTTTCGTGATGGCATTATTGATATCATTCTTCATTCTGGTAGGTTAAGCCATAGAAATGTTGTAGCAGACTAGACGAACAGTTCCCTGGACATTGGATTGGTCGGCGTGGATCAGTGGAATGGCCGGCCAGGTCTCCAGATTTGACACTCCTTGATTTTTTATTTTTGGAGTTACATAAAGAGCTTGATATATGAAGAGAAAATTGAGAATGTGGAGAGAACATTCCTGCCGAGGTCAATGGCATTTAAGTGTGTTTAAATGCGACAGGTTCAGTAGATTTACTGGCATGTAAAAGAACTCCTGCGGGACAAAAATTCCGGCACACCAGCGACGCTGGTATAACCTCTGCAGTTGCCAGTGTCGTTAATTGTATGTATTTATTTACACTGCAAATGGGTATATACCCGGTGGCAGTGATAGCTAATTACACCCAATAATGACAATTAATAAGAAACACAATAATAATAATAATAATAATAATATAATAATAATAATAATAATAATAATGAGCACCCTAAATTAAATGAAGCACGATCACTTAAAATAACATTTAAAGTAAATCTAATTTGTATCTTAACCGTAAGTTCGAACTAAGACCCACGAGTGTGATAGATTCATACCTGCACAAGTACCTTTCGGCACTACACTTATTTCACTGTCAACTCACTCACTGCACTGTTTCTATCCTGATTTCACTAACACTTCAAAACCATTTCACTGTACAAATACTTTGCACAGCCACTATCAACTATAGAACTTCACTGACACAAACTCACTTCACTTACACAATAGACTTCACTGATACTACACACTTCACACTTCACTGACACAAGACACTTCTTCACTGATACAACACTTCAAATAACAAAATATCAATTACATTCTTTAAATAGTGTGAATAATACTACTGTCTATTAGTGAAGTCCTTAAACATATTTTAAATTTATTTTAGGTTATTGGTAAAGCCTTTAGTAAGTCTGCAGGTAAAGCATTCCAGTCCCTGATAGTACGATTGAGAAAAGAAAATTTTCCAGTAGAAAACTTTCCATAATCCATAATTAATTAAATTCGATGATATTCTTAACTGAACAGTCTTCTAGATCACACGGTCAGCGATTTTCCCTATTTAAAGCGTAATATCAGTGCTTGGTACAGAAGATAACGCGCTTTGATTCATTCTGAGTCCACTGCCAAAGCTTTTGTCCACCTCGCGTGGAATGCTGGGAATGGTGTGGTCACACAGCCGTCGGCGACAACAAAAATGGCGGATGTCGCTGGGAATGCGTAACCAGATATGCTCGAATTGTTTGCGGCACCAGCTGGAGAAACAGTGGCCATCGATTATTTCCACCATTATGGTGGTCCATCTCGCTGGCTGGTTTCTGGCCACTTGGGCCTTCCTCAACAGAACATACAGGTGAGAGGGATCAATTCGCGGTCTCTGCTTTCGCGTGACCGAACTGCATTAAATTAAACCCAGCTGTAACCTCTCTGGTTTCCACACAAAGGGATGTTCGTACGAGTCTGGTCTATGAAGACAATTGTGTTAAAATTATTCTTAATTTCTTCGATTTAAAGATAAAAGTGTTGGCGTATACATCATTGAGGGGCACATAAGGCAATAAGGTAGAGACGGTATATTTTTGATGTCGGTATCTGGAGGAAGTGACATGACGAGCATCAGATCTGGCTGTCTTTCACTAATATACAGGGTGAGTCAGGGGGAACGGTACATGGTTTGAGGGTATTATGAATAAAAAAGTTTATATGAACACAGTATTAGTATTAGTATTTATTTATTTAACCTGTTAGAGATAAGGCCGTCAGGCCAGCGAATAGGGATTATAAAGAATGGACACTGAGCGAATTTTCCTGTGTTTTGTTTCTCTGTGCGCCAGCGTACAGTTCCACTTTCAAGCGCTGGAGGTAGTGTAATCGAGCATACGCTAAGATAATAATTGAGAATAGAGTTGAGACACAGGATCCAAACATCGCCTACCTTATTGCACAATCCAGTAACGCTTTGCTTCAAATAAATTCAAGTTAACAGCTTTTCCTTATTTCTCAGTGACAAACTAGTTGTAATAATAATATTTTATGTTTCAGATATCATAAATTATATTATAAAATAATATAATACATTATAAAATTAAGTATCGAATTCGTTTAATATTTGTATATAATATAATATAGGTATATGGTTTTACTTCTCGTAAGAGTTTTGTTTTTCCATTTTCAGCGCTATCAAATCATTACATATTTTAATTGTTGTTGGGGTCAACATCTCAACTCTCATTATAAAGGAACTCTAGAGTCTAGACATTACAGTTAATGAAGTATTTATTATTTTATGGATCCAATTTATTTTATTTGAGTACATGATGTACCTAGATGTATTAATTGTATGTGTTATATTTCCGCTGTGTCGACTGCTAGCTGATGTGATGTCAGCGCCAACTGTAGGGAGAAAGCAGAATCTCACGCTTTACCTGGCTTGAAGGTCATTGAAATCAGTCCGGCTACATCAAAGGTACCGACGCGAAGTGTCCATTCTTTATAATCCCTATTCGCTGGTCAGGCCTTCTCTGCCCCTCTACCAGGGGATTACAACTATAACATGAACAATAAAATTACAATTAATATTAAATTTACAATTACAATTACAATAAAAATTAAAGTACGACAAGAATATCTGATTAATGAAAGCTAGACATTTTATCATAGGAGTTACGGACAAAGAATATTTTTGTATTTACTGAATTACAAATTAAACCTACAATAACAAAATTCTATAATGATGAAATTACCGGATATTGAAATATTTTGTGATAGATTAAGAGAACTATTTACAAGAAACCATGTCTGAACGAGTCTCAATTACTGGCCAAGTGCCTAGTAAGTTTGCGTTTGAATTGAATTTTATTTCGACAGTCCCTGATGCTAGCAGGTAACGAATTCCAGAGTCTTGGCAGGGCTATTGTGAAAGAGGATGAGTATGAGGAGGTGCGATGGGATGGTATTGTTAGTACTGTTTCATGGCGAGAGCGTGTGTTCAGATTATGGTGGGAAGAAAGGTAAGTGAAGCGAGACGACAGGTACGAAGGAGTAGAAGAGTTCAAGATTTCGAAGAGAAGGAGAAGTGAATGTAAATTTCTTTTCTTACCTAGTTTAAGCCAACCTATTGCTTCCAGGGATGGGGTAATGTGATCATATTTACGAACATTGCTTACAAAACGTACGCACAAATTATGAGCACGTGTATGTTCTGTTCTAACGGTTTCGGAGAAAACTAATAGAAAGATAAAGAAACATCAAAAGCGCAGGTGAAGTAAATTAGAACATTGTTACCTTATGTTCTATTTAATTGTGTACTTTTCTTTACAGAACATGTTCAAAAAGTCCACCGTCAACTTCAATGCACTTTGCAGTTCTTGTAGACAGTTGCTGTGTTGCTGATCTGAGCTGATTCGGACTTTCCTTTACTTGAGCAATAGCATGTAAAATGCGAGAGAGAAGTTTCCACTTTGCGCTTGTAGACTTCGCACTTAAGCCAACCCCAAACACAGTAATCTAATGTAGTAATGTCGGGTGACCTCGGTGGCCAAGAAATGACTCCACCGCGACCGATCAAACGCCCAGGACACGTTTCATTGATCCTACTACAACCTATTGTCGTTTTGATTATGTCCGCATATGAGTGCTGATGAAGGACATGAGACTGACGCCCGTGATTTTCAAACAGCTGTATGTCTGATTCTGTTAAGAACAGGACATGTGTTCATAGAAAATGTTTGTTCAGAATCACCAATATTATCACCCCTCACACTATGTACCTTTTCTCTTAACTCGGAGGTTGCGGGTTTGATCCCGGGCCAGGTCGATGGCATTTAAGTGTGTTTAAATGCGACAGGCTTATGTCAGTAGATTTACTGGCATGTAAAAGAACTCCTGCGGGACAAAATTCCGGCACATCCGGCGACGCTGATATAACCTCTGAAGTTGCGAGCGTCTTTAAATAAAACATAACAATAACATCTTAATTCACCCTGTATAAGATTCCCGGTTGCAGGAAAGTCGATCAGATATAATCAACGATCAAGGAGGGTTTGATTGGCAATCAGTTCTGTTTTTGTTGCAGAAAGAACAGTCAATATTTGATTGGAAATCAATCTTCCATCACGTTTGATGAAGAGATTTTTGCTGATTAGTGACTGATCATTGATCAAGTGTAGCCCTAGTTGTTTATAGTGCAGTAAAGTTATAGTAATTTATAATAGGAAACAGTTAAAGTAGGTAGATTTGATGTTCTAAAACGGCCTAATAGATTCTTATGATGAAGAAATTAAAAAAAAATATGAAGAAATATTCGGCAAATATCCATAAGCGATGTCTGACGTTATATAGTGTATAATCGTGGCTAACGAGAAAGACAGGCAATGGCGTGAATTGGGGTCACGTGGTTATCATGGTCTAGTCATGGCCATCTTGACAGTTGCCTAATATAGGCTTTTACTTGTTCAACGTCCTAGGAAATAAAAGAATTGCTATATTAAACTCAAGTTGAAGTGCATTTATATATAAACTTGTTCAATGTTGGCCATGTTGTGACTAAGAATGTGACGTCGCTCCATTGCCTCTCTTTTTCGTTAGCCACGGTGAATAATGATGTGATTTCCGGGACCGAAAAAATATGTTTTTTTTTTCTGCATCATTCAAACACCATCCGTGTTCTTATTTTCTATTACATTCATAAAACCCTCAATGATGTTTAATAAGAGGGTTCTATTATTATCAGAAAATTGTGGCCCCTCACATTTTTTGTTCGGTTCACATCATCAACATCATCATCATCTCCTTCATGGATTAGATCATTACTGATCTGTTCGGCTCCAAAGTATAGTTGATCACTACATCTTTTGGTTGGTCATTCTCGACTTCTGTGACCTTGACCTCGGTTCATTTCTTTTACTTTATTCTGTAGACCTGTATGGTCTATACATATGAAGAGTCCACTGCAAGAATGGTGGATGTCATTTGGAATGCATTTTTCAGGAGAAGCAATTGAAAGTTTGAAATGCTTAGCGCTCAAAGCTTAACTGTGATTTTCCGATCATTACCGGACAATGACTATCAGTGTTAATGCCATATAACTCTCTATGTACATTCTATCGGTCTTACTAATAAAAACTCATTATACAGACGTTTAACTGTCTTATACTTATACAATGAGTAGCTCGTTTATAAGTCGTGTGTAAATTCCTTACTAATAATCACTACATACGTCGTGTATAACAGTATAACTGTTACACAGCTACGTCATAGTTTCGTCATTACTTCGTTACGAAAGGTAATAGAATATCTGAGGTTCTCTACTGGATCCGGTAGAGCGCTCTAGTGTGGCGTGTTAAATATCGATAGTACAACTGACTCTAATCGATTACCACACTACATTTTGGTCAAAGAGTAGCTTGCTACAGCAATATTATTCTAATAATTCTATAATCTTTGGTTTGTTCTTCTGTGGTTACAAGGTAAACATCATCATAAAATGACAGTCGATACGAACAGCTGTTAAAGGGGCGGCCATTTTTTCCCTATATACAACGCTTAAACAAGGGGTTTCGTGTATATAACTACTGCAAAGCAATGTCCATTGTATAGTTACAGCCTGTTTATACGTCCATAGCTTATTCACGGTTTATTAGTAACGTTTTCTGTCTCAACTCTGCATAAGTCTCGTATAAAAACTATACACGGTTTATTAGTAAGACTGTATATGTCTTAAGCTATGCATTGACAGTCTTGGTTCATTTTCGACAAGAAAGTGACATCCATCATTCTTGCAGTGGACTCTTCAAATGGAATCCGCCTGTGTTACTTATATAAAAACAGAACGGCAATTGGCAAAGCATTAATTTGTTTTCTTGATCAACGCCCACTCGATGCATTCTTTTCTCTTTCTTAAAAGAACATGTAATTGGCCATTGTTGCAAAATAGCGCCGATGCCAAATGCATTTCTTTCTTACATCAGCAATCAGTAAATCGAGACAAGTTGACTGGAGATTCACTTTCGTGTAACGCAATGAACAATAAAATAGCTAAATCAAACATTACAATAAATAAATAAATAAATAAATAAATAAATAATTAAATGAATGAATGAATGAATGAATGAATGAATGAATGAATGAATGAATGAATGAATGAATGAATGAATGAACGAACGAACGAATGAATAAGTAAGTAAGTAAATAAGTAAATAAATAAATAAATAAATAAATAAACCGTAAATTATTTTAAATTTAAAATTAAGAAGGTTATAATTGGCAATTAATGTCTTTTTATATTATTTGCTTATTGTTTTCCTTGTCCTTTGACCATGAACCATTAGAATAAAGCCAAGTTTGGTTACCATCCGATTATATGTTTCTTTTGCTGGTTTGTTGACGTTTAGAGCTGTGTTACTACTATTCACTCGGTGGAAATATAGTCGAAGCTCACACAACTTAATAGTTTGGTACCAACTTCCTAGCTCTGGTAATTACGTTTCTGAAGCACTCTAATTGTAGATCTACCCTTCAACTGGATCAGTTGCATCACATTAATGCAATCTTTTTCTCATAATGTAAGTTATTTCATGGCAAGTAGAGATTTCCCCCTTGCTGAAAGTTTAACGTCATTGTCATCGCCAGTTCTTCCGTTGGACTATTTTTTAAGCCAGATCAATCTTCTTCGCGTTCATCCCCTCTCATAATGTAGCTCCTCTTCTTTTCTTCAAAGAGCTGAAGAGGTCGTTACTTGGAGAAGCCCGGCAATGTATCTTTTCTTGGGCGAGGTCAATCCAGTTCATATGCTTGCATCCCATCTATCTTACAGCGTGAAAGATGAGTAGCATACGTGCTTATGCCCTGAACATCATGCTTAAGTTATATTTTCGCAAGGAATTGAATCCTGTTCAATCTATTCTTCTCATTTCCAAAATCCAGCCTCATTTCGGTGCACCCTCTCCTGTATGCTACTTTATAGGATGTAGACTTTCTCCAGTTGAAAGCCTTTTGTACGCAACCCCTTTATATCGACGAAATATAATTACTCAGGGCTTCCAGTGTCTACCTTCCGTGCTCCTATCTCGGCTTGTTTTCCTATATATAATAATACACTTTCGAGAGAAAGAGAGGAGAGGAAGAGAGGGCGAGAGTAAGCAGCCATCGGTTGATGCTGTGTGTAAGAGAACGACGTCAGAAAGAAGATCTAAAGGATCTTTCAGGTATGAAATTGGCCTCCGCCCCGCTTCCCCCCCTATCATGAAGCTGCTAGCTGCTCCGTCACTAGGGACCGCGATTGGATCTATGTTCTTCTGCTACTTGAGATTGCAAACTGGTGATCAATACAGTACTGAGAGACGGCTCCTTGTAATAACAGCTTCATTATGAAGTGCCATGGACCATGTTTATAATACTACGTCAGTGATTCGTGAACATTTTATTAACAGCGAGAAGTGGAAATTTCAAGAATGCAGCTTACAGGAGAGCAGATTCAATTTCTGCAATATTTGTCTCGCATGAATGGAACAGAAGTTCTGTTTAAAGTGAGACGTCACATCATCTCACGAGCGTATTGGGTACGTTCTACAACGTCAAATGTTAAACGTGGTTAAGGATTTTTACCAATATGGCGCAGTGGAAACGAGCAGAAATAAGCCAAGGCTGGATATAAAATATAATTAAATAATAGTACATTATGCAACGAGCCTATAAAGAAGGTAATTAAGAAGTGGATATGGATATTTATGAAACGAGCGCAAGCGAGTTTCATAATTTTCATACGAGCTTCTTAATTACCATTATAGGCGAGTTTCATACGACTTTTTATGCTCGACCATATTTCTAACTTGATATTATTAATTTTAATTGTATCTGACCTTCAGCAATGTTCCGTATGTTGTGAGATGTGCGCAGACGCGAAAGTATTGATTTTTTTCCGAGGAACAGATGTCCACATTGACCTTGCTAGGCCATAAGAACCTACAGAGATAACATTGAAATTAAATTAGACATTGAAAAACGAGATGACAAATTGAATTTATTTCAATATTACTTACAATTAACGCTAATTATTATAGTAACAGAACATAACCTTCTGCGACAGTATTGGATTTCCAGCCTCCGTGACTTTTCGCTAATTCTCTTTCGATTGCATATCCGAGAATAATCGATACTTGCGGTTTTATAACGGTAGAAAGCTGACCTGTCATTGGCTGAACAGTTGTAACCTGAGTCGTCATTGGCTGAAAGACCTAACCTTTAATGAGTAGGTGTACTTTAATGACATGCATTAAAGGTCTGCTACCAGGTGTATAATTACTACGTTTCGGCATGGTCGAGCATAAAAAATACAAACAAGTATAAATATAATATATAATAGAATTTATAAAACAGTTATATTACCGGTTGTTCTTTATGGTTGTGAAACTTGGACTCTCACTTTGAGAGAGGAACATAGGTTAAGGGTGTTTGAGAGTGCCTAGGAAAATATTTGGGGCTAAGAGGGATGAAGTTACAGGAGAATGGAGAAAGTTACAAAACACAGAACTGCATGCATTGTATTCTTCACCTGACATAATTAGGAACATTAACTGCAGACGTTTGAGATGGGCAGGGCATATAGCACGCATGGGCGAATCTATAAATGCATGTAGAGTGTTAGTTGGGAGTTGTTACAGGTGTTCACGTTTCATTGATAAAGTCTGTCTCAAAATAAAATGTACCATATCAAAGACTTCGTAGTAAATAAAAAATGCGTTGTAAAGCGACTTTCTGGATGACATAAAATTTATTTTTCAATTCCAAAATTTCGCGACACACTCCATGGGGCTGTGCGACACACTGGTTAGGAACCTCTGCTTTAATGTAATATTACGTTGATTTAATAACATAAGAAGGAAAATATTTGCTAAAATCCTTTAAAGTATTTCATTATCTTATACAGTGTTTCAATAAATGATCTTTCCGATTACAAACTTGAATAACTATCGTTAGGAGACACTTAGAAACATGATATTGGTATCAATGAAAAAAGAAACTCAAATATTTTTTGTTATGTTGGTGAACCTTTCGCATATTTATTAATTTCGCTTCTAGGAGACGATATAACAAAAATGGCTGGAAACGAAGACAGGAGGGCATTTTGTATGCTAGATTTCCACATATTCCAGTCTATTGTCAGCCGTGAAAAGGTGTATAGACCTTTCTTTTTTTGTCGAGGCGTCAGTCACAGGTAATTCGTACCTAGACATGTTACATTTATGGCTTCTTCCACAACTGGAACAGGACATCGAAGGTCTCATTTTTCAGCGGGATGGGGCACCACCCCATTACCACCTAGATGTCAGAAACGAACTGAATACACGACTTCCAAGAGATGGATTGGACGTGCTGGCCGTGAAGATGTAGAATGTTTGCATTGGCCTCCACGTTCCCCCGACCTTACTCCTTGTGATTTTTTCTGTGGGGTTTTATAAAACAAGTGTATCAGCCACCATTACCACCAGCCATTGAGGATCTTCGTGTCCGCATCACAGAGGCCATTGCACTGGTGGATGGTCCAATGCTACAACGTGTATGGCAGGAAATTGACTACGGACTTGATGTGTGTCGTGTGACACAAGGAGCTCACATTGAGCACATGTGACTTACTTACGGTTGTGAATCAAAAGTTTCTCTTTCTGTTTCACGTTTTCCAGTGAAAAAAAAAAAAAAAAATTGTTGGAGTTTGTGTTTCTGTTGATACCAATTTCACGTTTTCTAACTTTTGCTGATTTAAGAGTAGCATATGTGATTTAACCTAATGGATAACAATAGTAATATGCGTTACAAGAGCGGTATGTTGAAGTTTTCATGTTCGAGGAAAAATCTGAAAAAGCGAAACCTAGTTGATCTTTTTTAATTTCCAAGAATTAAAAGAAAACATACCGCCCGTGTATCGTACATTATTTTGTGCGAAGATCGTTTATTACATACCTGAAAGAGGAATTTCTAATTAGTTGCAATGAAATCTCCATCTTGGTTTCTGTTCAATGACGGCAAATTTGCAAAATAAAAATATATATCTTCAACATTGTTGCTTTAAAATGTTTTCTGTGTTTACTATACTCCAGCAGGCCGTGATATACGTCTGTATTTTTTTTTCTCCCAGTCTATAAATGCGAACTTAAAACAAACGGTAAGGTTATGTAATGATTTATTTTTCATTTTTAATATTTTAACAATATTATTTATATAACATATTGCACATCTCCTTCGTTCAAAGTAGCCGCCATGATGAATCTAGAATCTTGTTGATTTTTTCACGGCTTCCTTAATGTTACTTGCATCACGAATGCAGTAACTTTAGTGGAGTTGTAGAGTTTACTTAATTTTTGCAAATATTTAAAAACAATAATTAACAGTGCAATTTAGGTGAAATTGCAGTGGTAAGTTTCCAATTTATAATTATTACTATATTGAACGTCTCTAAAAATAATATGTTAAAAGCCTAAGGCAGCAAAATCAATATGTCACTTAAGCGGTAAGAAGAGGGAAATTGTTATGTGTGTTAGATTGGGAATACTGAATGTGGAATTTTAGACTTTCCGCGGAGGTTTTGTGCGGAAACCAAGCAAATACGCACGATCTCCCACAAAAAATATTTGAGTTTCTCTTTCCATTGATACCAATATCATGTTTCTAAGTGTCTCCTAGCGATAGTTATTCAAGTTTGTGATCGGAAAGATAATTTATAGTAACACTGTATTTAAAAACAAGGCATAAAGTGTTGAATCTATAGATTAGCCTACATGACTGTGAACACTGTTAAAAATTTCCATTTGGATTATCAACTCAAATATTAACTTGGACGCTATCATTGTGTTTTATGTAGTTTTAGGAGGAATGTAATTATATTATAATAAATATGTTTCCGTTGTGTTCAAAGCTTTGTCCTTGCTGAGTGGTTCAAGACCACATAAATTGGTAAACAAAACTGAATGAATTTTAATTAGACTCGAAAAAAGCAACAAGGATTCTAAGTCTGGCTGGAAGAAATCAGCTCAAAAGTAATTACGCTTTACAATGGAATCCCCAGTGATTCGTCGTTTAAATCTGCGCTGTCTCGGACTTTTTCTCGTCAAACAAATGGAATTTGCTGGACAGCTGCGCTTATTAGTCTATTAATGTTGTTTCGTTATTTAAATGGGAACTCTTTGGACGCGATGTAAATGGATGGGGCTGCATTGGGGTCCCGCGGGGATTACGGAGGAGGAGTTAAAAATTTATGGCAAGTGATTACTGTAAGTACGTGCAAATACTGTGTTCCCAAACACACAGTGTGTTGTGTTTTAGTAATCTCGCCTGTTTGAAGACAAAGCTTATTGCAGTAAGGCAAGGTAAACAATATTATATGTCTTAAAAACCATCTCGTTCCATAGTGATGCCATATCTCAATAATAGAGCCGTCATGGCTGTATGTATGTATGTAAAGGGACATCATTTTATTTCTACTAACATTTTTAATATTAACCTGTCTATACCTTTAGAGAACCGGAAACACCGCTTGCTCCCCCCTACAAGACTGGACTTCGATGATACTGGCGTAAAACACAAATCACTCTACTAGGTATAGGATGGAAGAAAAGTAGTTCATCCATTTACGTAAACTAGGAAATATCGCGATTTTGAGTTCGATAATTTTCATTAGGTTTTTCTTTAATCAAAGTACAGTACTGTATTAAGAATAAGTGTTTTTACTCACGAAGTGAGTTATCCATGCGAACGTATTCATTATGCAGTGTATATTATACTGTCTACAGCACATTAGCGTACAATATAGAGAAAGAAGTTAAATTGAAAAATAATCATAATATGAATATTTAAACACAATTTTGAAAATGGTGGCCGTTCATTTCGATACAGGCTTCAGTTCTTTTGTGCATATTATCGCACTATAGACTATTGCATCTAATTCCATTTGCCAGTTTCGTCCTTCGTACTAGTAACTCATGTTGAAATAATTCTGTACTTACTCTACGTACTGTGAATTCAATCTTCACTTCTGCCCGACCCGAAAATATAAAATTACTCAGACATGTTATCTACTGTTCGTCCAAGTGGTTATGCCGCAGGATTGTAGAAAGGGAGGAAATCACGTGACAGTTAATTACTTAACGAGGCCCTTTTATTTAAGTTAAATTAAACAGCTGTATAATATTACGTAAATGTCCAATTCCTAAGAGAAATTAATGTTTTCAGAAAAGAGCTAAAAGAGCCCAGCTATTACAGAGGGGCGAGCAGAAGCAGGTGGGGGAAATCGGGATGCGACGTAGGCAAACGGACAGAAGCAGTGCGAAAATATGATTCAATATTGAAAGCTCTTTCGTCACTGGAAAACGCGAACATATTTCTGGAACGTACTATACTCAGTAACTCAGTACTGCTTACTATCTGCGGTCTTGGTTCTGTGTGGAGTTGGAACTTCCTTAGTAAAAGGGGTGGGAGTGAAGTACATTCAAAAACTCAGGTACAATAAAAATTGAAGTAAAAATAAAATGATGTCCATGTATGTATGTATGTATGTATGTATGTATGTATGTATGTATGTATGTATGTATGTATGTATGTATGTATTAACACTACAATTGGATATACACCCGGTGGCAGTGATATATAATATACAATAATACCATATATTTTTATTTTTATTTTATTGGGTTATTTTACGACGCCGTATCAACATCTAGGTTATTTAGCGTCTGAATGAAATTAAGGTGATAATGCCGGTGAAATGAGTCCGGGGTCCAGCACCGAAAGTTACCCAGCATTTGCTTGTATTGGGTTGAGGGAAAACCCCGGAAAAAACCTCAACCAGGTAACTTGCTCCCGACCGGGATTCGAACCTGGGCCACCTGGTTTCACGGCCAGACGCGCTGACCGTTACTCCACAGGTGTGGACTAATACCATATATAATTCTACAATAACTACATCAATAAAAGGAAAAAAATAAAATAAACCTAAGATTTTTAACTATAAATAAATAGATGCAATAAACCTAGGACTATAAATAAAAACTATTCTATAATAACGCCTACAATAAGCAAAAGTAAACCTAACTTATAAGTACTATTACCAATTTAAGTAATTACGTATCACCTTAATTAATTACAAATCAACTTAATTAAATATAATCTTAATTAATTACCTACCACCTTAATTTATTTACATATCAACTAAATTACATATCGTCTTAATTAATTACATGTCAACTTAATTAATTACATGACACAACTTAGATATTTACACTGCACCTACAATTACGTTTTCAGTCTAATCTTCTCAACCTTTCCTTAAATGTATTGATTTTGAGAGGACCACCCTGAAAGATTGCCGCAGGTAAGCTGTTCCAGTCTACTATTGTGCGGTTAACAAAATAAAATTTTGCCACGTCCTTTCTTTGTTTTCTACATTTAAACTTCCTAATTCTACATTTAAACTTCCTATATGCTTATATGACAAAATCTGTTTATATAGGAATATAGAATACTCTACAATACTATTGGACTAGGTAGCGTAGTCGCTATAGCGCTGGCCTTATGTGTTCGACGTTGCGGGTTCGATCCCGGCCCAGGTCAATGGCATTAAAGTGTGTTTAAATGCGACAGACTCATGTCAGTAGATTTACTGGTATGTAAGAGAACTCCTGCGGAACAAAATTCCGGCACACCGTCAACGCTGATGTATAACCTCTGCATTGCGAGCGTCGTTAAATAAACCATAATTTAATTTTATTCTAAAATACTTTATAGTATACAATTACGACTCACCCTGTATTTCTTGTTAAAGTTTCGGGCCATAATCATGGCGATATGTATTTTTAGTCACATACAGTCACAGAGATCAATACGTAGGGAATATGCATCCGTTGACAGTTGAACTTTAGTTGCTAGTCATTAGGATCGCTACTATCGCACAGTCTATTGTTCCTAGTACTCTCAGTTGCTAACCGCTTGGAGCATTGTATCGCGAGAAATGCAAAAAATCATCTCCAGCTTCATGATTGTATGTACTAGACCAGCGTTTCTCAAACTTTTTAGAAGTGGGGACCACTTTTTTAAGTCAGACAGTTCCGCGGATCACCTCATTCTTATTCCCTTCGAAAGCAAATTTATCGTTTTTGTAGTATATCAATATACTTATATTTTAAAATAGGATTAATTAAAATTAATTAAATTAAATTAATTTTATATTAGTATTAACTAATTAAGCTAATGTTAATAGACGAAAATTCATTTTTGTTTCTTTAATAATTCAAGGCTATTAGAGTATGAATAATCTTTAAGTTATTAGCTAACAAAAAAAGTTGGTACTCACATTAATGAGATAGATGAGCCTGCCGATTCTTGCACAGTTGTTCTATATTTGAACGTATGCTGGTAAGCTTAAGTCGGAGATTGTCACATACTTCGAGTCGATTTCGGTAGCCTACTTTGTTTTTATTAGAGTTAGTGATGAAAGCCCTTTCTCACACAGATAAGTAGAAACAAACTTAATTATAATCTCTAAAGCACCATTGTACAGTTCACTATATTCTCTTTTCACTTGTGATGCAGTCCAAAAATTAACCATTCCTTCCGCTTGGAATTTCATTTTAAGTCCGGTCTCATTCGAGAGTTCAAGTAACTGTTCTCTTTCACTCAATGGAAGTTTGTTAGTTTCAATATCGCAATGAAAGTGATTACGAAGCTATGAAAATTCGTCATGTTTACTCGGAAAATAAGTTTCAAATTGTGACCTCAGAGTTGTATTATTGGTGTACGACGTACAGTACGTGACCATTTCAATGTGCAGACTGGGTGTCGGCAAAACTATTAAGAAATGGAAAGGTTCGGTCCTCTGTTATGAATTTGGGTGGTCCCTGGCTGGGTTAAAGGGGCGGCGCCAGATGTGCAGGGAAAAGATGGCGAGAAACACCACGTTCATAGTGCTTTAAATCCCTCTTTTGGTGTTGAGAGTAGAGTGGGAATTCAGTAGACGGATAGGGTGATAAATTTTATAAAAAGTCAGTACATTTCCAAACTCTGAGATTTTCAGCTATAAAGTGATATGCAATTCTTTTGAATTTTATTTTTTCTTCTGCATTTTTTGAAGGACCACAAGGGCAGACCTCGAAGACCACAGGTGGTCCGCGGACCATAGTTTGAGAAACGCTGTACTAGACTGTGGTATTGATCAAGCAATGTACTATATATTATGTTGTTAGAGATTCCAAATGGGCTCATTCGAGCGGAAAAGTTTAAAAGAATAGTCAAAAGAATTTTTTTTTTTGCTCTACTACAAAATGTTTAACTCTTTTCAATGATAATTTTGTCCTACCAGAAGTATGGAGAAGTATTCAAATAGCATATGATAATAGAAATAAAAATGTTACGTTATAAGAAACGTTGAGGCGTGTGTTTTAAATCGAGCTGGAACAAAAATTTTGTATTAACCTACTTTATCCGAAACTTTAATGTAATTTCTGTTGAAAGACCGTGTTGGATAATGAACAACGTTCCTTATAAAGGATTCCGAACTCGATCTTCTCCAGCCTTGCAAAGAAGATTGTCGCATATAGGTCGCTTATGCAGTAAATTGTATTTTGTTGCCTAGTTACCGTATAAAGAGCGCATTTTATGTATTCAGCATTGGCAATGAAGTTCGTTATTGGGTCGAGCCTTGTGTTCAAATCAAGTATTCCTAGTCCGTTGAATTTGAAGCTTTAGAAAACAGCACACAGCGATTTTGAAGCTAACCATTGTCGCAGCTAGACCGTCCGTACCAACGTGTAAAATGAGTTTTCTCTTTTTGAGTGTAGAATGTAGTACAAATGAAATTTACCTGGAATTGTGAGACAGTGCATTTCGAAATTTAATGAAATAATTTAAATATTCTGCTAATGTAAAGTAATTGAAACTGTATATTAACTCTAATACAAAGTGTCGTAGGACCAAATTAATTAACTTCTATTATTTTTCGTAGTATACGGTAATAGTCTCTTTTTCGTTATGGACTAGCGGCACGTAAAAGATTTTCATTACTGTTGTTGCTCAGATCTTTGAAATCGGAACCATGCTGCTCTTTATCCAGCATTTAGCTCTTCGTCAACTGACTTGGAGTACCTCGTTGTTGCCAGATCTTACTGACTTAATGGTAGCAACAATTACAACACCACGGAGAAAAGCTAGACATGGCAATGCTACAGGCGTTTTAAAGTGGGTCAGGTATAGATTTGAGGGAGGTGGGATATGATAGTAGGGACTGGATTAATCTTGCCCAGGATAAGCACCAATGGCGGGCTTATGTGAGGGCGGCAATGAACCTCCGGGTTCCTTAAAAGCCATAAGTATGTATATATATATATATATATATATATATATATATATACAGACGTGGACAAATTATTAGATTAAATTAATTATATGTGTAACGAAGCTGTATTTATCGGCAGAAATAATGAACAAAAATGTACTTTACACAGAAATAATGAACAGAAAATTGAGTCTGGAGGTTACTAATATTTTGTGAACATTCCCTTATTCTCTATTAACACGTTGATTTTGTCAGGGATGCTGGAAACCAGAGTTTGACACTTTCCTTTGAATATCAGCATCATTTAGCCAGATATCAGACAGTGCTTAAATGAGTCCATGTTTTGTTGTATCTTTTTGTTCACTTTCTTCTTCAATATAGATCACAGATTTTCAATTTCGTTCATGTCCGGTCTTCTTGCAGGCCATTGGAGAACAGACTGTTGAATATCTTCTGCAGTGTATAATTAAAAAACCAGTAGTACCAACACAGCCATACAAAATATACTTAACCATTGGAAAAATATACCAGAAGACGTAAACAATCATTTTACAACAATAGAGACTCTGTGAATTATACTGATAGTTTATATGACGAATTATATTGTGTTTCCAAGAAAACGTTTTAGTCTAATAATTTGTCCACGTCTGTGTGTATATATATATATATATATATATAACAGTTTTGATTAAGCTATCATTACCTCTTTTGTAGATTGTGTCACTGTTAAGCTAAGTTATATTATAAATTTACTGTTATAGATTAATTTTAAAATTATTTTTAGTTCTTTCTGTCTGTATTTTACGTGTATTTATATTTCTGTTGGTGTGGAAGCGAACTGTTATTGGCCTTAACTTCACCAGCATTAAAAATAAAAAATTGTATAAATAAATAAATAAATAAATAAATAAAAAGGAATAAGTGAATGAATAAAATGAATGGATGACAATGGATCAATGAATGAATGAATGAATGAATGAATGAATGAATGAATGAATGAATGAATATGAAATAAAAGTGGACATGAAAATAAATGACTGAAAATAAATAAACGGGCCAAGGCCTCAACTTCAGATGTCTCATCAGAAGTAAATGATGGAGATAACGTGTGGTCAGTACGATGATTGTCCCAGCAATTGTAACTGGCTTATGAGACCAGATTTCTCTATCGACTATAGCGACCCAAATTCATCACGATGAAGGGCAATTTTAACGCGTGACAAATTATTGTAAACGTTGAATGTCTCAAATTTAAACGATTGGAGAATATTAACTGTTTCTATCCTTCATTACACCTTGTACACTTTTCAGAATGTTGCAGTTCATATTACGCGCTCTCGTTACGAAGCTAGTTATATAAAGCTTTCATAACATGTAATTAATATGGCCATCAGTTTTACGAGACTTCAACCCTGGGTCGTTAATTCTATCTGCCTGTTTTATATTTCAGCCTAATAAGTTACGCTTTTAATCGTTATAATGACATTCCTGTGATATTAGGTGATTAGACAGATTGGTGTAATGTTCTCAGAGCAACGGACTATCCCACAGAAAACTCATTATACTATTAAACATAAATTTCACTTCAGATATAACGTACGAGCTTATTAAAAGGAGAGAACAAAAGGAGCCTAATTATGTTCTATTAATCGTAAAACGTTAGTTGTAGAGATTCATGATATTTGTCGTATTCTGGAGAAAAAAGAAATAGCGATTTGTCCTAATTCCGTTCAGTGTATTTTTATATATAAAATTTTTGTTAAATTTATTTTTGTCTTCCTAAATATTTCTTGAAAAATTTAATGTACGACATTGAATTATACGTAACTTCACATTATTAATTTCGTTCATTTTATTAAATAATTTTGTTTACTTCTTGTGTAATATTCTTTATGCAATCCTAGCATTAAAACACGCTTATGACGCTATAAATCATGCAAAATTGGCCTAATTCTGGCACTGGTACCAGAAAAGGTTACCTAGCAACTAGTATTCCATGACGTTATCACTGCCTTCACAATACACTTTTATACAACGTACCTGTAAGAAAAACCAACAAAACAACAATAAAATAATGTGTCTTAGAAACGGTTATTTAGCACTCTTGCAATTTATTACATCCTATCCAGTACTTGTGTCTCTATTATGTCATAACATTACGTTTTGTAAATTTTTAATAATTATTTTACATACTTTAATGCTATAATAGCATAAAACGTTGTATGTAACACGTGTATAATCTTTATTATAAACATTAGTGAAAATTCACTCTTGCCATAACTACCAAGATTATACACTAGTTACATAAATTACTATTTTCGTTGCCTGCAATTTTCAAAACAGTTTTACACATCATTTTGGTGTGGACATAATGTAGGTATATTCTGGTTTTACTCTCGTAATTTTCTAATATAACGTAACATTGTAAAATTCCTTTGTGCGAGATCGTGCGTATTTGCTTGTTTTCCGCACAGAACCAATATGCGGTAAGTGTGAAATACCACATTCAGTATTCCAAACGTAACACACATAACAATTTCCCTCTTCTTACCGCTTAAGTGACATATTCATTTTACTGCTTTAGGCTTTTAACATATTATTTTTAGAGACGTTTAACATAGTAATAATTATAAATTGGAAACTTACCACTGAAATTTCACCTAAATTGCAATGTTAATTATTGTTTTTAAATATTGCAAAAATTAAGTAAAGTCTACTACTCCACGAAACTTATTGCATTCCTGATACAAGTAACATTAAGGAAGCCGTGAAAAAATCAACAAGATTCCAGATGCCGATGTTATTACTGCAATATGTTATATAAATAATATTGTTAAAATATTAAAATGAAAAATAAATCATTACATAACCTTACCGTTTGTTTTAAGTTCGCATTTATAGACTGGGGGAAAAAAAGACAGACGTATATCACGGCCTGCTGGAGTGTAGTAAACAGAGAAAACATTTTAAAGCAACAATGTTGAAGATAGATATTTTTATTTTGCAAATTTGCCGTCATTGAACAGAAACCAAGATGGAGATTTCATTGCAACTAATTATAAATTCCTCTTTCAGGTATGTAATAAACGATCTTCGCACAAAATAATGCACGATACACGAGCGTTATGTTAGTTTTCATGTTCTCGGAAATTAAAAAAGCTCAACTACGTTTCGCTTTTTCAGTCTTTTCCTCTAACATGAAAACGTCAACATACCGCTCTTGTAACGTATATTATTATTGCAGAACGAAGAGTTACAATTGTTTTGGACGAAATTTCTGCACATTTAAAGTAGAAATTTAAAATTCTTTCAATAATTTATTTTATTTTACTAAGTTATTTTACGACACTTTATCAACATCTTAGGTTATTTAGCGTCTGAATGAGATGAAGGTGATAATGCCGGTGAAATGAGTCCGGGGTCCAGCACCGAAAGTTACCCAGCATTTGCTCATATTAGGTTGAGGGAAAAACCCGGAAAAAACCTCAACCAGGTAACTTGCCCCGAACGGAAATCGAACCCGGGCCACTTGGTTTTGCGGCCAGACGCGCTAGCCGTTACTCCACAGGTGTGGACATCATTTATTATCATGAGAGACTATACTCTCATATATTGACTGAGCATATTGGGAATTAAATCAATGACTTTCCCAAAGAAGGTACACTAGGAAATGTTTCATATAGAAGATTTTTTATCTGGAAAAGGAAGTAAGAACGAGCAAAATTTTATTCAACGTTTTTGTTTGAAATATTTCAAAGAATAACCATCTGAAATTAATGGCATTACTTATGGTTCAGTCTATATTTATATTTGAGTCATTCTCTGAGTTCTCAGCATTAGAGATCAGCAATGGAAAATTATAAATTCCCAGTGCACTTGAAACACTTCAATTTAAATAAACTGGTTTATTGCACACACTTTTTATACTTATCAAAGCATTTAATTTAAATGTTTATATGGTTGGTGTTATCAAGTCATTTTGGTTCCTATTGTACGTTAACACAAATGACTTAAATGCTTAGATTTTTTATGATTTTAAGAATGCCCGTATCAAGTTGAAGTTATGTTATATAAACAAAAAAAAAAAAAACATTTACTAAAAATTATTGAGATTTCAGCATTATTATTACGTCAAAATATTAAGTAACTCAAGAGACATACAATTAACCTAACCTATCTTTATATTATGTAATACTTGAGGCACATTTACACACTGTAAAGCAATTCTTCTTTCCATCTATATGTATGGGAGAAATATGCTCTAATAACAGCAATAGAGTCCAGAAACAAATTGCAAATATATAAATATTACCACAGACACATTAGGTAACACCAAGGACATCAATATTCTATTACGCATTTGAAAATTACTTTGTAAGTTTAAGTTTCATAGAGTGAGCATGTAAAGTGCCTAGGTTTGGTATTAATTCAGTAGGAATTAGTTTTCAAACAAGAGCATCTGAATATTTCTACCATCTGTAAATGGAATTCCTCAAGGATCAATATTAGATCCCCTACTTTTTCTAGTGTTCATGAAAGATGTAGGTCATCCCATATTATTTGCATATGACACAAGTATAGTAATTACAGCCAATAACTCCAACACATTCCAATCTGCAACAGAGGAAATTCTCTTCAAAATATGTGACTGGTTCTCAGTCAATAAATTAGTATTAAATTGTGACAAAGCTAACATAATGCAATTTAAATCCCGTCCAAATTCAACCTCGCAAATTTCTAGCGCAATAATTAACAATAGATCCCTATTAGAAACAACAACAACCAAATTTCTTGCTTAAAAATGGATAATGTGTTAAATTGTAAAAATCATATTAAAGAAATTACCCCCAAACTAAATTCAGCTTGTTTTGCTATTAGATCTATGATGAAAGAGTAATGGAACGGAGAAAAATTTTCTCCGTCGCCGGGATTTGAACCCGGGTTTTCAGCTCTACGTGCTGATGCTTTATCCACTAGGCCACGCCGGATACCACCGCGGCGTCGGACAGAATTGTCTTTGATTAAGTTCCAACTCTTGGGTTCATAGACATCTATGACGTAGTGCAGAGGGCGGCCACTAGAGGGAACCCAAGAGTTGGAACTTAATCAGAGACAATTCTGTCCGACGCTGGGGTGGTATCCGGCGTGGCTTAGTGGATAAAGCATCAGCACGTAGAGCTGAAAACCCGGGTTTAAATCCCGGCGCCGGAGAGAATTTTTCTCCGTTCCATTACTCTTTCATCGTATGATGACGCAGAATATCTGCATGGAAATATCATATGTACTTAGGTACATTAAAATAATATATATATTAGATCTATGCAAAAGGCAGTAAATATCAATACCTTAAAAACAATATACTTTGCATACTTCCACTTGGTAATGAGTTTCGGAATTATATTCTGAGGAAATTCCACACATAGTAACAGTATATTCCTATTACAAAAAAAGAGTAATTAGAATAATAGTAGGTGCCAAATCTAGGGAATCTTGTAGAACTATTTAAAAAAAAATTACAAATAATACCCATGGCTTGTCAGTATATCATTTCATTAATAGTCTTCTTCTTATGTAATCGTGAAAACTTTGTAACTAATTCAACAGTTCATAGCATAAATACACATCAAAAAGTGACTTTCATACTCCATCGGCAAGTCTATCGTGCTATCAAAAAGGAGTGCGTTATATGGCAGTAAAAATTTTTAATAGCCTCCCTATCGATATAAAAAATGAAACTCAAAACATAAGATTATTTAGGGCCAAATTAAAGAAGTACTTAATTTCTCACGCCTTCTTTTCTGTAGGTGGATTCATGACATTTAATAACGCTTCATGAAATTAATACTAAAACTCTGTGTTGTACTAGTAGACTATACTGTAAATCTCGTCTGTATATATTTCAACTAGACTGTGACTATAAATTAAGACTTTATAATAGTATTAAGTTTTTTGACTTGTTCCATATTCTAGCTGAAAGCAATGTATGAATACCATGGAATGTTAATAAATACAATACAATACAAAGTTATAAAGCGATCGTATTTCAATTTTGTGGTTGTGGACAATTTATATTTACAAGTACTTCAACTAGCGTATAAAAATGATTTAAATATATAATATTATGAAACATAATTAAAATGTTGTCCAAATTGATCTTTGTGTTCTACTGATTATTTTAAAATTTAATTGATATAGTAAATATTAAACATAGTAGTGATATTTTCCATGGACAGGAATTGCTGCAAATCTCGAGAATGTTTCATATAATATAAAAAATGTTTCAGTTTTCTGTTCACTATTGAATACGGCTCAGTGGGAGAAGTTAAAAGTAAAATTGTTTTGTGCGAAATCGTGCGTATTTGCTTGGTTTCCGCACAAAACCAATCCGCGGAAAGTTTAAAATTCCACATTCAGTATTCCCAACCTAACACACATAACAATTTCCCTCTTCTTACCGCTTAAGTTACATATTGATTTTACTGCTTTAGGCTTTTAACATATTATTTTTAGAGACGTTCAATATAGTAATAATTATAAATTGGAAACTTACAATTGCAATTTCACTTAAATTGCACTGTTAATTATTGTTTTTAAATATTTGCAAAAATTAAGTAAACTCTACAACTCCACTAAAGTTAGTGCATTCGTGATGCAAGTAACATTAAGGAAGCCGTGAAAAAAATCAACAAGATTCCAGATTCATCATAGACTGGGGGAAAAAAAAAGACAGACCTATATCACGGCCTGCTGGAGTATAGTAAACACAGAAAACATTTTAAAGCAACAATGTTGAGATAGATATTTTTGTTTTACAAATTCGCCGTCATTAAACAGAAACCAAGATGGAGATTTCATTGCAACTAATTAGAAATTCCTCTTTCAGGTATGTAATAAACGATCTTCGCACAAAATAATGTACGATACACGAGCGGTATGTTTTCTTTCAATTCTCGGAAATTAAAAAAGCTGCCGACCTGGTTGGCGAGTTCGTATAGCGCTGGCCTTCTTTGCCCAAGGTTGCGGGTTCGATCCCGGGCCAGGTCGATGGCATTTAAGTGTGCTTAAGTGCGACAGGCTCATATCAGTAGATTTACTGACATGTAAAAGAACTCCTGAGGGACAAAATTCCGGCACATCCGGCGACGCTGATATAACCTCTGCAGTTGCTAGCGTCGTTAAATAAAACATAACATTTAAAAAAGCTCAACTACGTTTCGCTTTTTCAAACTTTTCCTCGAACATGAAAACTTCAACATACCGCTCTTGTAACGCATATTACTATTAATGCCTTTCGATCATATTATTTGTCTTTTAAGCGATATTATGAGATAGCGCCAACACGAACCTGATGGTTTTGTTCATAGCTGATATCGCTAATCCCATGTCCGATGGTAGGCAGCGGCGGGTCAATTATATAAATTAAATTAACCCGCCAGCTAGCACGCCCATAAGCCGTAAGACCTAACAAACCCTTACGTCTCCTATCGTGGAATAAATCGCTTCCGCTAACTTGCTAATCCCAATTATAGTTTGGGGATCAGCACACGGGGCCTGCAATAAAATCAAAGTGCGTCGCATAAAATGATGGCTGCTATTTTCTCTAAACGGGATGACGTCTGCGAATTTCCTAATTTGTGTAAATTGGCACTTTACCTCTATGGCATAATCCCTGCGGTTACTACAAAACAGCAGGACATAACAATATATCGGTCAATTGCGCGTGAGAGGATAACATGCATACGTTATAATGGAGTATCGTGAATTAAATACGTCATCTGTGGCTATCAGAGATGAACGGACTTCATAATTCTCCATAAGTTCAGGATACTTCTTCCTGAAAGTGTGCTGACTGTTGACCAGATATTTTCCTTATTTAAGGATACTTTTAAATCTCACTCTACTCAAAGTAATTTCGTATTTTAATTTTAATATTAGGTCTGTTTATATATTTTTTTAGTTGGTTATTTAACAACGCTGTATCAACTACTAATCCCCATTTCAGTTTGGTTGATAGGCCTTCCCCTCTACTCACACTCTTTACCATGCGTGAAGGGGAAGATGCTACTGTCTATTTTATTAACGTTTGACTAATTGCCTTTGAACATAGTGAAAATTCTTATTATTGAAAACGTTTACCGGTAATCTAGATTTCTAAAATCTATACTAAGCGTTTATATTTCATTTCATTGTTGTTTATATCAACTGGCACATGAAAAAGCTACCGACAGCAGAAGATAAATGTTTTCTTCACTGCTAGTTGCTACTCTACAGCATAAACGACGGAACAATCTGCACTGTGTCACTCCTCCCTGACTTTATAATACAAACTAGCGTCCCTTTATTTAATTATTAGTTGAAAATTTTGTAAAAACGACACTAAAATATACTGAAACATGTAATTGTCAAACATCTGTGTCACTGTATTTTATATCCATTTATGTACTTTATTTAATATTTTATTTTCTTGTGTGTACAACTTGGGGGGGGGTGCAGATATAAGAGGTAACAGCTACCGGTCTGTTATACTGACGGACTCAGGGCAAGTAGAAGGGGAAAGAAATGCCTTCGCTTCCTCTCAACTTGTATGAAATGTCGTTTAGGTTATTTAGCGTCCATGGGATTGGTGATAGCGAGATGATATTTGGCGATATGAGTCAGAGGATTCGCCATAGATTACCTGATATTCACCTTAGGGTTGGGGAAAACCTCGGAAAAACCCAACCAGATATTTCGCCCAAGCGGGGATCGAACCCGCGCCCGAGAGCAACTTCAGATCGGCAGGCAAGCGCCTTAACCGACTGAGCCACGCCGGTGGCTTTAATAATATTATAATGTGACTTTCTTGGACCAGTTTTACAATCTTAAGATTATTAGTCTTTTCATGGCTCATAACTTGATGCTCCTATACGTGCAGAAGCATAGAGGAATCAAGAAGCAGTTAGGCCTATGGTCGCGTGTAGAATTACCAACAGAGGGATTCTTGCAGTAGTTACGTATTTGGACCCAGCTTCGACTCTGAGTTATAAATGGTCGCCAGAGGTATAAATCTACTCTTATTCATTCATAGTGTTCTGCCCAAGGGCAAGTTTTTCACTGCAAACCCAGCATTCTTCAGTCGTCCCTATTTTCTGCCTTCCTCTTTGTCTCCTCATATGATCCATATATCTTAATGTCGCCTATCGCCTTCTTCTGCCCCGAACTCTTCTCACTTTTACAATTCCTTCCAGTGCATTCTTCAGAAGGCAATTTATTCTCAACCAGTGACTCAGCCAATTCCTTTTTCTCTTTTTAATCAGTTTCAGCATCATTCTTCCTTCACCCATTCTTTTCAACATAGCTTCGTTTCTTACTCTGTCTGTCCATTTCACACGCTCCATCTTTCTCCATATCCACATTTCAAATGCTTCTAGTCGCTTCTCTTCACCTCGTCGTAGTGTCCATGTTTCTGCCCCTTATAATGATACAATCCATACAAAGCACTTCGCTGGTCTCTTCCTTAGTTCTTTTTCTAGAGGTGCGCAGAAGATGTTTCTTTTTCTATTAAAAGTTTCTTTGTCATTGCTATTTTCCTTTTGACTTCTTGGAAGCAAGTCATTTTACTGCTTATAGTCCTAGTACACCCCAAGTATTTGAAGCTGTCCACTTGCTCTACTGCCTCATTTAGAATTCACAATTAGAATATTTGCTTTTCTGCCTATGACCATGGTCTTCGTCTTGTTGACATTATCTTCATCCCATACTGCTCACAGCTGTCATTTAGCTCCAGTAGCATATCCCTTATTATCGGCTCCTCTTCTGCTAATAACGCCATATGATCAGCAGATCTTACACAGTTTATTCTTCTTCCTCCTACTATCACCCTTCCCATGTTCTGAAAACTAAATCCTCCAAGTAGATGTTAAAGAGGGTAGGTGATAAGGGGCATCCTTGTCGTACTTCTCTCCCTATTTCACTTCCTTCTGACATTTCTTCTCCTGTCCTCACTTTGACTCGTTGTTTCATATAAAGGTTATTGAACAGCCTCCTCTCTTTCCAATCCACGCCAATTTTCTTTAGGATCCCCATCAGTTTATTCCAATCCACTGTCAAACGCCTTTTCTAAATCCACAAATACACTATATACACTTCTTTAGTCTTTTCTAGGTATCTTTCGCCGATTGTTCGTAGCAGTCCAATAGCTTCTCTCGTACCTTTTCCCTTCTTGAAGCCAAACTACTCTTTTTCCAAGTGTTCTTCAATTTTAGAATATAAATCTACTTTAGAAAATAATTTCACGATTCCTTCTATAGCAGTGGAAATAGTCCACTCCAACTCTCTCTCAATTTTCGTAGTGTTAAAAATAGAGTTGTGAGATTTAATCGATTAATCCATCAATTTCTGTTGTAAGATTAATCGATCAAAAAAGTTTAATCGAATAATCGATTAGATTAAAATTAATGGGTTGTAGTTGATATTAATTATTATTTTGTTAATAGAAACTCATACTAAACATTCCGACAATATTTCTCTGTCGGAAATTGCTTACTTAAATGCACAATAGTACTATTATTTTCTAACTGTAAACCGGGTAGTGTAAGAGCAATCTTTGCACAAACACTTCAGAAAGAGATGGAGATATGAGGACAGTGACCTAGTCTACCTCTATTGAAAGTTGAAACACACTGCGAAACCTTTATTAAGTTTTATGGTTGTCCAAGAAAACTTCCATCATGTTGTCAGCTCATCTTCCTAGCATATGAAATACATACTTTTTCTGGTATTCGTCCCCCTCATCCCTTATAAAATAGCCATGTCTACACTGTGTGCAAGTGAGAGCGTAACTACCTTCTTCTCTTTCTAAAATCTGGTAATTCGATTACAATAGGGGCCAGTCTTCTGTTTCGACCGCTATAGTTTTTCAGTTGCAGTTTCTGTACTGAGTTTGTATATGAAGATTGTGTGTTTAGTTTGATAAAGAAGAATTATCAGTTTTCTGTGGTTTGTGAAAAGTGTAAACTCCATTATGTCACATGAGATTTTGAGAGGTAAACTCTGTGAAACGTTTGGATTTAAATTGAACGATCGTGGAGAAGTACTTGACAGAAAGAAAGTTTTTTTTTTCGTGTTTAGTGATGCAGAAAAAAATTGTTACTAAACGTAGAGCGGCACTTAATTCGGAGCATGTGAATGCATTCACATGTTTAAAATCATGGATGAGTCCACACCTGTGGAGTAACGGTCAGCGCGTCTGGCTGCGAAACCAGGTGCCCCGGGTTCGAATCCCGGTCGGGGAAAGTTACCTGGTTGAGGTTTTTTCCGGGGTTTTCCCTCAACCCAATACGAGCAAATGCTGGGTAACTTTCGGTGCTGGACCCCGGACTCATTTCACCGGCATTATCACTTTCATATCATTCAGACGCTAAATAACCTAGATGTTGATACAGCGTCGTAAAATAACCCAATGAAATAAATAAAAAAATCATGGATGAAGGAGTATTAACTAGTTGAGTCTTCATACTTTTTGTTAGGCCTATTTATGTTTGTCTCAAAAATTCCCGGAGAAATTTACACAATAAATTATAAGCCTCATAATAAATATGTTAGTATGTAATTAAAATAGTTGTTTTATAATATAACGAAACAATATATAGAGATGTACAACATTTAATACTTATGCTTATCACCGAACACAAGTTAAATTTAACAGTAATTGTGTATTACAGTATATTAAATCATTTTTTCAACTTAATCGAAACTCGATTAATCGAATAAATTCAAATAGTTAATGGATTAAATATTTTGATCGATCAATAGTACTAGTTAAAAGATGATATTGATACACGATCTCAACTTTTGATATTTTGTTCAATGCTATATATTATTTTTCATTCGCTGTTTTGAAAGGTAGGACTGTGTGTTTATACTGGCTGTATTGCAGTACAGTGTAATATTGACATTAAACCGATGAGTAGTAAAAGGTCTATGTGGGAATAAATTAATAAGCGCTATTGTTAAATTAACAAGGCAGTCTAATTAACAATGGATACCTTAATTGCAATTACACTCTATGATCTAGGTATCACAGCAGAATATGAAATTACTAACTACATAGTCAGCAGTTCTGTACAATACATATAAATTACATGAATCATTTAAATAAAATGATACACTCTTTCCTTTCCTAGATGGGGATTATTTTCAACTGAGCTATAAAAAGGAGGAAGCGGAAACGTCCTTTCTCCCTTTTTCCCTCGCATCTTTTTTCCAGTATCTCTTTTGAGTGCCAGGAGCGTATGTAGCACAGCTCTGAGGATTGATTTACATTCCAAGAACAGAAATCAGAATTCCTTTGTAGAGTTCCAATAAAAGCAGTCGTGGATGCAGGGCCGCCCTTGAAATGGTGCCTTCACTTCTTTATCATTCGCATACGCAGTTTCTGTCGGTCTGATGGTTACTTGCTGGAGGGGAGACACGATTACTGCTTTGATACGAAATCAAAAGCATTTTATATATTTTTATCGAAGAGCGTATTTTTAGCGAACTCCTTCTTGTAGAAATGATTCAGTTTCAGTAGCATTATTATGACGAAAAAGTGTACAGGATTGAGAATTTTGTGATAGTTTAGAGCAGTGATGTCAAAGCAAGCGCATTTTTGTGACCTTGACGTCGTGCACGGGCAGCAAGCGCTAAGTATGGAAAGAGGAAGGGTTGTGTATATGAATAAGCAACCTGTTGGATTAAGAAAACAGTGGTGCACAAACTTCAAACGGAACGTGAAATTTTATGTCTTTATTTTTATATGGCTTCTTTCTGTTTCATATTATCTATATTGTCTGTAAAACAAAAGTACTAACACTGATTTCTTAATATTGCACTTGTGTTTTAAATCTTAATAACATAATAGAGAGTTAAGAAGGAATATTCACTTAGACTAAATTCCATAGTAGTATAATATTATACCGTATTAAGTGGATGAAACACATCATTCATAAAGAAAGTGATATTCCAAAGAAAGAGATTTAGTATAACATGATAAGTTGGAATTTATATTGATGGTATCTTTAGCCTTACAAAAGTAATCAATAAACTAATCAAAACAATATTAAAGTACAAAGCAAAGTTACCTAGGTACTGTATCTGTTTTAAGTGTAACTAATATTACATAACAAAACTCTTATCGCATTATGCTTTTAAGGTGATATTTGTGAGCAACAGTTTTAATAAGTTCTCTTCCCTTTATGTGTTGAATCAGTGCTGGCCATCCCTGAATATAGCTCGACCAAGCGGCATAAACCACCTCTTTCGTCTGTCTCTTTCCTTTCCGCCGTAAAGCGCTCAGGCTCTCATGGGCTCTAAAGCGCGCGCTTGTTCCTGTGGGCATCAATTGACATGCCTGGTTTAGAGTTTGTCTTATGTAAGTCATTGGTTAGTTCCGGGTTTTACTGTTATATTAGAGATTGGTGGGTTGCAGACTGCGAGATGAAGTTAACTCCTAAGATGAAGGGTATAGAACAGGCCTGCAGAACTGTAGCTCTTGAGAGCGACTGCTATACTCCCCTTTCTTACCCCACCCACCTTTTCTACCAGTGCGGTCATGACGTTCTAGTTACGCTTGGCTGCATTAACATTCATTCGCGGCGGCCGGTATACAATACGCTATCAAGAATTACAAATGAACAGATAATAAAATTTTTAGGAACATACCTTTAGAAAATAAGAGATAAATGAATGAGGGAAATAAATGAATTAAAAGGCATGTAAAATAAATTTTAAAATGTATGTGTGCATATAATTTATATATCGTCCTATTTCTAGTAAAGCTGATTAAATCCACTTTTTGTGTAAAATAAGTTAAGTACAATCCCCGACATGTCTTTCCGTGCTGTGTATTTTACTAAAATGAAATAAGTCTGAAATGTTGCTTGCAGGTAACAAACCAATTACTTTATTTTAAGAATTTATTATGATTTTTCGTGCATTAATAAAGTTTTAATTCCTGTTTTTACAAAACTTGTATTACTGGTTTTAACTGGTTTTACTAGTAATAGGACGATAAATAAATTGTACGTTGATAAGTGAGTGATAGCTATATGACTGGATGTCAATGCTGTCATTCAACATTGTAACGCACTCCAACCAAATAAACAAATAATAAATAAATACATAAATAAATAAGTAAGAAAGTAAATAAATAAATAAGTAAATAAATAAATAAGTAAAAAAGTACATAAGTAAGTAAATAAGTCAACAAACAAACAAACTAACTAACAAACAAACAAATAATACGCATACTGCAGTTTAAAGAGAACTGGAAAATGAAAAAATCTAAACCCGTGAAGGAATACTACTTCCAAAGGAAATGGGAATATGATTATTTTCTTGTTTAAGACGAAAGAATTGCTTGCTTACTGTGTCCCATCCAATTTATTTCCACTCGTCATTTCAATATTAAACCACATTTCAACAAAGTCCATATTAAGAATTATGGAATGCACAAACTTTCGGGTAAGTTCATTATTACGAACTCTATATTGATTATTTATTGATATACTGTAAAATTAAGGACGTCACTCATTGTGTTCATTTTGAATTGAAATTAATAGTGACTTTCAAGGTTCATTACTTAAATGCTATAAATTTATGTTTCCGTAGGTGATGATAGGAGGAAAGTTTTCGAAAATCTAAAACAGGTTAGGTGCAAAGAAATCTCAAAGAAACTACCGACAGGAAATCTAGCATAATTGTAAACCTTGAAACGAGATAACGCATTATAAAGCAATGAATTTATTACAATCCTTTTTGAAAATTACATGCCGCCACTGATGGACCTTTGGCGACAAGAGAAGGTAAATAACCCTACGCGGAAGTCGATCATCCCCAATAGAAGTGGAGTGAGGCTGACGTCATATTTCCCCTCCTTACGAGTTCTGCAGACCTGGTATAGAAGAAGTCTATGACTGAACTAAAGTAAATGTTGTTAAAAGGACTCTAATTGCCTCTTAAAATATGTCTCCTTCGGTGGAATTTATATTAGCGAACATATGATATGGTAATTGCTTTTATGATAACCAGGATAATTTCTCAACCTGTGTGAAACTAGTTCACAATTTACAAACGCTTAGATCTTTATTTTTACGTTAATTGTCTTCTGAAAGATGTTCTTTCTTTTTATAATATTGCTGCAACGAAATGTTCAATAAAAACGCTCTGCGCCATACTTTAGTACTTCCTGTGGGATAAATCATGAATACATGTATAACTCAAAGGATGGTCATTAGGCTGCATTATTAAAAGCTTGCGTTATTGAAATTCAATTTCCATTAACTTTTTTTTTTTTCATATTCCTTTTTAAATTTTTCGCCCTGCTATTACTCGACGCTTTAAATTTAAACCGTTCACCTTTACAATAACATTTTGTACTTCTGTTAAGACATAATACGAGTGCAGTAACAGTTATGTACGCCGTCTTGGTAGTTCAGTTGGCAGAGCGCTGGCTTACTATGACTGCTGGTACAAGTTCTAATCCCGGTTATGGAGGAGTCGTATTTGTGGTTGATGGAACCAAGGTACTTGATGATTTTTCTCGGATTTCTCCCGTTTCCCTCCGTAATTCCGCCATCACTCCCCATTTCAGTATTCATCATCATCATCATCATCATCATCATCATCATCATCATCATCATCATCATCATCATCATCATCATCATCATCATCATCATTTCAATAGTATTTACCCAAAGCGGTGCGATGTGATATAGCGTTGCGACTGGCTTAAGGCTATGGGGAAGGGCACTGCAGTGTTTCATCAGACCCTCGAGTCTATAGGCCTATAGCTGAATTGAAAGATGGCATCACACAGCTAATGACGATATGTACAAAGAAAACTAGTATTCGCAATCAGTCATTCCTAAAGATATATGATATGATATGATATGATATATGATATAATATGATATGATATGATATGATATACGATATGATACGATACGATATGATATGATATGATATGATATGATATGATATGATATGATATGATATGATATGATATGATATGATATTATATGATATGATATACGATATGACATGATACGATACGATACGATACGATATGATATGATATGATATGATATATGATATGTTATGATAAGATATGATATGATATTTATTTAACTAGCCAGCTAGTGAGTACAAATTAAAATTATAAAACAAAAATGTTTCTAGCCACTACCGTAAGAGCCAGGCTCGTGTACGGTGTGGTCTTAGCTAATAATATAGGTTAACATAAAATTTACAAAGACAGTTTACTAAATACAGTAAGTAACTTATTTCAAACCAATAAATAACACACAAGAGCAAAAAAAAAAAAAAAAAAAGAAGAAGAAAAAAGAGAGTGAGAGAGAGAAAGAGAAAAAAAGAGAAAATACACATTTAATATAAATTGACAATCACACAGAAGCCAGTGATATTCAATAAAAACATGAATATAGTCGACAGAAATGAAAGGTAAAAAAAAAATACACGCATTTGTTAATACTTTCTATCATGAATAATTTTATAAATTTCTTTTTTTAAAAACTTCAATTTTAAAATATTTCTAATTTGGAAAATGGTTTGTAATTTTATTATAAAGTTTTGGTCCGAAACTAGCACCATGTTTAAGAGCAGCACTTGTATGACATTTAGGCTCAATTAATGGGAAAGTAGACTTTTGTCTTCGAGTACGCTATTCATGTCGAATAGATTTATGTTTTATTTGATTTCTGTGATAGAAAGTAAACTATATTTATAAATATCTTCAATAGCTAATACTTTAAAATCTGTATAAATTAAATTTGTTGGGTAATATGAGATATGATATGATATATGTATGTGTGTATGTATTTATTCACACTGCATATGGGTATGTACCCGGTGGCAGTGGTAACTAATTACACCCAATAATGACAATTAATAATAAACACAACTAATAAAAAACAATAATAATTAATAATAATAATAATAATAATAATAATAATAATAATAATAATAATAATAATAATAATAATAAGGAGCATACTAAATTAAATGAAACATGGTCATTTAAAATGACATTTAAAGTAAATCTAATTTGTATCTTAACCCTAAGTTCGAACTAAGACCCAAGAGTGTGACAGGTTCATACCTGCACAAGTACCTTTCGGCACTACACTTATTTCGCTGTCAACTCACTCACTGTACTGATTCTACCTGATTTCACTAACACTTCTAACCATTTCACTGTTCAAATACTTTGCACAGCCACTTCACTGACACCAACACATTTCACTTACACAATAGACTTCACTGACACTACACACTTCACTGACACAACACACTTCCTCACTGATAGAGCACTTCAAATAACAAGATATCAATTACACCCTTTAAATAGTTTGTATAATATACTACCGTCTATTAGTAAAATCCTTAAGCCTATTTTAAATACATTTTTGGTTATTGGTAAAGGCTTTAGTAAGTCTGCAGGTAAAGCATTCCAATCCCTGATAGTACGATTGAGAAAAGAAAACTTTCTAGTGTCCGTCCTCTGTCTTCTTTCCCTCAATTGATATGAATGGTCGTTTCTTGAAGAGTAATGATATGATATGATATGACATATGATACGATATGATATATGAGCCATTCAGAGCAAAAGTGGTGTAAGTCAAAATTGGGTGATGAGGTTTAAAGTAAAAATTCTGTACAATACAGCACAAAGTAGCAATTAATATGTTCTTCTTGCTATCCACTGACTAATAATAGTTTAAATAAATAGAATGTGAATTGTTACTCTGCGCTGTATTTTACAGAATGTTTACTTTAAACCTCATTACCCATTTTTGACTTACACCACTTCTGCTCTGAACGGCTCATATGATACGATACGATATGATATGATATGATATGATATGATATGATATGATATGATATGATATGATATGATATGATATGATATGATATGATATGATATATGATATGATATATGATATGATATGATATATGATATGATATGATATGATATGATATGATATGATATATGATATGATATGATATGATATGATATGATATATAATTATTTCCTGTCAACAATTACATTCGTGTAATGTGGAGCTCACAATTTTCATACGGTGCCACAATTACATTAATTATATAAGTCATAGATAGCCTACACTTCCTTACGGAACGTTTTATTATATCTCAATTTCACACCTAATACTCTTTTTAAACAAACGTTACATTTATGTCTACCCTCCTGCACTTATAGAATTTATTATGCCTAGTCACTGCATTAGGCCAATAATAAATTCGCTATTTCTTTCTGTCTTGCTGCAATACTTCCTTTCTTTATCAATCCACCCTTCAGTCTTCACTATATTCTCCTTTTTCTCTCTTAACGATGCTGTATCAACTACGAGGTTCTTGAATGGGAATATTAAGAAACCCCACAAGTCAACTTTTTTTTTACTAAATTGAGTTAGCTGCCATTTTGTATTCTACACACAAAGACTCATCATTCTGAGGAGAGACACCACGTCTTCCATCAAACCCTATGTCAGAATTCAGTTCAACTTATTTCCAATATGAAAAGAAACCACACATGTGCAGGACTTGTGGGGTGTCTCAATATTTTATATTCCTAGATTGCAAGCACATGCAGAAGATTTACCATCAATGAATTAAAAATAATTTTGGCGTAATAAGAGGGAAACTGAAAAGGACAGACAGGGTTAATATTCTGAAAAAAGTATGTAGAACTCATTATCCAATCAAGTGCAAAAAAAAAAAAAAACTTTGAAGTTTCCATTCCAGAAAGAACTGAAATATTGGATTTTTAAAGACTAGTGGCTTCACCATTATCGCAAGAATACATTGTCTCTGGAAACTCAAGTGAGAGGAATCCCACGTTCTCAGAAACAACCATTTTCAATATCTGAATTCCATCAGTCTCATTACTCCAGTGAAAATTCCAGAGTTGTAAAAGCAAAAGTACACGTAGATGGAGTAATGGAACATACTTTTGTATCATCAGAACGTTCATTGATTCCTCAAAGACCTAAAACCACAGTCTAAAAAGGAAGTTTGCCAATCAACAAGAAAAAAAGGGATGATCTGAAAAAAGTTCCACACATTCCTTCCAGAAAACGAAGATGTGCAGGAGTTCTATTCTGAAGTTTACAGTTTGACTACACATGAAAATGATTATATATGATATTGATGACCTGTGAAGGATTTGCATTAAGTACCCATTTGTTCTGAATAAAAATGTAATTTGTTGTTCTATTCCGACGTTTACTGGTTGAGTACACATAAAATGAATCAATATTGTATTATATTGATGATCTATGAAGGGTTTGAAATAGGTAACCATTTTGTCTTTAATAAGAATGTAATTTTAATATTCTACTCTGAAGCTTAAAGTTTGACTACACATGAAAATGAATGAATATTATATTGTATTGATGATCTGTGAAGGATTTGTAATCCGAATTAAGAATTTGTTCTGAATAAAAATTTTATTTTTTTGTTCTGTTCTGAAGTATACAGTATGACTACACATGAAAATGATATATTGATGATATGCGAAAGATTTTAAATTAGTAACCATTTTTTCTGAATAAAGATGTAATATTTTATTGTATTCTGCTTATTATAGGCTACATGTTCAAAATATTGAGAAACAACATATGTCCAACGGCTTTTATATATTTTTCCTCGGAAAATAGATGTCGCATAGGGATGAAATCAACTGAAAATCTTAGACTTATTGTACTTACTCATATTTTTTACTGGTTCAAAGTATCAAGTTAGGGTAGCTGTGTGGCTTTTTGTCGTTCCTGAAAATTTTACTTTTATGGACATGTGAAGTTTATCAATATTCTCATTCTTATCGTCGATGGAACCGGTGATAGCGAGATGATATTTGACGAGATGAGGCCGAGGTTCGCTATAGATTACCTAATATTTTCCTTACGTTTGGGGAAAACCTCTGAAAAAACCGAACCAGGTAATCAACCCAAGCGGAATTCGAACCCGTGTCCGAGCGCAACTCCGGATCGGCAGGCAAGCGCCTTAGTCGACTGAGCTACCCCGGTGGCTCACTCAGGTGTTAGTATTGATGTTGAAATCTGCGACTTCGTTATGAAAATGTATCATTAGCAGGAAAGATATGGAATTCCTAAAAGCATCTTTTGCAATGATTGTCAAAGAAATTACAGTATAATACAATTTCCCATCGTTATGATGAAGGGTGGGTGGAGCGGAGAAAAATTCTCTCCGGCACCGGGACTCGAATCCGGATTTTCAGCTCTACGTGTTGGCGCTTTATCCACTAAGCCACACCGGATTCCAGTTCCGATGCCGGATTGAATCCTCTCAGTTTAAGTTCCACCTCTTAGTTTCTCTTTAGTGGGCAACCCTCATGCACTGTCACAGATGTGTGACAGTGGCACAATGTCCAACACTCTATGTGCAGATGTGCACTCATTACGAGTGACTAAGTGGCCGGGATCCGACGGAATGAGCGCCGTCTTAAATCACTAAGTGCCACCGTCGTGTCTCAGTCGGTTAAAGCGCTGGCCTGGCGGTCTGAATTTGCGCTCGGACGCGGGTTCGATCCCCGCTTGGGCTGATTACCTGGTTGGGATTATTTCCGAGGTTTTTCCCAACCGTAAGGTGAATGCCAAATAATCTATGGCGAATCCTCGGCCTCATTTCACCAAATATTATTTCGCTATCACCAATCTCATCGACGCTAAATAACCTAATAGGCTAGTTGACACAGCGTCGTTAAATAACCAACTAAAAAAAACTAAATCACTAAGTGAGAGGATTCAATCCGTCATCGGAATTGGAATCCGGTGTGGCTTAGTGGATAAAGCGTCAGCACGTAGAGCTGAGAACCCAAGTTCGAGTCCCGGTGCCGGAGAGAATTTTCTCCGCCCCACCCATCCTTCATCATATGGTAATGTAACATTGCTGCACGGAAATATACGTACTTCTGTACATCACAATAATATTCCCATCGTTACTTGGAGATAAAGGGATAGGCTAGTAAATTATATAGGCCTATAATCTGAAGCGGCGTTGTAGAAGAATATACTAATAAAATACTTAATTGAACCTTTTGTGACAAATTATGATAAAAGAATTATTATCCACAAATCCTTTTACATCCTATTAGTTGGTAAAATATTGCGTTTTATAGCTGTGCTTCATTTTAATGCCAATGGAAATTATCAATGAATGTCTGATACTTTCAAAAGAGGCTGTATCGGTTTATATTACATAGCCTACCTTATACTTCTTCGCCATTCATTATAATGCAAACGACGTCCTTGTATGACCCATTTGAGCTCACTCTTTGAGTGAATTGCCTTTAAATGGATCTCCTTTTTATTCGACTTGTCTTTTTTAAAGCTTCACTCTTGTAAAGGTTTCATTTCCACCCTAACTAGAATTAAGTAGAGCTCGTTTAACAGGTCGTAGCCAGGTTACGAGAGTTTGTATGCATGTTGATGACATGAAAAATGTTCCTTCGCTGTCTTTTTCGATAAGTGCCAAACAGTAAACACGATTTTATGTGTTGAATGTATTATTTTAGTGTGATTTATACAGTAAAGTTGCATTCTACAATAAACCTTCATTCTCGAAATAGACTACTTTCTTTCTTAGCCTCTGGGGTAGTTTACAGGTCAGCGAGCTGCACTAATTGTTCGAGGTTAATTAATAATAACAATCAAGTTTTATTTCATATACTGTCTATGCTTATCCTTTTAACAAAATTATTGGATTTTCAATACTTTGTTACATATATTTTGAATTGAACGTTTTCGGCTCTATTGAGCCATCATCAGAACCATTTATGCCCATATACATGATAAAGGTACACATATAATGCAATACAAATAAACCCAAATAATATCAAATAACATGATTCTATGTAAAACATTAAATATATGGCGATATTACATTATTATATAAACATTGTAAGTTGAATTCGTATAGCTTCACTCTACGACATAGTCAATTAATTCCTCTTGTTTAACTCTTACACAAAATTCGGTCTTATAAATTTTGGTAAAAACGTAATACGGCGAACGCTAAGCTCCGCCCACGACCCCTTTCCACTTTTCCCCTACAAGCTCACCACACACTCTACGTGATAGGCTAGTGTTGTGTCGAATGCACATTTCATGTGGGTGGGGATAGCTTCCCCTACTGGCGTTCGCCGTGTTACGTTTTCGCCTAAATTGTCAATAACTTTGTATTTAATAGACAACTGTTCCGTGCGCTTGCGTACACATAATCTCTCTACGAGATATTCTGTAATTAGATTCATGTAATTTATTAAGATCATGGTAATAATAGCATTGGGATTTATATGTGCACTTTGATCTGGTATTGTGCATCACTTTCTTTATATTTCGAGTATAGATATTACATTTGATACCGTCACTTGGGGTAACATTGGCCCAAATATTTTACCATTCTAAAAGTAAACGTCTGTAATTTAAGAGTTTGCTCCTTTATCTTAATTAATATTTTTATAAGGGGTTCTACATGAAGCAATAATTGATCCTGAAGCAAATAAAACATTTTGGTTTAGTTTTATTTGAGTTTATATATTTTTAAAATATTGGGTCAATGTACCTTGACATGTGGTAACTTTGTCCCAACTTCCGAACTAGCATAGTAAGCTATATTAAGGATAATTTTTGGCCAATGATACCCCAAAACAACTGCTGGTTTACCCAACTGATATGACATAATGCGTTGCAATGACACTCACATGGCTTTTTTAATAATAATAATAATAATAATAATAATAATAATAATAATAATAATGCATTTTTATTAATAAAACATAATTTTAAGATTGCAATGAAAATTATTTTATTTTATCTTACATCCTGCAATAGAACAAACTTCAATATAATTAAGACTACAGAACACCTTATAATACATTTAGATAAGCTCTGGAATGGAAAATACATCCTCTTCTTCATTTGTAAATATTGTTGACCGGCCGGGTTTATCATTAAGGTTGCCTTAGAGTTTATTTTTTATGGTGCTGCGTGGAATACCATAATATGCAGCTGCTGCCCTCTGTGTTTTCACACCATTCCTGATGTCATCTAAGCATTGGTTCAATTTTTCCAGAGAGTAATTTGCATATGGCCTAGTTCCAGGTACAACTATATGTGTTCTTGGCATTTTTTCACAAGAGACTGAAAAGAAAAAAAAAAAACACATCTTTGTTAAAATTATGTTATATAGTTGTGAGAAAGTATAATTCAAGCCATGGTGCTGTGGGCCAATGTTGCCCCATTCGTATACCTAAACTTACACCTTTCCCATTTTAAAAATGTACAATCAATATGGCAAAAAATATATTAACTTTAAAACTTAAATTACTTTACCAGACATATTTATAATATTCCTTGGTACTTACCTGATTTTTACCTCTCAAAATACCGTTGAACCATTCAAAAGTTTCCAGAATATATTTTTCACAAAAAAACAGCTGATCCACATGAAACAGTGCTGCTGCCTAGTGTTAACTTTTGAAACTTCTTTATTAATTGTTTTTACCGATTGGAACTGCCATCTACACAGTACAATTTCCTAATAACCAGCAAAACAATCACCATAGCCTACTACATATCCGAAGGCCGTCAAATCTATCTCTTTCCATACTAATCTATTACTGTTTCGTCTTTAACATCAGAAGTTCGCTATTGCGAGAGAACGAATCAACAATTTTATTACCTCTTACTCTTAAATTCGCAAAGTATCCTATAGGATACAACAGGTTAATAGGCTATAATAGCTATATGCTATAATTTTAAGAGAACAATAGACAACTACTATACTATACTATAATATTGTACAACATATAAAATATGGACATTGCGATAGTTGTTTTCTTTACAGTCCGTCACGGTTTAATAAACTAGTGTGAGAAATGAAGCTTTGCCAATTTAAGGGGAGATGACGGTATTTTTTTAAACTTTTTTTCCTATTTGGTGTAAAATATTAATTTTTTGTATGTAGAGACCTCATACCTGTAGAAACTCAACGAAAAATAAATATTTTGAAAAAAAAATATTTGCGGGCCCAGATTTGAAAAAAATATACCCAATGCAGGATTTTACTAAAATCGATATATCTACTGTAAACCATTTTTAAAGGTAGATTCGACCCGGGTTTTGCAATGTACTTGCAAAAGCTTGCTCTACAAACTGTCTGTAACAGAATTTTGATATTAGTCCCTACGTTTGTAAAATAAAAAATTAAAATTTAATAACACTTTTCTGAATCCCTTTCTTGCAAACAAACGGACGTAGTTTTAAAATGAAATCAATTAACAAAATTCTGTTACAGAGAAAAGTTTCCTAATAGTCTCAAGAATGTGTGTTCTAAATTTCATGCATGTATCTTTAATAGTTCAGAAATTATATCCATTTTTGTCTGGCAATGTAGCAAAAAAATGAACTTACGTAAACTGATAAAAGGGGGCGAGTGATTAAAAAATCCATAGCGCAGGAAGTTTAAAAATGGCGTCTCAACATCCGATAAGGGCACAAATACCCACAAAATGTTATGCAATGCATTCCACACATATCAAAGAGTATTTACCGGAAACAACAATAAAAGAGGTCGAGTGATTTAAAAATCCATAATGCGGGAAGTTCAAAAATGGCGTCTCTGTATCTGATAAGGGCACAAATACTCACAAAATATTATACTATGCATTCCAGACATATCACAGAGCATTTAAAAAAAAATATATTTTAAAAAATTTACTCATTTTTCACCAAAAAATACCATCCTCTCCCCTTAAGGGTTAAAAGTTTTTCGTCCGGACCATAATTCCATAACAAAACAAGTTTTAAATTATAATCCAAAAGGTTATCGTGTCGTAGGACGTCCGGTAACCAGATGGAGAGATTCTCTGAATCGGAACAGACCATGAGACAGCCTACCATGATGATGATGATGATGATGATGATGATGATGATGATGAAGTTTTTTTTCGTCCTGGTTGAGTAGCTTAATATCAAAGAAGGACATCTGACCTCAATCGAAATTTAGATAGCTGTGCTTTTTTATACAATTTTTCATGCTCTTTCCAGTTATGGTAAAGCCATATGCAAACTCTAACACTACATTTATAAAATAAATTGTGTTAAATATTACAAAGAACACTGTGAATTAGAAAATTGCCTCTATATCCAAACTATGGAGACGACAGATGTCCGTCTTTGATATTAAACTACTCATATATAATTTATTTCTAAGAAATAGTCTGCCCAGGCATCCCGGGTTGCCAAAAACACAGAATAACACACACATAAGAATAGTAACGATTACAGTAAAATAGATGACTCAAATTGAAATGTGAACTAGGAGCTTAAATTTAAGAAATAATAAATTTGTACATATATTCGTAACAATCATACACTAACGAATAGAAAAGTGGGGGGCATCATGATATTCCGTATAAATGATTTTTCAGAATTGCCACAGACCCTTTAATGGTTGAAGTAATTATTTTTGGAATGATGTTATGGATTCCAAATGTTTTGATAGTGTTTACAGTTGATCGTGGGATGGTGCCCCTCGCTCCGATCATTAAACCATGTACTTCCCAGGTGCCTTCCAGCTGATATATTTCTCGAAAATACGGAATAGTAGGCTCATAAATTTGTTGTTTCTCTTTGTTGACCTCGGATGGTTGGGTCTGGCTCATCTCAAATCTAGCAGTTGGGTCCAGTGTAAAGCCTTTACTATTAACTTAGTCTTGTCTAGAGCCACGATGTCCGCTCTTCTAATTCCGCCGTCTTCAGACGCAACGCAGTGCACCTCTTCATGGACCTCGAAGGATTTGTTTCTAAGGGCTTGTGCTATTATTTTAATTGTCAAAAATACTCACAATTTATTTATAATTATTCACTTGATTGATAGAAGCACAACACAAAATAAACGGAATCTAAAAATCAGTTACATGGACACAAGTACAGTAATTACATCATATCCCAAGGAATTTTTAGACTTTAATTCGTAACCGGTTGAATTTATGGTCTGTCACTATTTCTCTGTACATAGTACGTGTGTTTTTCAACGAAGCGGTCCGTGGTTCGATTCTTCACCCTTGTCTTGCTTTCAGACATTCAAATAAGGAAAATCTCATCCAGAGAATTGGCGTCTGGAAAGGTTCCCCAAATGCTGGCTGCGTTTCCACTTTGGATGGCTATTCCTAGGGTTAAAATATACAGGGACATCATTTTATTTTTACTTCAATTTTTATTGTACCTGAATTTTTTAATGTGCTTCACTCCACCCCTTCTACTAGTAAACTTCCAATCGTCCTCCACACAGAACCAAGGCCGCGTATGCAGTCAAAGTGTCTCACGGTGATACTAAACAGTACTTAGTTAGTGAGTATAGTACGTTCCAGAAATATATTCGCGTTTTTTAGTGGCGAAAGAGTTTTCAATATTGAATCACATTTTCGTACAGGTACTTTCGTCCGTTTGCCTACGTCGCATCCCGATTTTCCCCACCTACTTCTGCTCGCCTCTCTGTAAAGACTAATGGCTGGGCTGTCTTAGCTCTTTTCTGAAAACATTAATTTGTGTTAGGAATTGGGCGTCTACGTAATATTATAGAACTGTTTAAAATACCTTAAATAAAAGGACCTCCTTGCTTTCTACGATCCTGCGACGTAACTACTTGGATGGAAAGTAGATAGCATATCTAAATAATTTTATCTTTTCGGATCGGGCAGAAGTGGAGACTGAATTTACAGTACATCAGGCAAACTTTTATAAAGTAGGTACAGAATTATTTCCACATGAGTTACTAGTACGAAGGACGAAACTGGTAATTGGAATTAGGTACAATAGTCTATAGTGCGATAATATGCACAAAAGAACTGAAGCCTGTATCGAAATGAACGGCCACCATTTTCAAAAATGTGTTTAAATATCCATATTATGATTATTTTTCATTTTAACTTCATTCTCTATATTGTAGCTAATGTGCTGTAGACAGTATAATATATATTGCATAATGAATACGTTCGTATGGACAGCTCAATTCGTAAGTAAAAATACTTATTGTTAACACTGTACTGTATTTTGATTAAACAAAAACCTAATGAAAATTATCAAACTCAAAGTCGCGATATTTCCTAGTTTACGTAAATGAACCACTTTTCTTCCCTCCTATACCTAGTAAAGTGATTTGTTTGTATATTTTTTATTTTATTAGGTTATTTTACGACGCTTTATCAACATCTCAGGTTATTTAGCGTCTGAATGAGATGAAGGTGATAATGCCGGTGAAATGAATCTGGAGTCCAACACCGAAAGTTACCCAGCATTTGCCCATATTGGGTTGAGGGAAAACCCCGGAAAAAACCTCAACCAGGTAACTTGCCCCAACCGGGAATCGACGTTCTAACCGTTACTCCACAGGTGTGGACTTGTTTGTATATTACGCCAGTATCATCTAACTCCAGTCGTGGAAGGGGGTAGCAAAAGTATAGCCAGGTTAATATTAGAAATGTTAGTAAAAATAAAATGATGTCTCTGTATATGCCGTGGATTCTCGGGCGACTGACAAAAAAATCTTGTATGAAACACGTGCGGAACTATCGTTTTAAGCATCGCCGTGTTGTCCACCTTCCCTTCGGGTCGGTGAACAATCTTCACTTCTCGTGCTTATAACATAACATTTCGTAACTTGTTGCATAAATAGCTATTATCGTACTACTTATTTACGCTAAATCCTTTACCCTGCCGCTTGTTATATCTACTTAGGGACGATATACAGTAACTTCTCTCTCATCCGGACAGTAGGGAAGGTAATTATTATTGGCTACTCACAGTACAGTACCTAGCTTCTTCCTCCCCGCCATGTACTTCTTTTCCTCCTCCTATTTGCAACCCCGTCGTGCTTTCTGTAAATCACAGGTTGTGTGTGGAAGAAGTTCACCATGCTTTCTAAGACATTTACTGATAAACGCTCGAAGTTTAGTTATTTTTAAAAGACAAATTGGATATTTTGAAGCGCCTGGATGAAGGGGAAACTATTTCTGGTATCCCAAGAAGTACAATTTATGACTGAAAGCGTAATCGGGCTGCATTGGAAGAATATTGTGCATCCACGAGCTCTAATGACAAGCGCCGTATATTGAAGCAGCCTAGTGTTGTCAAATACAGGGACTTCATTTTATTTTTACTAACATTTTAAATATTAACCTGTCTATACCTTTAGAGAACCGGAAACACCGCTTGCTCTCCCCTCCAAGACTGGAGTTCGATGATACTGGCGTAAAACACAAATCACTCTACTAGGTATAGGAAGGAAGAAAAGTAGTTCATCCATTTACGTAAACTAGGAAATATCGCGATTTTGAGTTTGATAATTTTCATTAGGTTTTTCTTTAATCAAAGTACAGTACTGTATTAAGAATAAGTGTTTTTACTCACGAAGTGAGTTATCCATGCGAACGTATTCATTATGCAGTGTATATTATACTGTCTACAGCACATTAGCGTACAATATAGAAAAAGAAGTTAAATTGAAAAATAATCATAATATGAATATTTAAACACAATTTTGAAAATGGTGGCCGTTCATTTCGATACAGGCTTCAGTTCTTTTGTGCATATTATCGCACTATAGACTATTGCATCTAATTCCAATTGCCAGTTTCGTCCTTCGTACTAGTAACTCATGTTGAAATAATTCTGTACCTACTCTACGTACTGTAAATTCAATCTTCACTTCTGCCCGACCCGAAAATATAAAATTACTCAGACATGCTATCTACTGTCCGTCCAAGTAATTATGCCGCAGGATTGTAGAAAGGGAGGAACTCACGTGACAGTTAATTACTTAACGAGGCCCTTTTATTTAAGTTAAATTAAACAGCTGTATAATATTACGTAAACTTCCAATTCCTAAGAGAAATTAATGTTTTCAGAAAAGAGCTTAGACAGCCCAGCTATTACAGAGGGGCGAGCAGAAGCAGGTGGGGGAAATCGGGTTGCGACGTAGGCAAACGGACAGAACCAGTGCGAAAATATGATTCAATATTGAAAACTCTTTCGTCACTGGAAAACGCGAACATATTTCTGGAACGTACTATACTCAGTAACTCAGTACTGCTTACTATCTGCGGTCTTGGTTCTGTGTGGAGTTGGAACTTCCTTAGTAGAAGGGGTGGGAGTGAAGTACATTCAAAAACTCAGGTACAATAAAAATTGAAGTAAAAATAAAATGATGTCCCTGTACTATAAGGAACTGTTTCTATGGTTTCAAGAACAAAGAAGGAAAGGTACTCCAATATCTGGTCCGATTCTGAAAGAGAAAGCGCTTGATATGCTTAAGAAACATGGAGGTGATAATTTCTCTGCTAGTGATGGGTGGTTGTCAATGTGGAGGGAAAAGTATGGTGTTCGTCCACTTGCAATTTGTGGAGAGAGGATGTCAGCTGATACCGTTGCAGTGAAGAATATAAAACTACATTCCGAGATTTAGTGAGTAAACTAGAATTATCTCTCCAGCAGATACACAATTGTAACGAAACCGGTTTAAATATCAAATGTTTACCGAAAAGAACTTTAGAATCTACATCATACGAGGCGCATCCAGAAAGTAAGTTCCCTATTTAAAAAAAAGAACACACACTTTCAGAAAAACATTTATTGGCAACAGGTACAACAATGTTTCAGCTATTTTTCAACATAGCCACCATCAGAATTGAGACACTTGTCGTATCGTGGGATCAACTTTTGTATCCCTCTGTCGTACATCTCTGCCGCCCTCACCGGAGGACAGGAATTTCTTGAGGTGCAAGAAAACGTGAAAATCGCTGGGAGCAAGATCAGGACTGTAGGGTGGATGATCAAACCACTCCCAGCCAAATTCCGTCAAAACAGCTGCTGTGCGCCGAGCCGTATGTGGACGAGCATTGTCATGGAGGAGCACAACACCTGCAGTAAGCATTCCACGCCTCTTGTTTTGAATGGCACGTCGCAATTTTCGCAATGTTTCACAGTAACTGTCAGCGTTCACTGTTTCACCTCTTGGAAGGAAGTCAATGAGCAGAATGCCCTTCCTGTCCCAGAAAACCGTGCACATCACTTTCCGTACCGACAGTGTCTGTTTGAATTTCGTCCTGACCGGAGATCCACTATGCCGCCAATGCATTGACTGCTGCTTGGTTTCCGGGGTGAAGTGCGAAATCCTAGTCTCATCGCCCGTGACGATCCTGTCGAGGAACTCGTCGCCGTCATCGTGATACCGTTGCAGAAATGTCAGTGCTGCTCCAAACGTTGCATTTTGTGTTCGAGTGTCAGGTTTTTCGGCACCCACCTGGCACACACTTTTTTGAACAGCAGGTGCTTAGTGACAATCTCATGCAACAAGGATCGCGATGTCTGCGGAAAATGGCTGCTCAGCTCCGTAATCGTGAAGCGACGGTTCTCCATGATGCACTGCCGCACCAGTTCAACACGATCATCATTGATGAGGGACGGTCGCCCACTGCGCTCTTCATCATGGACACTTGGATGACCTTCGGAAAACTGCCTACACCAGCGACGCACCATCTACTTACTCATGATGTTCGGCCCATAGACCTGACAAAGCTGCCGATGAATTTCAATTGGCGCAATGCTTTGTGCATTAAAGAACTTTATCACCGACCGAACCTCGCAGGCGGCGGGAGAAGGAATAAGAGCTTCCATTTCGGACCACTGCTGCCACGCTACTGGCACCAGGCGGGACCTGTCCGGCTGGCATAGATCTGTTACGCATGCGCAATTGACACGGCTAATTAAGTTTACTTTCAAGAGGAAAAAATCGAGAAACTTACTTTCTGGATGTGCCTCGTACAAAACTGCGCCTGGTTTCAAAGCCCAAAAAGAACGTGTGACTGTATTAGCTTGCTACAATGCATCAGGTGCAAATAAGCTTCCCTTGATGTTAATTGGAATAAATTAAAAAAATATACTGATTGTAACTATTTTACTCGGTGATTTAATTACTGCATTATTCAAATGTTCACAAATATTTTCTTATCATATCTACTCATATCAATTATGCAGACGATGGAAGGATAGTTAACTAATTTCCGTACTGTCTTGCAGTAAGGCGTGGCCTATGAAATCACGTGAATGCCTGACGACGAAGCGGACGGACGACATAGCAACGGATCACAGAGAATTTACTGTACAACGAAACAGAACGGAAATCGTCCTCAAGCCGTTCTCTGCTCATGCGCAGTGTCTCCTTCCTGGGACTTAGAAAATATCTGTGCGCAGTTAATTAATTCTAAGACTGTACATTTAATTCCGTCGTATTCATGTGATATATTTGATAGACAAAACCGGTTTTGGATTGCAATACATATTCTCTATCTACAACATTTTCTCCTACAATTGAACTAATTTTCCACTTTTCTCATATCACCGCCTTATGAGAAAATATCCGATCTCAGCACTAAGAATTCTATTTAGAACACATGGTGGCTTTGTAACTGATAACTTCCGGGTTTTTAAGGTAGAACCTATTCTTTTCCTTACTTACTTACGGGCTTTTAAGGAACCCGGAGGTTCATTGCCGCCCTCACATAAGCCTGTCATTGGTCCCTATCCTGAGCAAGATTAATTTATTCTCTGTCATCATATCCCACCTCCCTCAAATTCATTTTAATATTATCTTCCCATCTACGTCTCGGCCTCCCTAAAGGTCTTTTTCCCTCCGGCTTCCCAACTAACACTCTATATGCATTTCTGGATTCGCCCATACGTGCTACATGCCCTGCCCATCTCAAACGTCTGGATTTAATGTTCCTAATTATGTCAAGTGAAGAATACAATGCTTGCAATTCTGTGTTGTGTAACTTTCTCCATTCTCCTGTAACGTCATCCCTCTCAGCCCCAAATATTTTCCTAAGCACCTTATTCTTAAACACCCTTAACCTATGTTCCTCTCTCAAAGTGAGAGTCCAAGTTTCACAACCATAAAGAACAACCGGTATTATAACTGTTTTGTAAATTCTAACTTTCAGATTTTTGGCAGCGGACTGGATGATAAAAGCTTCTCAACCGAATAATAATAGGCATTTCCCATATTTATTCTGCGTTTAATTTCCTCCCGAGTGTCATTTATATTTGTTGCCGTTGCTCCAAGATATTTGAACTTCTCCACGTCTTCAAAAGATAAATTTCCGACTTTTATATTTCCATTTCGTACAATATTCCCGCCACGAGACATATACTTTGTCTTTTCGGAATTTACTTCCAAACCTATCTCTTTACTTGCTTCCAGTAAAATTCCCCTGTTTTCCCTAATCGTTTGTGGATTTTTTCTCGTAACATATTCACGTCATCCGCATAGACAAGCAGCTGATGTAACCCGTTCAATTCCAAGCCTTCTCTGTTATCCTTGACTTTCCTAATGGCATACTCTAGAGCAAAGTTAAAAAGTAAAGGTGATAGTGCATCTGCTTGCTTTAGCCCACAGTGAATTGGAAACGCATCTGACAGAAACTGACCTATACGAACTCTGCTGTACGTTTCACTGAGACACATTTTAATTAATTGAACTACGTAGTTTCTTGGGAATACGAAATTCAATAAGAATAGCATATAAAACTTCTCTCTTGACCGAGTCATATGCCTTTTTGAAATCTATGAATAACTGATGCACTGTACCCTTATACTCCCGTTTTTTCTCCATTATCTGTCGAATACAAAATATCTGGTCAATAGTTGATCTATTACGCCTAAAACCACACTGATGATCCCCAATAATGTCATCTACGTATGGAGTTAATCTTCTCAAAAGATTCTTTTCCAGTGTTGCTATTTTCAAAATTGTAACTTTCGATTGCAGTATATTTTAATTCCACATGAATGGTATTTAAGAATTGATGGAACTGAGAAAATTCCTAATTTGTTGGCATAAGCCTAAAATTTGTAATCCAATGTTTGGGAGATACAATAAGCCTACCTCCTACATTTCTCGTGCTCTTATTTCTTATTTGTGTTTATTTTGACGTGTAACGTCTATCTATATATACTAGTGGCTTGTGCAGCAAATACTGCTGCAAACTAAGTTCGTTAGTCGTTCAAATAAAACTTTTTCAGATTTATTTTCAATAAAGAATACTTGTCTTTTTGATAGTTATTTGCTTCCATAATAATGAGATATACTCCCTCTGAATGGGTTTTTTTTAGGCCAAATACTTTTTCTTGAACCTATCCAACTTCAGTTTTTGAGTTTCAACGTGAAAACGCAAGTATCAATGTCAGGACGATAGCAGTAGCTATTTCATGTCATTGTGGATTGTAGGCAAAAGTTAAAAAAATGTCAGGTTTGCTAAGCTTTCGAACAATAGCATTTTCGTATAGTTGCTGCATGTAGAACTTGAAATGTAGAGCGTAAAATCATTTTATCCTACTAAGAGATCTTGCTGAAATGATCTGGAGCTTACAAAATTTTCTAGGCCTCTTATTTTATCAGTAAGTAATACCTTTTTATCTCTCCTTAGAAACTGTAATTTTTGCGCTCTCTCGAGCCAATACTGAAGACAATGACACATATCAATATCTACACTACACCGCCATTAAGTATATGAAAAAGACCCAACCCACTGGGTTAATAAGTATAAAAATATTTGATTTTTAATAACAATATTATTATCTTACTTAAGTTTTGTAGTTATATACAGCAGCCACTCAGTAAATTATAGAAATGAAGATCTAAATTAAGATATTCTCTACATTTTACTTACATAACCACAAAACGTTTCACTTTCATGTCGTCAATACAGGATCAATATTATGTACAATTAATGAAAAATAGATGCATCATGATATTAACTATAATAATATTTAATTTCTAATGGTAATAATGTCATCAAACCACCTCAAGTTTCGTAGATTTGAATATCCAATACACAGATGTACTCAGAAAATTATACACTGCAGAATCAATTTTTAATAACAAATTGAATTGAGCTCTAAATATGTCGGCAATCCTGCAGGTCATGGCCTTCGTGTAATAGCCTATTGTTTATTGTAGTATGTGTTTTGTTCTTAAATTCAATCAAGTCGGCCGTTATTCAATAAAATTAGTTCTCAAAACTGACAACAGATGGATTTTGGAAAATAGGAAAATTATAAAGGAAAATTGACATTTCACTGAAAACTACTACTTTTCCGAAAAACTTCGGATGCCAGGCATGAAAATGAGGGGTCACTCATTAAAATCCGTTCAGCCGTTTTCCCATAATTTCCATTACCAGTTCAAATTATATATATAGATTCTATCTACACGAATAGAAACATTTTTGTGGAACGGAAATTTGGGTTCGGTTGCCATGGGAATACACCATATCCAATAAACTCGACTCCATTCTTGGGAATTCGCATACCGTATATACCGTAATAAAAAACGAATGCCAATCAATTACATTTTAACACGGACGCGGAACAAACGTGTGCACGATAAATGCCTAATTATATGTACAGGGACATCATTTTATTTTTACTTCAATTTTTATTGTACCTGAATTTTTTAATGTACTTCACTCCCACCCCTTCTACTAATGAAGTTCAACCGTCCTCCATACAGATCCAAGACCGCATATACAGTCATAGTAGCCTTACAGTCATAGTAAGCAATACGTTCCAAAAATATGTTCGTGTTTTCCAATGACGAAAGAGCTTTCAATGTTGCATGACTTTCGCACAGGTACTGTCGTCCATTTGCCTGCGTCGCATTCCGGTTTTCCCCACCAGCTTCTATTCTCCTCTCTGTAAAGGCTAGTGGCTGGGCTGTCTTAGCTCTTTTCTGAGAACATTAATTTCTGTTAGGAATTGGACGTCTACGTAATATTATACCCACACAACTGTTTAAAATAACTTAAATATGAGCAAATGCTGGATAACTTTCAATGTTGGACCTCGGACTCATTTCACCGGCATTATCACCTTCATCTCATTCAGACGCTAAATAACCTAAGATGTTGATAAAGCGTCGTAAAATAACCAACTAAAATAAAAAATACAGTACGTAAGGTACTCTTTTACAGAGTAGGTACAGAATTATTTCAACATGAGTTACTAGTACGAAGGACGAAACTGGTAATTGGAATTACACACATTAGAACTGAAGCCTGTATGGAAATGAAGTGCCACCATTTTGAAAAATGTGTTTAAATATCCATATTATAATTATTTTTCAATTTAACTTCATTCTCTATAGTGTACGCTAATGTGCTGTAGACAGTAGACTATAATATTCACTGCATAATCAATACGTCCGCATGGATAACTCAGTTCGTGAGTAAAAGCGCCCATTGTTAATACTGTATTGTATTTTGATTAAACAAAAACCTAATGAAAATTATCACAGTCAAAAGCGTGATATTTCATAGTTTACGTAAACGGATGAACTATTTTTCTTCCCTCCTATACCTAGTAAAGTTATTTGTTTGAATATTACGCCAGTATCATCGAACTCCAGTCGTGGAAGGGGGGTAGCAACCGTTGCTGCAAAGGTATAGCCAGGTCAATATTAGAAATTTTAGTAAAAATAAAAGCATGTCCCTGTAGAAATTTGTACAGGCTGACCAGTATTCACATACAGAGGGATAAATTACGATCACATTTACAGGATATTATCATTTACTTATACGTAGAGTAGGTCTACAGCAGATGGTTGTTAATTGAAACAGCTACTCAAAAAAAGGCTCAACTAGCAATTATTTTCAAAAAACTACTTTTTTCCATTTTATCTTTTTTTTTAAATTTATTATATTCCATAGATCTTACATTAGCAATGAAACTTTAAGATGTGGAACAAGTCAAGATTTTACAATATTACAATTACAATTGTTATAATTTTTTACAATTTGAATTTCAATTTTTTACAATTTTTTTTGGCGAGATGTAGTGAGATGAGGTGAGACCGAGGATTCGCCAACAGATTACCTGACATTTTTATTGTACTTCTTTAGAATGCGCATCTGGTCAGTGCAAAACGGGCCGGGTTCGATCCCCGCTTGGGCTGATTACCTGGTCGGGTTTTCCGAGGTTTTCCACACCCGTAAGACGAATGTCAGGTATTCTATGGCGAATCGTCGGCCTCATATCGCCAAATACCATCCCGCTATCACCAATCTCATCGAGGCTCAGTAACCTAGTAGTTGATACAGCGTCGTTAAATAACCAACTAAAAAAACGGGCCCAGACCTAATCGTAATTTTTGCAGAAAACACGTAATGAATAACTTGGTTAGTAGAAGGGTCCATTCATTGTTTTTGGGTTCTTATTTTAACAATATTGTATTTCAGTTTCGTACAAGAACGGTCCAGTCATATATAGTTAGAAATTTATTTGCCTAGTTCCTTTTAAAATCTTAACAAAGATTTAATAGTACAATTAGAAAATTACTAATTCCATCATAATTACAAATAAATAATAATTCAATAAAAAATTTCAATACAACAATTAAATATTAATAAATCAAAATTTAAAAAAAATAAAATTTTAACAAACTTAAAATGATAGTTATTATAAAACCAACATCGCCCAATAATAACAAAAATTATAAAAATATGTTCTTTCTCTTGCCACCTTCGGTACTAAGACTTATTCATTCATTCATTGTGTTCAGCCCAAGGGCAGGTCTTTCACTGCAAATCCAGCATTCTCCAGTTTTTCCTATTTGCTCTTAGTCCTCCTCATATGATCCATATATCTTAATGTCGTCTAGAGAGAGAGAGAAAAAAACTCATCCGGCCTTAATTAAGGATGACCACGAGTATCCGGAAATGAATAGCAAACAAATACAATTAATTAAATATGAATATTGTTATAAAAATAAAGTGTAATAATTAAGCACCATTGACTATCAATTGTAAAATAAAATCTTAGAAGATGACTAAATTATACTGACTATTACACTCTTACTACGTCATACTACTTTTGACCAATAAAACGGTACGAAAGGACGTATTTCAACCAATCATGACTGCTTATCGCACACTTTTATCGCGTCCCTAGCATTTGTTTAATTTTATCGCGTCCCTAGCAGTTGTTTAATTTTATCGCGTCCCTAGCATTTGTTTCTTTGTTTGCCAACATTTGAAACTGCGCTAGTCTGGACGTCAAAAAAAAAATATATAAAATTACAAATCACTCCAGTCGTTGCACAGCAGTTTCAAATACGACTCGCATTGGCATTCAAGAACAAGAATTAATAAAAATCACTGATCATACCTATGCATCTTCTGAAATCCGATTTACAAATAAATGAAGAGCACCATTCGGAAATCCTGAATAAGTTGAATACACCATGTAGACCTAAATCAACGAGTTCCACTTCTATTACGCACACGTCCAATATAACATCAATTGAACTACCAACCACATTCAAATTTGAAAATTGTACATTCAATAATTATTCCTTTTAAAATTATTCATTCGGAAATCCTGAATAAGTTGAATACACCATGTAGGCCTAAATCATCGAGCTCACTTCTATTACGCACACGTCCAATATAACATCAATTGAACCACCAACCACATTGAAATTTGAAAATTGTACATTCAATAATTATTCCTTTTAAAATTATTCATGTTTATTTTTTATGTCATCGTCGTTAATTAAAACTTTTCTAACACTTGTGTACAGTATATTAGTTAGGTTATGTTATAGCTTGTGCTATATGATATGGATAGTCACGTATCAGAGATTGTTTAATATTAAGATTTATTGAAAATCATCTGTCAAGTGACGTTGATTACAGGGATCCGGATAATTGAAGTGGAATGTTGCATTTTAATAAAAATGAAACTGAATCAACAATGCCTTCTTGACTAGTAACAGTCCACAGAGTTCAATGATGATTCCATAGTTGGCACAACTGATACCGGTAACAAGAAAACATAATCATAAAACACTACTGCCGTCTAGCGTAATGTTGAGATGGTACAATAATAATAATAATAATAATAATAATAATACTTATTTGTCAGAAACCAGTGTACAAGGCCTGGATATGACATCGTCACGTTCGATAGTTGATACATTTGAAGACAGTTGTATTTTCATAAGCCAATTAATATTTTATTGTATTGGAGTACTTTGTTACTTCTAATCTTTATATACTTTCTTCTAATCGTGTAATAGTCAATTAAATCCCACTCGAGTTTTGATTTTCTCTAGATAAATCAAAACCTCTAGTGAGATTACTGTTGATAAAAAAAAGATTTTATTTAAAATTAGCATATCCTTAATTAAGGCCTTCTGAGTGGTATAAATGAAATTGTATAATCTGCAGGGAATCTTTGAGAATTTGCGAGATGATTTTTTGAATTTCAAAAGATGATATTGATAATTGTTTTAAAAAATGATATGTAAATTTTGGTAAAGAACTCGGAGCACCAAAAAATAAACCTGTCACTGACCAATTGAAGAGAGGGATGTTATACTTGGCACTAAGGTAGGGAATACAATGTTCATAAATGGCCCTCTTTTCTTGATCAACCTGATGAGCTTGGTTTAGATCTCTCTCCATGCGTATAGTTGGATCTATGATAATAGCCTTTTGTTGTTGCCTGTTTATTGCTATTATATCCGCTCTTCTGTGAGAGTCGTCTTCAGAAATACAGTGGACCTCTTCATGAACTTCCCAACCCTTGTTCCGAAGAAGACATGCGATAGCTCCACGGACTCTATGATGCCTGTTGTTACGCAATAACTCTCCTTTCCGACAAAAGACCAACACTTGGCCAAGAGTTTCTGTCTTCTTCTGCCACGAACTCTCTCCCGTTCACCATTCCTTCCAGTTCATCCTTCAGTAGCCAGGTTCTTCTCATCAGTGATCCAGACAATTCCAGTTCCACTCTTTCTAACACAGCTTCGTTTCTTAGTCTGTCCATTTCACACGCTCCACCTTTCTTCATATCCACATTTCAAATGCTTCTAGTCTCTTCTCTTCACTTCTTTGTAATATCCATGTTTCTGCCCCCATACAATGCCACACTCCACACAAAGCACTTCACTAGTCTCTTCCTTAATTATTTTTCCAGAGGTCCGCAGAAGATGTTCCTTTTTCTATTAAAAGCTTCCTTTGCCATTGCTATACTCCTTTTGACTTCCTGGCTGCAGCTCATGTTACTCCTTATAATACATACCAAGTATTTGAAGCTGTCCACTTGCTCTACTGCCTCATTTAGAATTTACAAGTTTCCCTTCTTTACTTTTCTTCCTATGACCATGGTCTTCGTCTTATTGGCATTTATCTTCATTGCATAATGCTCACTTTATAAGACTATCGTTTCATTAATCAGTAAGTTTACAGTATGGTATATTTTGTAGTTTGGTATGCTAGTTTTCTTGGTATGACGTCTCATCTGTTGAATTTATTTAATGTAATAGCTCAGAATTTGTTTTTGTTCAAATTGTATTAATAATGATTTAACATGAATTTTATTTCTAAAATAATAGTATTTAAAGAAGGGCCCAGTTCTATTATTTTCAAATTAGAATTGAACTCTCTTCAAGCTGTGACAGAAAGAATAACATTATCATGTATTATTCGGAATGTTATAAGTATATGATGTTAAAGTATTAACTTGGTTTCGATATTTGATACTGACAATGAGATATTCATTTTTTTAAATTTAAAATGTCTGGTTGGGATCTTCGTTCAATAAGTGCTTCAATTGTCTGTGGCTCAAAATATTGTTTTAATTTATTATTATTATTATTATTATTATTATTATTATTATTATTATTATTATTATTATTATCACCATCGTCTTGAACTTGACTACTTATTCTTTTGTAAGGCATTAAAGGGTGATATTGATTGCGAATCCTTCATAAGCAATATCTACCTTCGGGCCCCTGCAAATATTTTAAGATTTCAAAAAAATTTTTATATCTATAAGCCGAAATCTCTCTCGCTCTCTCCAGTTGTCAGATGCATTAAAGCTGCCAATTAACATTGTGCTAATTCAGATCTGTTTAATGTATAGTTTGTTGTTCGGCTATTCTTATATTTAGGATACTCATCAAAATCGTATTCATTTCAATTTCATTTGTTTGTGTTGTTTTTCAGCTATTCTGTATCATGTGTTTTGCAGTTATCTATTCATTTTGTCATTATTGTTTATTTGTATTTGTCTCTAATTTTAATAAGTAACTGTATGCACTGTTTTTTGTAAAATATGTATTATAATATTAACGATTAGGGAAAACACGAAAATTTTGCTGGAAGCAAGTAAAGATATAGGTTTGGAAGTAAATCCCGAAACGACAAAGTGTATGATTATGTCTCGTGACGCGAATATTGTTCAAAATGGAAATATAAAAATTGAAAATTTACCTTTTGAAGAGGTTGAGAAATTTAAATATCTGGGAGCAACAGTAACAAATATAAATATACTCGGGAAGAAATTAAACACAGAATAAATATGAGAAATACCTGTTATTATTCGCTTGAGAAACTTTTATCATCCAGTCTGCTGTCAAAAAATCTGAAAGTTAGAATTTATAAAACAGTTATATTACCGGTTGTTCTATATGGTTGTGAAACTTGGACTCTCTTTTTGAGAGAGGAACATAGGTTAATGGTGTTTGAGAATAAGGTGCTTAGGAAAATATTTGGGGATAAGAGGGATGAAGTTACAGGAGAATGGAGAAAGTTACACAACACAGAACTGCACGCATTGTATTCTTCATCTCACGTAATTAAGAACATTAAATCCAGGCGTTTGAGATGGGCAGGGCATGTAGCACGTATGGGCGAATGCAGAAATGCATATGGAGTGTTAGTTGGGAGGCCGGAGGGAGAAAGACCTTTAGGGAGGCCGAGAGGTAGATGGGAAGATAATATTAAATTTGATTTGAGGGAGGTGAGATACGATGATAGAGACTGGATTAATCTTGCTCAGGATAGGGACCAATGGCAGGCTTATGTGAGGGCGGCAATGAACCTCCGGGTTCCTTAAAAGCCAGTAAGTAAGTATGAATTATAATATTATTCTCGTTATGTTTTATATCATTTTGCAGTTTATTTATTTATATTATTCCATGTTTTCATTTTCTATTACAATCACTTTTAATTGTCATTATTTTATGTATTTTATTCATCCATTTTATTCCGTCCATTCATTGTCATTATTGTCGTTAATTCTAGTTATTGTCTTTATGTGTAATAATTATTCTAAGCACTTTTATTGTGATTTTGTCATTATTAATTTTGTCATGTTGTAATTATGCTTTGTGCTGAATTGTTATTGGGCTAATGGCTGTTATACAATACTGTATAGATGTGTATTGTTCGTGACATCATTTTGACATATTACTTAAAATGAACAATTGGAAACTGCAACTTCTGTAAGTACTTGTATTGTGTAAACTTCCAAAGCTACCTGTAAAGAATGATAATCGTAATTCATATTACGGAATTTTTATTTTAAAACGCTTGTGATTTGAAAGTCTTATGACGTCTAAATAATTTATTTAACAGCTCACGTAGAAGACATGCATTGGATGAAATAACAGGTTCCTCTTTTTATCAATATTCTCTCGTTTTATTTCGTATTCCAATGTCCTTTATGAATGAAAGCTTATATTAATTTAACACCTTAGTTTCTAATGCTGTATTTACGAATTTACAATGAAGGTGAATCTTATTCTGACTTCCTTAACATGAATATCAGACTCTACTATTTTAATGCTCGTCGTGTACTAACTTCCTAAACTCCCTGTGAACACTGGCATGTCTGCGCCATTCACGTTCCTCCTTCCAAATCCTCACTGATTCTGAGATGTGATTGGTTGATATAACTTGATAGTTCAGTCTGTGAATATGGCCTGTTGTGTTGTGATGTTAGTTTATATTTCTTTAGTGTTTCCTTTGTTTTATTAAAGAATCAGTTAATATTTAATTACTTATTTGTGATAGTCGAATTTTAGTCTCAGTTTCTAAAAACTGGAAGTTTCAGTTTGTCTAATTTTTCGTGTTTTTACGTATTATTTCTCGTTCTGATAATCTCTGGTGTAAATCGATTTGAAATATGAACTTTCATTGGTGAGAATTTATTGTATGGAGACTTGCTAGACATCACGGAAACATGATGGTCATCATTTTCAAGGTAACATGCACTGTATTACTAATATTTTCAACGAATTTTATTAGGAGTAATGGTGAAAACAGAGTTGATATAATTTATAATTTCGGACATGATTTTCTATAATTCATTTAGAATACTTACTCACAAATTCATGACTGCGAGATTGAAATTTGTTTCCAGAATATGTCGTTATGGTTCATTTGTTATTATATTTATTTTATATGTAACAATTGATACTTTTTTACCTTATGTCTATATTTTTATTTGATCAATGTAGAGCAGGCCTGCACAAGGTTTGCGCTCTTCGAGCCGGCGCACAGCTCACGAGCGGAATGCAGATATTAGCTGCGCTCTGTATAAGGGTGGACTGGAAGAAGTAGTGATCTCGTACAAAATATACACAAAAGGACGTACTGTTACGAGAGTTTATTAAATGAATTCCCGTTCAGTGTTTGCAAAACTATCTTGGACTATTATTAATTAATAAAGAAATATTTATTTTACAGAAATAATAGAAATTCTATAGCTACTTATATGTACAATATCATTTTGTTATATTTTTATTTATCAGTACATCAAAACGAGATTTTATGCTGTTGGCAGCTGAAAGGAACAGTAGCCTACTGATCATAATGAAACATCAGTTACAGATGTTCGATGTCTGCCTTTATTAAAGTTGATTATAGAAAACAGTTGCTCACAAATATAAATGTTGAGCCAAACATAGCAATCATTTTCACAGCCAGCCTGTGTAGTCGTGGATATTATTGCTGATGTTTAGTCTTGTAAAACTCAACCAGGCTAGTAGTACTATTCAAACGATCTTTAGCCCTTAGGTCACATTTGAGATCAATAAGTTCGAGCTGTAAATCGTTAAATGTTAAATGTTATGTTCCGTCTTTTAGATTCCTCCATACTGTACTGTAGCAGTAGGTAAGCAACGTGAAACAGTTACTGAGAATAGGCCTACACACTGCACTCCACTAGATAAATGAGTGGTCGTTTCCCTTTCCTCTACCTAGAGGAAGTCTATGTCATTCTGACGTATCTTCCTCTCCGTTTCGGCGAGCGGTAAACACGGCTCTCCCGCTCCGAAGGACCGCACGCGCTCGTTGAGCGCTGTTTGTGCAGGTATAATGTAGAGCATCCGCCGGCCACTGAACTATTGCACACTTTTGTCACTGCCAATGTGGCGCTATAAACCTATTTCATTACTTTTATCACAAACACAACACATTTAAAATCTTACTGTACCATATATAGAGAATTATTACTACATTAACACATTTAGTATGCCACGAAACATGTAAAATATAATTATTATGAAAGTCGTCATAGCGTCTTCTTCGAATTAGTAGTATTAGTACGATCCACTTCCACTAGTTGGAAACCGACACGATTGGCAGAGCCAGCAATATATAAAAAGCGATACCAAATGTGAGGAATGTTACTACACGTGTGTAGTATTATGTGATAGGTTAGGTGTGTATCATGTGACAGGTTAGGTTAGGTTTGATTAGGTGTGTAGTATTATGAGAAAAGTTAGGTTAGATGTGTAGTATTATTACTGGGAACACTGAAACCCATTGTTACATTAAACAAATATGGCAGTATTCTTCGTTCACGCACGACGATTTTCGTATATAAGTAAAGTATGTACAGTATTTAGGGCAGGTTGGGTAGGCTTACAGTTCTCCCAGTGATCACATCAATTTCTATTAACCTATACAATAAATCCAAGACATTTTCAAAGTATTTTATCAAGTTCCTATAGTGGCTGACTCATAAGAAAAATTCACCATAATTTATTATTATTTCAGACATGATTTACATTCATTTATTTACCCACAAATTCATGACTGCGTCCACACCTGTGGAGTAAAGGTCAGCGCGTCTGGCCGCGAAACCAGGTGGCCCGGGTTCGAATCCCGGTCGGGGCAAGTTACCTGGTTGAGGTTTTTTCCGGGGTTTTCCCTCAACCCAATACGAGCAAATGCTGGATAACTTTCGGTGCTGGACCCCGGACTCATTTCACCGGCATTATCACCTTCATTTCATTCAGACGCTAAATAGCCTAGATGTTGATACAGCGTCGTAAAATAACCTAATAAAAATTCATGACTGCGAGATTGAAAATTGTTTGCAGAATATGTCATTATGGTCCATTTGTTATTATTTTTATTTTAAATCTAACACTTTATAATATTTTTTTCTTTGTCTATATTTTTACTTATAAAACAACGTTATTGGTTTTCGAATAATAATAATAATCTGAAAAACCTGGCCAGGATTTTGATAATCCACAAAGTTAACTCAATTTTAAACATTGTTTTCTCCGTTTTTAATATATGGCGCTTGGTCCACTATGGCTATCAATACCATAGTTCAATGAGGATTGACATATTATTTAGTTTTAATGTGCATACTTTATATTACTTACTACATGTTTCATTGAATTACGGTAATCACTTCATTTTAAACCTTGTTTTCTCCGTTTTAATATATGGCGCTTGGCCCATTATGGCTATCGATACCATAGTTCAATGAGGATTGACATATTATTTAGTTTTAATGTGCATACTTTATATTACTTACTACATGTTTCATTGAATTACGGTAATCACTTCATTTTAAACCTTGTTTTCTCCGTTTTAATATAAGGCGCTTGGCCCATTATGGCTATCAATACCATAGTTCAATGAGGATTGACATATTATTTAGTTTTAATGTGCATACTTTATATTACTTACTACATGTTTCATTGAATTACGGTAATCACTTCATTTTAAACCTAGTTTTCTCCGTTTTAATATATGGCGCTTGGCCCATTATGGCTATCAATACCATAGTTCAATGAGGATTGACATATTATTTAGTTTTAATGTGCATACTTTATATTACTTACTACATGTTTCATTGAATTACGGTAATCACTTCATTTTAAACCTTGTTTTCTCCGTTTTAATATAAGGCGCTTGGCCCATTATGGCTATCAATACCATAGTTCAATGAGGATTGACATATTATTTAGTTTTAATGTGCATACTTTATATTACTTACTACATGTTTCATTGAATTACGGTAATCACTTCATTTTAAACCTTGTTTTCTCCGTTTTAATATATGGCGCTTGGCCCATTATGGCTATCAATACCATAGTTCAATGAGGATTGACATATTATTTAGTTTTAATGTGCATACTTTATATTACTTACTACATGTTTCATTGAATTACGGTAATCACTTCATTTTAAACCTTGTTTTCTCCGTTTTAATATATGGCGCTTGGCCCATTTTTGGCTATCGATACCATAGTTCAATGAGGATTGACATATTATTTGGTTTTAATGTGCATACTTTATATTACTTACTACATGTTTCATTGAATTACGGTAATCACTTCATTTTAAACCTTGTTTTCTCCGTTTTTAATATATGGCGCTTGGCCCATTATGGCTCTTAACCCTTCCTTTCTTATGCCATCTCTGATGATTCGCATCAGAAACGTTGGCTATTATGACATCTGTGACACTGTGCACAAACCTGAAGGGCTTTTACCAACGTTAAAATCGCGCAGCGAAGTCGCTGCTTTGAAACATTTTAACGACGTGTATTTACTTCCTGTTGTGATCGCAATATACCACGGAAAACATGAAAATCATGTTACAGGGTTCCTCTGCCAACGTTTAATGCCTGCAGAATGAATTTCGGACTAGGAACATAGGCGTAATTCCTCCTTAGTTGGGAGCCTATCCAATATCCCCTCGTTTGCTGTGGACGTAACTGTAATCACATGGTATTTGAGGAGTATTTTTCAGCTAATGTTTTTGTAGCCTGGTGGCGAGGTCGGCCTACGCATACATGCCACACAGTTAATTACATAGTTAGCAAGGCGCACTACACAAAGCCATACAATGTAGTACTGCTGTACGTCCATCGTTCACACTAAGCATATAAGCGGCAACACAAATCCGGTGCCACATCTCCCGTCTGTCTGTAACTTTCTCCTTTTTAGTCCGACATATTTCGTTACACATATGATATATTTTTGGACGTAATATCTAACTTAATTTTCTTGCTTTTGTTAAATGTTTATATCATAGGCAAATCTGTCCCCTATATACGTCATGAACACGAAGGTACATGAAGGTAGAGCTCTGGAGACCTAGATTGAAGAATTTTCTACCCTTTTCCATGAAAAAATGTTAGTGCAAACACTCGTGATGCCCCACTTCGATTACTGTGATATTCTGTTTATTGACCTAAGCGTTACTTCGGCGCAGAGACTACAACGTGTTCATAATATGTGCGTCCGTTTCGTCTGCAATATTCGCCGGGCTGATCACGTAACACCATCCCTCGAAATGTTGTCCTGGCTCCGTCTAGAAGATCGTAGGAAAATCCACTGTCTTTCCCTTCTCTTTCACATATTGCATTTCTCCACTCCTGTCTATCTTGCGTCTCGTTTCAAAATGTAGACACACGATCACAACACTCCTCAATATTATCCATTCCCTCCCACCGAACATCCTCATATTCATCTTCCTCGGCTTTGGAATTCCCTACCGAGTAATGCCAGGGACTGTCAGACATCAAACCAATTTAAGAATAGACTATCGAAATATTTTTCTAACGATTCTTGTTAACAATAATAGCTGTTACAAGTTTCTCAATGCTTAATGGTTATATATATATATATATATATATATATATATATATATATATATATATATATCACAGAGTAAATATTTAAATTATCTCATTATTATTATTATTATTATTATTATTATTATTATTATTATTATTATTATTATTATTTCTTACCAATGTTTATTATTGTCACACTAACATTACTTACCCAACTTTCATTATTTACTTTCATGTTGTTTTATGGTCTAGATATTAATGTAATAACTATGTAACCAATTGTATTGAATTAGAATTAGAGTCTGGCTGGGCGGAAGAGAAGGCCTACTGGCCTTAGCTCTGCCAGATTAAATAAATTATTATTATTATTATTATTATTATTATTATTATTATTATTATTATTATTATTATTATTATTGTTATTTCTTGATCTCAGCACTAAAATGAGGTGATGTGATCGGGATAGTTTTTTGAAAGATTTTGCAACGAGAATGTCCCGTCACCACTCGGAATTCAATTCAGAACCTTCCAGTCCGTAGACAGGTGCTTTACTCATAGCAAATATCAATTACTGTAATTCATTCATTCATAGCGCGCTGCCCAGGGCAGGTTTTTCACTCCAAACTCAGCATTCTCTTATAAGCAAACGTTCTGATGGAGGCAGATAATATTTTTTTTTTCTTTTACCATGTTAATAATGTCAAAAGAAGTGCTTACACAAATTTTGGTCACTCGACAGCAATTACGAGGGCCGTAAAAAAATAAGTTCGCCAGGGGCCGCTAACAGAAAAAAAAAAACACAGTTTCATTGGACAAATTTATTGGAACAAACAGCAATTTTTCAATATATTTTTGATCGGAATTGAAACATTTCTCATATCATGGGATCGACAGAGAGAGGTGCAGACGCAGTCAAACGCTGGTTCCGATCTGAGGCGGCTGACTTCTACGACACAAAAATTGATCCCATGGTATGACAAATGTCTCAATTCCAGTGGGGGATATGTTGACAAATAGCGCAACAATTTCTGTATCTGTTTCAATAAATATTTCCATGCAATTGTGCTTTTTTCTATAAACGGCCCCAGGGAAAATCACTTTCTGGACGGCCTCGTAATGCGGTCGAGTGGCTAAAATGTGTATAAGCACTTCTTTTGACATCATTAACATGGTGGAAGAAAAAAAATTAACTTTTTTAGTTGTCCCCATCAGAACGTTTGCTTGTTAGTCTCCGCATATGATCCATATATCTTAATGTCATCTATTCTGCCTCGAACTTTTCCTCCGTTCACGATTACATCCAGTGCATCATTTAGTACTCAGTTCCTTCTTAGCCAGTGGCCGAGTCAATTTCTTTTTCTCTTCCTGATCACTTTCAGCATTACTTTCCCTTCTCCCACTCTTACTTGCGCAGCTTCATTTATTATTCTGTCTGTCCATTTCACATACTGCGTTTTTCTCCATATCCACATTTCAAATGCTTCTAGTCGTTTCTCTTTACTTCGTTGTCATATCCATCGTTATGCCCCATACAATGCCGCATTCCATACAAAGCACTTCATTAGTCTCTTCCTTACGACTCTAAAAATATTTGAATACATTTACGATGCTTAACTTATTCATTTTTTCTTATACTGGAGAAATTATTATTGGAATGCTGTCTATATTCATACTTATTTTTCTGTCCAGCAGTATACCACATCCACAATTTTTGTACGGATAGCAGATTACTGTAGGATATGTCACAAAACCAAGAAAGATATCGTAAATGAATTGAAATAATTCCAGTGGTTAAAAAATCGAAAATTATAAAACAAAATGTTATGCAAAGCCTGGCTTTCAGTTAGTAGCTCCGACTTGTCAGCCCGTTTGAGTTGTGTGGATATAAAGGAAAAATTGTGACGGAGTCGTGTATAGTTCCTGGGGTAGCTCAGTCGGGAGAGCATTCGTGCGCTAAATGAAGGGTCCCGGGATCGACATCCGGCCCCGGAACAATTTTTCCTTGAAATTATATAAAACAAAACGATTTCAACATGTTGAAGGAGCAGGGAAAAGACTATTCAAATTTTTAAAAATCTATGCAACACAAGAAAAAGAAGACAGGTACATACATACATACATACATACATACATACATACATACATACATACATACATACATACATACATACATACATACATACATACATACATATACATAGAATTGTGCAAAATCACTGCAACCCCAGCATTCTCCAATCTTTCCTATTTTCTGCCTTCCTCTTTGTCTCCGCATCTGATCCATACCTATATCTTATTGTCGTCTATCATCTGATATTATCGAGTGTTGTACTCTTACAAGCAGAGTCATGAATATTGGAAGAGTGCAATCGGGAATGTATGACAGAACTTTCCCATGAATAATGAATATCAACCCAGCAAAGCTGTAAAATCACACGGCATATATAATCTAATACTGAATATAATGCGAGATATTCTAAATACCAAAGTTAACCACAAAATTCACACAAAAGGATAAAAAAAAACTAGTACACATCGCAAAATAACACGAAATTATGGTTTGTAGAACTCTTCCCCCGTTCACCTTTCCTTCCAGTGCATCCTTCAGTAGCTAGTTTCTTCTCGACCAGAGACTCAACCAATTCCTTTTTCTCTTCCTGATCAGTTTCAGCATCATTCTTTCTTCACCTACTCTTCCCAATACATGTGTAGAAATTCATTTCTGTTAAAAGCATATTGTGCAAAGAAAGTATAAGATACTTGTTATCAACTGGGCACTTGAGATGAGCACGCCACTGTCCCTTGGTTTGCACAGGAACGGTGCTTCGGGCCAGCAAGCCGTGCACCGTGGTGCAATGAGTTGGCGACATCTGACTTAGTTCATCAGAAATAAATGGGAGGCGAATTGTTTCTGTTCCGAACGGTGAGAGTTGGAAGATCTTGGACGAAATGAAGTGAGTGTAAGAATATAGTTCTTTAGACCAGTCATTTCAATTGATGCCCATAGGAGCAAGCGCGCTTTAGAGCTCAGGAGAGCCTGAGCGCTTTACAACGGAAAGGAAAGAGACAGACGAAAGAAGTAGTCTATGCCGCTTGGTCGAGCTATATACAGGGATGGCCAGCACTGATTCAATAGATAAGGGGAAGAGAACTTATTATAACTGTATCCATGGTAATTTTTAAATCTATCTGAGAAGTTTAAGTGCATTATAAGAATGAAAGTTTTAATTTTAATACTCATCTTTCACAAGTTTGATTTCTTTTTTTATTCAAAAGAAATATTTTCTCAAATTTTTAATAGAAAAGTGAAATTTTCAGATATAGGCCTATTTATTTAGTAACCTTACAGAATGTTTTCGTAAATCTAATAAACCGTAAATACGTAATACTGAAGATAGTGTATTGAAAATTTTGAAAATATTCGCATGGAAATTGTCTGTAAGGAAATGAATTAACAAAGCAACTACTGTTACATCATAAGCAAAAGATACGTGCCCATGTGTTGTAAAAATGTCAGCTCTATAGCTTTAGCAGATTTCGAGAAAATAATTTAATATTCTGATGATAGGAAGTTGCTCACCAATATCACCTTAAAAGCATAATGCGATAAGGGTTTTGTTATGGAATATTAGTTACACTTAAAACATATACAGTATACAGCACCTAGACAACTTTGCTTTGTACTGTAATATTGTTTTGATTAGTTCATTGATTACTTTTATAAGGCTAAAATTACCATCACTATCAATTCCAACTTATCATGTCATACTCAATCTCTTTTTTTTGGGGATATCACTTTCTTCATCCATTTAGTACAGTATAGTTGTACTACTATGGAATTTATGTGAATATTCCTTCTTAACTCTTTATTATGTTATTAAGATTTAAAACACAAGTGCAATATTAAGAAATTGGTATTAGTACTTTTGTTTTACAGACAATATAGATAATATCAAACAGAAAGAAGCCATATAAAAATAACGACATAAAATTTCACGTTCCGTTTGAACTTTGTGCACTACTGTTTTCTTAATTCAACAGGCTGCTTATTCATATACACAACCCTTCCTCTTTCCATACTTAGCGCTTGATGCCCGTGCACGACGTCAAGGTCAGAAAAATGCGCTTGCTTTGACATCACTGCTTTAGACAGTAGACCTGTGTTCCTGTGTAAATTACATCGTTTATTTTGTACCTCCAAACCATAATTTCGTGTTATTTTGCGATGTGTACTAGTTTTTTTTTATTCTTTTGTGTGAATTTTGTGGTTAACTTTGGTATTTAGAGAATCTCGCGTTATATTCAGTATTAGATTATGTATGCCGTGTGATTTTACAGCTTTGCTGGATTGATATTCATTATTCATGGGAAAATTCTGTCATACATTCCCGATTGCATTCGTCCAATATTCATGACTCCGCTTGTAAGAGTACAACACTCGATTTTCTCTGTACGCTTGTGCATATATTTCTTCATATTTTTTGTAGGTAATTTATTTACTACACCATAATTATTATATAAATCAGTACCTATTTGATCAGCGGTCTTAGTAGCTCAATTGGAAGGTCATTAGCTTGATCACTGCTGACCAGAGTGCGAATCCCGGCGATGTCGAAGTCGTATTTGTGGTGGACGAAATCAGAGATCGTATGGGTTTTCCTCAGGATTTTCTCGTTTTCGTACATTAGTCTCTATTTCAATATTCAATATCGCCATTTTTATTCGTCCAAAAATGGTGCGGCGTGACGTAGTATTGTGACTGGCGTAGAGATGGTCTATGTCTGAAAAGGGAGAGATGGAAGGACAATCCAGTGGGCCTCTATCAGAAGCTTAAAACGTATAAACTGAACCGGTAGATGACGCCACACAACTGGGTCATTGTAGGCTTATTTACAGACTTTCCGTGAACTTAAATCATCTAGCATAAGAGAAACAGAGCACAATAAACCTATTAGGAGTTACAGTGGTACCCTACGGATCCCTCATCCGTACTATCGAAACTGTCTCACCACTACGTAATCTCATATGAATACATATACTGTATATATACAGGGTGTTTATGAGGTGGTGTTACAAACTTTCAGGGATGATGGCGAAGGGCACATGTATCAATTTGAGATAAGGAACCCTGGTCCGGAAATGACCGAGTCGAAAGTTACAAGCAAAAATACTTCTGTGGAAATGAAATAATTTTACCTTACACCTTATTTATGTGTATTTATCTGCACATCTTACACATGCTGTATTCAGCTGACGTTGTTTAGGTTTGCGCTCTCCGAGCCGGCTCACAGCTCATGAGCGGAATGCAGATATTAGCTGCGCTCTGTATGGGGTGGACTGGAAGAAGGGGTGATCTCGTACAAAATATACACAAAAGGAAGTACTATTACGAGTGCTTATGAAATGAATTCCAGTTCAGTGTTTGCAAAACTATCTTGGACTATTATTAATTAATAAAAACATATTTATTTTACAGAAGTAATAGAAATTCTATAGCTACTGAAATGTATAATATCATTTTGTTACATTTTTATTTATCAGTACATCAAAAGGGGGTTTTATGCTGTTGGCACCTGAAAGGAACAGTAGCCTACTGATCATAATGAAACATCATTACAGATGTTCGATGTCTGCCTTTATTAAAGTTGATTATAGAAAACAGTTGCTCACAAATATAAATGTTGAGCCAAACATAGCAATCATTTTCACAGCCAGCCTGTGTAGTCGTTTAGTCTTCTGAAACTCAACCAGGCTAGTAGTATTATTCAAACGACCTTTAGCCCTTAGGTCACATTGAAGATCATAAGTTCGAGCTGTAAATCGTTAAATGTTAAATGTTACGTTCCGTCTTTTAGATTCCTCCATAACATCCTGCCCATATCATCTTTCCACGACTGTTCCAAAAGTTAAGGGAAGGAGGGCACGTGGTCCCAAATTACAATTTCATTTCCACACAACTATTTTTGCTTATAACTTTCAACTCGGGCATTTCCGGACCAGGCTTCCTTATCTCAAATTGATACATGTGCCCTTCCCCGTCATCCCTGAAAGTTAGTAACACCAACCGGAAACATTCTGTATATATACATACAGGTTGATTCACGAGGATTCACCGCCACTTACGGAGCTTATTTCTGAAGACATTCTGAGCAAAAAGTGTCATATAAACATGAGTCTTAATCTCAATATTTTCAGAGTTACACTAATTTGAAGTTGTTAGTAAAATATCTTTTTTCTTTAGTTTTAAGGGTAAAAGAATATTACAAATAGAGAATGAACTATTCAGAAGTATCATTTCTTTAATTTGCTAGTGTTCTGAAGCTAAAAATATGTTGTTAATTGCTTTGTACAGATTTTATTTTCCCAATTATTAACTAAAAATTATATTATTCTTACGCAATTATCACAAAAATTGTTACAAGTCATACGACTGAAGGAACCTGATTCTCTACAGTTTAATTATATATCCTAATGTACAGTCTTGAAGAATTTACAACAGTGGCGTGATTTGTAACAAATTGTTATGATAAATGTGTAAGAAAAATGTAATTTTGTAGTTAAAAATCTTAAGAAGTTATATACGAAGGAGTTATGGAGTCATCGAATAAACCAACTTACAATTAAAAGTTTTTTAAAGATTTGTATTTCGAGATTGAAGGGGTTATTAATAAATTCCTTTTAATCATCATCATCATCTTCAATGTTTAGGCCTGGTGGCCTGTTCCTTCCTCTTGGAAAGTGTCCTCCCATCTATTGCGGGGTCTTCCGACATTCATCCTTCCTTCCGGTCCGTAAAGTTCAGTATTTTTTTTGGGAAACTGTCTTCATTCATCCTTAATTTATGTTCCTTCCAGTTTTTCTTTTGTCTTGCTAATCTGTCGTTTAAGATGAAAATTCCCAGTTCCGTCCTTATGTCTGTGCTTCTTTCCTGGTCCAATAGAGTGTATCCTGCCACTGATCTCAGAAATCTCATCTCTGCAGCCTCTATCCTTCTTCTTTCTGATCGAGTCAATGCCCATCTTTCACTGCCATACATAAGAACAGGGACTGCCATTACTTTATAGAAATTTAGTTGGGTATCTTTTAGAGTTTTCCGGGATAAAGTTCTTTTTATTGTACCGCACATTCTCTGGAATTTATTAATTTTTTTGTTAACATCGTTATTTTCGCAATAGGATACATTGCAACCCTAATATACTGAAACCTGTTCAAATCGGAACCTGAATAATCCGGAATCCTGTCTATTTCGGAACAATTTATTGGTCCCGGTGAAATTTGTATGTATTATGTGTAATTTTTCCTGAATAAAACGGAAACTATCCAACGCGGAAACGGAAAATGTCTGCTACTGTTCAAAACGGAAACAATATTTTGGACACACTATATTTTGTAACAATATTTTGAAACAGCGTGTAATTTCAAGGAATATACGAAATATGTAGGTCACTAAGATAAAAACAAGTTTTCTTTGCAAAATTTTAGAGGGTACGAGGTTGTGCTGGCCTGTCGGTCATAAATTTTATTACCCTGTTGACTAGGCAGACGAGTCCCTTCAAAGATTTTGAATGCTTCACACCCGTATACTGTCGTAGCTAAACAGAGCGCAAGTGTAGTGATTTCCAGGTAAAAAAAAAAGTTGCATAAAATTTGGCATTAACATTAACTGATGAAGTAAAAGTTATCGGGATAAAGGAAAATTAGAAACAAAGTCTATGTGAATTAATGTTGAAGTTCAGTGGAAAACTCAGATGTGACACTTTAGAAAATAAAGATCGTGATGAGTGAGTGGCTTGCGGCCGATATTGGTGACAAAAAATAAACCAGAAAGCAACTGTTTATGTGGAAATAAATGAACTGTGAGAGTGAGTTCTTCATGACCTTTCAAAGAACAAGCTAATTTCTGGATCTATTCTGCAAAGCAAGCTATTGAAATGGGAAAGAAATGAAATAAACCAGAATTCAAGGCTTCTAATAGATGGCTCTTAGTCCAATTAATTAATAATGTGCACTGATATGCAGTACAGTATTAGAGTATAGTGTTAGATATTAAATAGAATGAGATTAGTAAACTTTAGTAATGTTTAATGACTAATGAGTGAGTTACGATAATATTTATACAGAAAATGAGATTTTAATCAAGATGATTCACCAGCGGAATAAGCGACAGAAAGATGATTTAATGTGATTAGTGTTAAATGGAATATTTTGTACTTACAATTTGCGGAATGCTTATTGCTTTTCATGTATATGAATGACAAAATATTCCATTCTAATGTCACACCTGAATAATACGGAAACCTGTCCACAACGGAAAAAAAATTAGGACCATGTCACTTCCGTCTTGAACAGGTTTCACTGTAATTCCAAATTCCTTTTAATATAGGTGTAAATGTAAATGATGCTGCTGACGTCGACGAATGGAATACCACCGTCGTTATATGCCAATAAGATCTATGCGTCTTAGTTCTCTTTGTTGTTCAGTTTCAGGAAAGGGCTCACTTTCGGAACACACTATATCACAAGTGTAGAATGAGGGAGTGTGGGGTAGGTACTCTTGATATACAACCCCTGATGTATATAGCGCACAGTTTATACCTGTGATTGTACATCGTCTGGCCTGGTCGTACCCTGGCTTAGTTCAATGTCTGTACCATCAAGCTCCCCTCCTCCCCCTCCCTGATGGCTGGTGGAAAACCTTAAACCTCTACATCAACGTCACACCCGGAAATTAAGATGGAAGACGCGCGCCGCCCCGAGGTTTAGTGGGCTTTAGTGAATTTCAGAATTTAAAATAAAAAATATGTAGGCCTATAGAATAGGGAAGGCCCTAGTGAGTGGAGCAGCCTTTGTTTACGAATGAACAGTTCTTACTACTGCAACAAGTGAGTGCATTCTCGTCACGTTTCGAGGACCAGCCTTCGAGCCCAGTTTTGCCGTTCTCAACAGCTAATTCCCACCTCATTAATGCTTAGAAATTATATTTGTGTGCTGTTTGTGAAGCGTGCTTCATTGTAGTGTATTCTGTTTTGTAGAATGGAGACTTTCAGTACAAGAGTAAATTATTAAGCGGAAAGCATGCATTACTTTCGTTGCTAGGGAACGGATTTCTAGGTGCTAAAAAAAGAGAGATTTAGGACTTTATAAAATACAGTTTAGGACTTTTAGGAGTTCATATAAAACTGACAATTGGGGTTGGGCGAAGGGCTAACAACCCATCACCGTAAAAAAACAGCTTGTTACGAAACCTGTTTGAGAATAAGGTATAGTGAAACCTCTCCTTACGGACACCCCCAAGATACGGACACTCCTCATATACGGACAGATTTATATGTCCCAACTGAAATAATATAGAAATAATGATAAATTTAACTCTCATTTAAGGACACTCTCAGGCACGGACATGGACAGCTGTTTCACAGTCCTAAAGCTTGCTTTACCTCCTGATGCGGACAGAACTTAGATTTCAAGGCTTAATGTGTTACAAAAATGGAAAATTTAGTTTTGATAACTGTACTGAAATTCCTTAACATGAAACATGACATAAGGGTCTCGTAGGTTACCACTAGCCCAGCCGGCTACCCGTTGTTAGCTGAAGCGGGTGGATAAACAAAGTCATAAAATTTAACCTGTCTGATGGGTTCAAGGTTTCCGCGATCGTGAAATTGTATTCGACACATGATCGGATTACTAGGATTATTCTCTTCACTTCAATCAGTTGTTCTGTTTCGAGAGACATGGCACCTGAACGTAAAGGTTAAGTTGAAAACTATAAATTACAGTAGTGCATAACTGTAGACCTAGAATAAAATTGCATGGCACAGTACTGCATTTTCCTTTATCGGTCTTATCTACTGTAGTTCAAAGTTCCAAAGAATTTGCTGTAGTACAGTATACTGTATTTTGAATTAAACTACAGAAATACATTTCATTTAAAGCGTGAAGGGATACATAATACATATTATAAATTTACTTTTAGATTGGGGAGCCTCCCTCCCAATAAAGGACACCTCCCAGATGCGGACAGATTGTTACGTCCCTTCGATGTCCGTAAATGAGAGGTTTCACTGTACTTAGGAAAATATTTGAGGCTAAGAGGGATGAAGTTACAGGAGAATGGAGAAAGTTACACAACACAGAACTGCACGCATTGTATTCTTCACCTGACATAATTAGGAACATTAAATCCAGACGTTTGAAATGGGCAGGACATGTATCACATATGAGCGAATCCAGAAATCCATATAGAGTGTTAGTTGGGCGGCCGGAGGGAAAAAAAAACCTTTGGGGAGGCCGAGACGTAGATGGGGAGATAATATTATAATGGATTTGAGGGAGGTGGGTTATGATGATAGAGACTGGATTAATCTTGTTCAAGATAAGGACCAATGGCGGGCTTATGTGAGGGCGGCAATGAACTTCCGGGTTCGTTAAAAGCCATTTGTAAGTAAGTACGTAGTAACAATTAATAATTTTAATTTAGTAAATATTCCATTTTAGGTCGAATTTATGTATAGTAGTGGCAAAAAAAAAAACCTGGACCGACCCTTGTAGCTGATTTCAGAGCCTTGTTCACTCCAGAGCACGATAGACTGGTAACTAAGACTTTCGTGGTTCGAATCCTACCTGGGAAGGAAACCTTTTTTTTTGTTCCTTATTCAAATTTATTCCCAATACTTTTCGATTGCTGGTAAAATTCATGTTCTGGGAATAATAAGTTAATTAAGTCGTAAAATATCGCTGCACGAATTGAATGAATGTAACCTCAATGAAATTTACTATAACAGATTGCGCACTGTAAAATTTTATTTATTTTGCCAAACAACACGAATAAATTCCAATATGCCTAAATGTGCTCTATAATGCAAAACAAAATATATGAACTCATTAAGTCTGAGAATAAAGAAAAATATTATATCTAAATAAAATCACAAATTTTAATACAAATTTTAAGCAAATGGCGTGCACAAAAGTTCATAAAGCAATTTTGTATGGAGTTTGTTGTAATGATAAGCCAAAATTCGGAAGGTTATTTTTTTAAGAAATAGAGAATTAAAAATAAGTTGTACATTTGAATTAAAAGTGAGCATTTTAATACCGATATTGTTGATTAAAAATGGGAATATCTAGTAACTGTATATTTCTTAATTTTTTTTTTTTGACTCCATTAAAATTAATACGATATAACAGTTCCTTACTCATAATAATTACACTATTAACAATTTTGCAACAGAATAATTGTTGCGTCAACAATCTTCTTTTTTAAGTAGGTTATTTTACGGCTTTTATCAACATCTCAGGTTATTTAGCGTCTGAATGAGATGAAGGTGATAATGCTGGTGAAATGAGTCTGGGATCCGTCACCGAAAGTTACCCAGCATTGATCATATTGGGTTGAGAGAAAACCCCGGAAAAACCTCAACCAGGTAACTTGCCCTACCAGGAATCGAACCCGAACTACCTGGTTTCGCGACCAGATGCGCTAACCGTTACTCCACAGGTGTGGATAACAATCTTCTTCCACTGCTCACGCCGGGAATCGAACTTCGGACCACTTGGTTAGGAAGCGATCTAAGTGACTATTCTGGTGGATAAAAATGAAAATGCACCCAAATAATATAGGTTACATGTAATAATACATCAACTTAACAATACTTTACTTTTCTACTTAAGGTATATGTACACCTTTACATACAAAAAAATTTGTTTCGCATAATTTTGCTCTGTAAAATTTTTATATAATTGAGAATGGTACCAGAAAGAGAATGAAGTGAACAAATCCCTTGAAATTATGTCTAAATTGTTTATAAAAATTACTTTGTTTATAATTGTGACATACAACTTGAAACATGAAAACTCATGCAGTTTTTAAGATACAGCCACATTTTTTTTTCACTGTTTTATAGCTAAAGCTATTGTTTAGTGCCTGACACAGAGCTATTTTTTATTTTCATTTACATTAATTAAATATTACCATATATGTAACTTATACTAATATTTTAAGTTGCATATAACATGTAAAAAATCCACAGATAATTATTAACTACATTAATGTTAGTTTACTCATTGTCGGGCACTAGGGGACATTTCAAGCTTCAAAATGACACCAGTATCTGCTTGGTATCACCATATTTGACTGAGATATCATGTTTAAAAGAATTAAATATTCTAAAATTACTATTTACAGGAAATGAACCACACACTTTCAGAGCCTAGAAGACTGCATCATCATATGTCACCCCTTAAGCAGCTTCATGTTGGTCCAGTTTCAGCTTCTTTCTGCCTCCTCCTTGTTTTAACTTCAGGTGTTGAATGTTTTTTTGGCATTTTTGTCCTTATTATCCATTGATGCAACAAATCCTGCGATGGTGTTTGTCCCAGGGTTTATGCTCATCCTCCTCAGAATTTTAATTTCTCCTTTTGGACTCTTATTAAAATGACGTACAACATCACTGACACACAAATTTACAGTTTTATGACTAACAGTAAAAGATTATAAATTACTTCATTATGTAAAAACGTATTTTCAATCTAATGATCATGCCTTGATATCTATGCATCTATTTTGGGACTAGAAAGAAGTTTATTTTACAAGCAATGCTGGACGAGGGGATTGACTGCTACGAGGATCACTCCAAAAGTAATCCACAATATTTATTTAAAAATTATATGTTTAGCCTACAGCTTTGCTATTTTCATAGAATGTAGATACATCCTTCAGGAACAATACGTCACTTTTTCACATAATCCTCGCAACTTTCAACTGCCTTACGCCACCTTGGAATAAGGGCACTTGCACGATAAAAGTCTGAACCAACACGTCTGAGCTACTCTCTGGCGCCACTCACGGGAACGACTTAAATTAAATTTGAATACAAGGGGAGAGGATGTATCTATGACCTCCATAAATTGCAAAGGTTTAGAATAAAAAATAAATTAAAAAAATTATGTGCATTACTTTTGGAGTGATCTTCTTAAAAGTGACCGTAGCCGATGACACAGAATTTTGGAAAATGGTATTTATCTGAAAAACTATAAGGCATAAATCGAAAATTCTTATATCTAATTAAAGGGGAGAAAATTCTCTATTAAAATAGTTATATTTTGAAAATTCTAATTTTTCATCATTTTTTGCGTTTTGTGGGTGTACATATTATACCTTAAGCTATTTAGAAGAGCAAATACTGTCATTTTGTCATCGAGTCAATAGGTCTTAGAAAGAGTGTTGGCTTCTTAGTCGGGAAGTGTGTGTTTTCTGCTCTTGCGGTTTTCTATTGGAGTTGCAGCTAAAAATTTTTAATTAAACCGGGAGTCACTCTTGATCGTGCATTGTCGCAGAACTGAGAAGAGCTCCCTGCAGAGCCTGCAGTTTGCCCTGCTCTACATTCCTCTCTTGTTCCACTACCCGTCACACCCCTCGGCACTCTTCTAGGTGGCAGCAATTTCGCTCGGAGCCTGCGTTGTACCTTCCTCTCATTTTGAATTGGGACAAGGTAGTAAATTAACACGCGCTTCTATGGCATAATTTAAACAACTGGCAGACGACGACAATGGTATCTGGCTTCTCTCAATTGTCCTGTTTACGAAGGCAAATAATGAGACGTCTGTCTTCTGGCAGATACTTCTCCAAAACATATCTGTCTCGCCTCTTTTGTAGGCAGAGCACTGTCATAACGGGAAACAAAGCCTTCTCTACTTGTTATATCTCTCTTTCAGAGACTGCAACGCGTGCCAAACAGTAAGTCCTTCTGCAAACTTACCCGGCAGGTCATACTCTCTCTCGCTATCATAATATTAATACTCGATCACAACGCGATAACACGCTAGAAATTCCACTTCACACATCATCTCTGTATTCCTCATCTGTCACTGTTGCTACCTCTCGTCACTGGAACTCTCTGCCACCTGAAGTCAAGGGCTGCCGAACATAGAAATCTTTCAAATCCAAGTTAGAAAATTATCTTATAACGAGTTGCCAAACTAACTTACTATTATGACAAGTGTTGTACTGCATGTTTCCACGTATTCACATTTTTTTATGTTCTAATGATATTTAACTTATTTTATATTTTTGTTTTCATATTTTCCGATAACGGTATATCTGTAATGTGATAAGTTGAGCTATATATAATCATAATTTTCCTTACTGTGTGTACCTAAAAATATTGTATTCATTGTATGCTTTGCATTGCACTATTTTATTACTACTATTAGTATTATTATTATCACTATTATTTTCATCATTATCATTATTATTATTTATTATTATCAATAATTGTCTTATTTTTTATACTTTGTATGTCTCATTTATTTTGACCTACTGTTCACATTTTATTATGCTTTTTCCTTTCTTTCTGTATGTTATATATTATGTCTGATTTCTACTTACTTGTTGTTTACATTTTATTATTATTATCTTATTCAGTTTTGTGTGTAAAATTGTAGTGTACTTTGTAAATTTGTAGTTTTTCTTTGTAACGCAGTTTTACTCCTGGTTGAGTGTTAGAGAAGGCCGTATGGCCTTAACTCTGTCAGGTTAAATATATTATTATTATTATTATTATTATTATTATTATTATTATTATTATTATTATTATTTAAGAGAATGCCTTTCCAGTTTGATTGTCAAAAATTTGCTCAGTAGAGCTTCAACTGGAAATCCGGAATGACAAAATTAGTATGTCGCAGTGTCTGCCTTTGAGAATCCTGTAATTTTGTCAAGTTTATGAGTGAGACAGTAGCCACCGGTGTAGCTCAGACGGTAGACGCGCTTACCTGCTATTCCAGAGCTGCACTTAGGCATGGGTTCAATTCTCACTCTGGCTGATTGGTTTGGTTTTTTCCAAGGGTTTCCCCAACTGTTAGACGAATTTCAGATAATTCCATGACAAATTCTCCTCCTCATATCGCCAAGTACCATCTCGCTATTACCAATTTCATGGACGCTAAATAACCTAGAACCTAATATTTGTTAAAACGTCGATAAATAACCGAGTACAAAAAGGAGTCCTTAAACTATTTCCTTTGCAAAATTAACCCAGTGTTCAGCTGTACACTTGGTCAAAATGAAAGTGGCCGGCGTCTGAGAATCGGGTATTTCCGTGAGCGTTCGGGACAGCCAGGCTTTGTTCGAAAGATTGCGTATATTCTTCTAGTAGTTACAATGGGGAACACAACTATTAATCACTAAAATCTTCCGAGAAAATAATTGATATACGAGATTTAAAACAGACAGGTCGTTCAGAGTGTTTAAACAGTGAATATTGCAACACAAACACTATATACTGTATAACAGGTACTCAAGTGGAGTACGATCATTGCTCGTTATAATGCCATTCTGACTGCAGTAAAAGTTTTAGCGTAGTTTTTGGTAGAGCGATAGCTAACGTAAGATTTCGTGAGGTTGCAAGTTCAAATCTTCGTGGAGGTACTAAACTTTTTTTTGTTGCCTAAGGAGCATTCAGCAAATATATTTTGACGGTTAAATAATTGACAATAATTAATTTGCAATATGATTATTATACTAATCTAAATCCGTGATGATCAGGGCCTAAACGTAGTAATTGTAAATAAGAAGAAAAACCGTAATTCTGGTGACAAAATGTATCCTGATTTCCTGCAATTATAACCACAAAGTTTCACTAATTTTGTAATTATCTGTAGACCTAAGTAACATGAATTAACATAAGCAAAATTATTTGATTATATTACACTAAAAAAAGTTGTAGAAAATAAGAGAAAGGACAAAACAAAAAAATTTCTACGGGGATTCGAAACATGCTGTAGAGGTAGCCCAAATCAGCGCCTTGTACTATGAAGTTAACTAAAACGGTGCACGGAGGTTTACGGTAGTGAACTGCGCATTCACCCGATGGGACTTAGAAAATTTTCACTGCTCAAGAGACCGGCCACTTTCGTTTTGACCAAATGTTCATTATTCGCAACACGTAACCAATAAATACAAGTTTCTTTAAACTTTTGAAATATTTTAACATAAGTTTATCAAAGTAGAGTAGGTCCTTCTTAAGCCGCTGCGCTGGCGCGCAGTACTTCCATGCAGAATGGCCAGGTTCGATCTCTGGCGAGGTCGTGTTGGAATTTGTGGTCGACAAAGCAGACATTGGAGGGGGTTTTTCGGGATTCTTCTATTTTCCGCTCTCAATCTACCAACACTTTCCACCTCTCCCTCATTTCATCTATCATCTGCAATGGTAAAAATAGATTGGAGTGAAGTTTTGAGGATAGTACAGTTTTCTGGTGCTGATATAGGAAGGGTTTGAGGCTCCGGACTCCTAGTTCTTGTTAGGTACTAGTCTAAGGATGAGATCTGCCTTTTTTAGGGCTGAGGCAGAATGGCTCACCTGTTACCATCGGAGTCATGATTACCACTCAGGCTTCCTGTCGGACTGTTCCATCTTTCGCGGTTTAGCAGTAGCAATCGGTTAAAATTCTGTAAAATTAGGAATGTGAGTACATATTTTTGGGCTATTGTTAAAACAAGGCATTATAATAAACATTATTTTTGTACAAACCAATCTTTCATATTTCATTTACATAAATATCTCATGTTTCTATAAATGCGCCGTTTGTATTAAGTTACTGGCGTGAAGGTATGGAGTTTGTCAGTGTTATGCGAAAATATGCCAGGTTCATCCTAGAGATCCTCGAATAATAACCTTATTCAATGTAAAAAATTTAAAAATACATAAACAACTGAAGATCTCACAACATATGGAGAAATACAAGTTGCCCAATATTGCTCAACAATGCAGAGTGTAACGAAAAAAGTGGGCAAAATTTCAGCTGTGGATTCCTCATATGTAAAGAAGAAAAAACGGTTATATTAGTTAGAGATCCAGGACGTTCTGAGATAATGTTAGTTGTTCATAGACTATATTGGCGTGACGTCATGTTTGGCGCGTATCACAGGTATATGCTATCAGGGAGCATTCGCATCTTGCTTGTGCTGCAGTTGACATTCATTTAATTTATTGTATTCCATAATTTTACATTAGCAATAAAGCTTTAAGGTGTGGAACAAACAAGTTTACAATTACAATATTTACAATTTTTTTTTACAATTTTAATTCTAAAAAATTACAATTTTTTGGCGAGATGTAGTGAGATGAGGTGAGGCCGAGGATTCGCCAACAGATTACCTGGCATTTGCCTTATATTTGGGGAAAACCTCATTAGAAACTGAACCAGGTAATCAGATCAAACGGGGGTGAAGTGAAGTGAGGCCGAGGACTCGCCATAGACTAGAGCTGAGACGGGATGTTGTGGCACCAACCTGCGCTAAGTTTTAAATTGCCGGCCAGCAGGGTAGAGGAGTGGGGGTTGTTTGGGTTACGGTTCTCAAGCTCAGAGCGGCAAGCATATGCGTTTCATCTCTTTCCAAAAACATTCATCTTATCTTAGTATCACCATTTTCCTACTCAAGAGTCCCAAGGTACCTAATGAAATTACGCCCGCTATTCCATCTTTATATTCTTATTCTCCGTCCGAATAAGACGACTGATCTGTGCTGGAATCAGATGTCCCTAAGTTTATGGTAATGTTCTCCAAAATACTGTCCATCGCGTGCTCACTTTCAATGTAATTGTTCTCTACTTTCTTCACATAATCATACACTGATATCCATTCTTGGAAGAAGCGATTGCAGAGTCAGTCTCTGCTTATGGGTAGCGGAGAAATTATAGAGGAGTCTTCTTATGACTTTCTCATCAAAACTGTCTACAGCTGCAACAATCTTCTTCTTCGGCTGGATTTTTCCGGACTGGAGAAAGAATCTGCTGTTCCTGCCTCAATATTTTCCCCTTCTTTCCTAATTCTGCCAAGGTTCGCTTTGAAATACCAGTGGCAGCCAATACTCTTGCACACACGCTTTTGAATGGAATGGTATTCCGTTTACAGCCTCTTCTGACATGAATTTCCATACATTGTATGCTATTTCATGTCCTTGACTATGAACTACTCTATGATTTCACACCTTAGACAATGCCGTAATGAGGGCGGTCAGAAGGACAATGTTTTCAGTATTAGCAATAGCGGTAGTAGCAGAACGATATGAACACTCGGAATGCTAGTAACCAACTAACCCAACACCCCTCCAGTTTAGTGTGAGGGCGAGTCCAACCAAACGAACTAAAATGCGTCCTTTGCGCCGGTGCCATAACTTCTCGTCCGGGCTCTACCCGGAATCAGTCCCACGGCTGGGGAAAAACCTCTGAAGAAACCAATCAGATCAAACGGGGGATCCAAACCAAGCCCGAGCGCAGCTCCGGATCAGCAGGCCAGCGAGTCTGCCGACTGAGCTACATTGGTGGCTCTAGTAAAAATATACAGCACATAGCCAATGAGATTAAATTTAGAAACTCAAACGATTATTCATCAGCTGAGCTAAAACATATAATACATAGCAAGTAAGTTCATTCAATTTAAAGGCATGAATAATTCAATCAATTGAGATATACAGAAATTGATAATACATATCATGCAAATTTCTTCAAATTACAAGCATAAGCAATTCATCAGTAGAAAACAATTAATCAATTCTATTTATGATTCAAAACTGTACCTCGCAGACGCTTCGCAATGTGTTATAGTGATAAAGACTGATACTACGATGAATTTTTCTAATTTTTTTTTCATTTATTCAATTTATTTATTTTTACTGGCAGTTTTAAGGCCATAAGATCTTCTCTTCCACTCCTCCTGCATTAAAAGACGTAGGAAATATAAATAACAGCAATATAGAAAACAATGGAATAATAATAATAATAATAATAATAATAATATAATAATAATATAATAATAATAATAATAATAATAATAATACACTCGCGATATGACCAAAAAGATGTTAAAGCGAGTATAAATAACAACGAAAAAAACTAATAATAACAACCATAATAATAATAATAATAATAATAATAATAATAATAATGATAATAAGAACAATGTAAGTACAACCTTTAAATAAGAATATTGAAGTGATATGAAGTATAATGGAGTTTTATATTGGTTTTAGATAACCACGCAAAACCTTGCGATAAATGAGGCATTTAATATTTCTTTCATATTTACAAACAAAAATTTATCCTCTCATTGTGAATGGAAATTTTTTATTTCACAATCGACACGGAATAACATTACAAATCGATAGTGATCGATAATTTGTTGGTGTAAGTGTGGATTCTTCAGTTATTACTAGGGAACGGAATTTGGAGTAGTAAAAGCTAGTATTGGCATCTACACAGCCATTTGTTTACAACCCTTTATACCAAGTCCTCCCCTCCATGACATACTCGCAGATCTCTGCACGTCAACAACAGGTGAACGGGACAGTTGTCGCATAAGAACTTCAACGTGCAGGTTTGCAGTTCAGAGTAGTAAAGTGCAAGTACAATGCCGAAAGTGAAACCAACTAGCAATACAGTATTGAAAGACTATATTTGTAAAACCTCCAGATCAAGTATCAAAATTCAGGAAACAATTCTCAAAATTGTCGCTTCCCCCATGTCCAGTTCCTATGAGATGGGGGTCATGGTTAGAAGCTTGCAATTATTACGCACATCACCTCCAATCTGTGAAGAAAGTGGTCCAGTCTTTCGATACCGATGACGCGGCTGCGATTCAAATACGCTAGGAACAGCTAAATGATGAAACAATCGAGAAAGAAGTCACGGACATTAAGTCAAATTTTGGATATTTACCGGATGCCATTATTCAGTTAGGAAAGTCAGGAGTAGAACTAGTTGAGCAAATAAATATTATGAGGACTATTGTAAATAAACTGAGTGCAGTAGAAGGTGAAAAAATGAACAAACTTTCGATTAAAAATGATGGATACGATATTCTTAGTCAGATTTCAGATGTACTAACAAAGACGTTTCCCAATGACGTCATTCAACATGTGAATTTAATTGACGTATCTTGTTTCAAGTACTCTCTAATTGTTTCTGCAGATGGAGAGCGGAGTTTTTCCATGTTACAAAATTTCCTTCCTTGCAACAGAGCAAAGTTGTATTTTGAAATTTTGAAAATAATATTTACAATTTATTATAACAAGGTATAACAAGGCATAGCATTAATTGAAAATGCCATTTCGTTTGGATCTACATATTCAGAGGCGAGTTCCATACAGAAGACAACTGTCTACCAACATCAATATGTCCATTGACACGCGAAGATGCAGAGGTTCATATTTAATTATGTATATTTGTAATGTTGTTTATTGGTGTCTTGTGCGTTGCGAAGAAAAGCACATGTAGTTCAAAAAGAAATGCAGATTATGTATGTAGGTCACTATATGTCATTAAACTATTCCATTTGTGTATTCTGAAATATATTTACAGACATTGCGTGTAAGTTTGTATGAAGTGGACTGTACTCGTCCATGCTCTGTGACGCAGCTCGCTTGACAGTCAGTGAGCTACGAATATCTATACTACGTTTCACCATTCTTTATAATACTCCAAATCCCTTTCCCTGGTTATTACTTTCTATGAATAGATGGCGAAGATAATAGGCACTGTTGCTAATCGTAGATAAATATACCAGTGTTATTAGAATTCAAGTTTTCATCCTACTCTATTGATTGTAAAACAACACTTAGTTCGGCTCGAAACTGCTGATATTGTCTATTAGAAGAATGGTTTATGCTTAACCTTCATAATCATTTTCCCTGACAAATTTTTAACGGCTCCCAATAATGGTGCCATCTATTGAGAACTAGTGCAACTCTTTCAAAGTTTGTCAATTTTTCATATCTTTGGTTCTGATTATCTCGTTGTTAAAAACACGATCATAAAATCGTAGGTCGAATACTTTTGAACATCAATGTACAAGCGTCACTAATATCATCGTTTCTCTGTCATGCAGGGGGTAATGGAAGGGGTTGAGGCAAGAAACATTACGTCTTACAGTGCGCAATGCTCGCAACTTACGTTTTCATCACAACAATTTAAAGGCCTGACCTATGACATGGGAACACAGCGTCACCTAGGCCTACTCCCTGCCGTGGCGACGTCTACGATTTTGTCAGCTTAGAGAGAAGAGGTGAAAATACTGTAGCGTTTGCTTGCACGTTATTTCCAGCATTAATACCGCGGCCATGGGCATTACTCCTTTCTTTATGGAATTTGGAAAGGGATAGTGGTACCTTGTAATGGTTTATCTTGTAGTGATCTTACGTTATATTAACCACTTGACCTTCGTGTCTCACGAGGATGAAACACTCAAGCGATATAATTCTTGTAGATAGAGGATGGTGATGGTATTAGAGTCGGTAATGCGATGTTGAATATAAATTAGCTGTTTCACATATCGACTTCGGTTGTTATCGGAATCATCCCGGATTTCGTGCAGGGTTTTGCAGCAGAATTACACGTATACTATTCGCAGTCGTGCACCTCACTAAAGAATACTTTTATGGGTCATATATGCTTAATATTCACGACTTTGACCCAATTAAACCTTAGTTCCATGTCTAGACATTTCTTCTCGTTTTATTTTATACTCCACTATAACATTAGAATTGTTCTGCATAATGAGAAGCTTGTTTTAGTTTTATTCTGTACTGTGCTCTCATTTTTCTGTATTGGCTTGGCTTTGTTTTTGAAGGGCCGGATCCGGGAATGGATCCATGCACATAGGCATTTTGACCCATTGTGCATCCTAGATATCAGCGTTTTCCGAATCTCACCGGACCGGTGAACAACAATGACATCACGCTGCAGCGAAATAGGAACAAAACTGCTGGAAGTTTCGTTGGCTGTCATGGCGGCTGTACAAGTCGATTTTGCGAAATTTCCGTACTGTCATCTCGTTCAAAGAAAAGAGACCATAAACAATTTATTTCTTGAACCGGTAGTAATAACTGGTCCGTTGACATGTTCGCTCATAAGCCATTACCATATTGTTTTTACGTTGTGCTCATTACAAACAATACAGCAGAACACTCCGCCATGACAAAACAGTGCATGCACGATGTCATTCGTCTGCTAATTCCCGCCCTATACGAGAACCAATCAGATTCACTGATGGCGGCTGATGGAGACTGCCACCACCTCTGCAAGCTGATGGAACCGGTGCGACACCAGTGGAGCATCAATGACGTCATCGTTGAAATTCGGAATACCGTCATGCCATCAGATTGCTCAGCGCTGAGATTTGGACTACGCTCTATGCGATGATAGTCTATGTCAGACGAGTTTCCTGAGTGGTATTGGTATTGTTGACAGACGAGCCATCTTACCTGAATCCTGACAAGCAGGTCCTATCCGCAGACGAGTGCTTGATAAACCCTAGGGCCCGGAGCCCAAAGCCCTTAAGTAAGAAGGTACTGCCTATCTCGACAATTAATTTAATTAATACGATGAAAGAGTAATGGAACGGAGAAAAATTCTCTCCGGCGCCGGGATTTGAACCCGGGTTTTCAGCTCTACGTGCTGATGCTTTATCCACTAAGCCACACCAGATAACCACTCTGGCGTCGGACAGAATCGTCTCAGTTTAAGTTCCATCTCTTGGGTTCCCTCTAGTGGCCGCCCTCTGCACTACGTCATAGATGTCTATGAACGTAGGACTGAAGTCCACACATGTGCTGAGGTGCACTCGTTATGAGTGACTAGTTGGCCGGGATCCGTTCCATTACTCTTTCATCGTATGATGACGCAGAATATCTGCATGGAGATATCATATATACTTCGGTACATTAAAATAATATATATGATATGCGTAAATCACTTCGTGATTTAAGACGGCGCTTATTCCGTCGGATCCCGGCCAACTAGTCACTCATAACGAGTGCACCTCAGCACATGTGTGGACTTCAGTCCTACGTTCGTAGACATCTATGACGTAGTGCAGAGGGCGGCCACTAGAGGGAACCCAAGAGTTGGAACTTAAATTGAGACGATTCTGTCCGACGCCGGGGTGGGTATCCGGTGTGGCTTAGTGGATAAAACATCAGCACGTAGAGCTGAAAACCCGGGTTCAAATCCCGGCGCCGGAGAGAATTTTTCTCCGTTCCATTACTCTTTCATCGTATGATGACGCAGAATATCTGCATGGAAATATCATATGTACTTCGGTACATTAAAATAATATATATATATATAATATATATATATAATTTAATTAAGTTTCGAATCACGTTACTAAAAAAACTGCTTTTCCAGGCCATAGCCTGTTGCTCTCTTACGGAATTAACTCGCCTACTGAAGAATACGAACTTCTTACTCACTGCCGTCTATCCTATTTAACATTTACTTAAGCACCCTCTTATCTGAGTGAAATCTATCAGTGACGAAGGAATACTCATTGGACCGGATATAAAAATAAACGTTTTAGCTTTTGCAGATGATGTGGTGTTGAAAACGATATACAGAGCATGGTCTATAAATTTCACTCAATAGCCAAAGACTACAACTTTAATATATAGTTACGTTAAAAGACTAAGCAATAGCTTTCAGGGACAGATGCCCAGTTAGGTCAAAAATATAAATAGAAAATTGAATCATTGAGCAAGTATCTCACTTCTAATACTTGGAATGTGATATAACCTACCTAGAAAACATAGATATAAGTTAAACAAGAAAACAGCAAAATTACAAGCAATGTGTGGAACCAAACAAAAAACCCTAAGGGAAAAAGACAAAAAAGAAGCACAATTAAAACTGTGTAAGACACTTTCTTTACTTGCATGTACAGTAAAAGAAAAACCGGGCCGACCCTTGTAGCTGATTTCAGAGCCTTGTTCACTCCAGAGCACGATAAACTGGAAACTTTTTTTTTGTTTCGTATTCAAATGTATTCCCAATACTTTTCGATTGCTGGTAAAATTCATGTTCTGGGAATAATAAGTTAATTAAGTAGTAAAATAACGCTACAATCGAAAAGTATTGGGAATAAATTTGAATAAGGAACAAAGAAAAAAAAATGTTCCTTCCCAGGTAGGATTCGAACCACGAAAGTCTTAGTTACCAGTCTATCGTGTTCTGGAGTGAACAAGGCTCTGAAATAAGCTACAAGGTTCGGTCCGGTTTTTTTGCCACTACTGTACATATGACAGCGAAACTTGGGTAAATAAATCAGAACAAATTGGAAACATCTGAACTGATATTCTTGGGCAATGTGAAAGGATACACACGAACGGATTACATAAGAAGCGTTAATATTAGAGAAGAATTAGAAGTCAACTTAATATCACTTACAACTAGATACCGAAGTAGCTGGTATAAACATGTACTGGAAAATGAAACATTACCCAATCAAGCCTATCTGTATAATATAAAAGGAGAACGAGAGGTTGGACGACCCAGGAAGAGCTGGACTCCTACTTTGATTTCGCTGTAACATACTGGAAAGCCTAATACATGTTACGATGAATGAGTAATGGAACGGAGAAAAATTCTCTCCGTCGCCGGGATTTGAACCCGGGTTTTCAGCTCTACGTGCTGATGCTTTATCCACTAAGCCACACCGGATACCCACCCCGGCGTCGGACAGAATTGTCTCAATTTAAGTTCCAACTCTTGGGTCCCCTCTAGTGGCCGCCCTCTGAACTACGTCATAGATGTCTATGAACGTAGGACTGAAGTCCACACATGTGCTGAGGTGCACTCGTTATGAGTGACTAGTTGGCCGGGATCCGACGGAATAAGCGCCGTCTTAAATCAGAAGTGATTTACGCATATCATATATATTATTTTATGCTCGACCATGCCGAAATGTAGTAATTATACACCTGGTAGCAGACCTTTAATGCATGTCATTAAAGTACACCTACTCATTAAAGGTCAGGTCTTTCAGCCAATGACGACTCAGGTTACAACTGTTCAGCCAATGACAGGTCAGCTTTCTACCGTTATAAAACCGCAAGTATCGATTATTCTCGGATATGCAATCGAAAGACAATTAGCGAAAAGTCACGCAGGCTGGAAATCCAATACTGTCGCAGAAGGTTATGTTCTGTTACTATAATAATTAGCGTTAATTGTAAATAATATTGAAATAAATCCAATTTGTCATCTCGTTTTTCAATGTCTAATTTAATTTCAATGTTATCTCTGTAGGTTCTTATGGCCTAGCAAGGTCAATGTGGACATCTGTTCCTCGGAAAAAATCAATACTTTCGCGTCTGCGCACATCTCACAACATACGGAACATTGCTCCAGGTCAGATACAATAAAATTAATAATATCAAGTTAGAAATATGGTCGAGCATAAAAAGTCGTATGAAACTCGCCTATAATGGTAATTAAGAAGCTCGTATGAAAATTATGAAACTCGCTTGCGCTCGTTTCATAAATATCCGTACTCGCTTCTTAATTACCTTCATTATAGGCTCGTTGCATAATGTACTATTAATGTACCGAAAATATTATGATATTTCCATGCAAATATTCTGCGTCATCATACGATGAAAGAGTAATGGAACGGAGAAAAACATGTTGCTGTTGTTACTGATGATGACGATGACGACGACGACGACGACGACGACGATGACTAAAAACTGAATGTTGTAAATGTCTGACGAAGTACTAAGAGCGGTATTGATACATGTCGCTGTTTATATTGTACAAGAAATTTCGAACGAATGGAAAGAAAATTCATTTATGATCTAGATGTAGAAACCTTTATATACTCATACGAAAGACATTAGGCTCACAGTGAAACTGCATGATTTGGTATCCGTTACAACATGCAATATTTTATTGGCACTGGTGGTGTGGAAGAGAAGGCCTGATTAAATAATAATAATAATAATAATAATAATAATAATAATAATAATAATAATAATAATAATAATAATAATAATAATAATAATAATAATGTGGTACACCACTCCACATCTACACATTTTTAAAACAATTACATGGGTCTTTGACAATGTTGTCATGAGTAGACACTTTACAAAAATTTGGCTTACACCAGTCATGTCAATTGATACCCATAGGAGGAAGCGCGCGCTTGAGAGCTCAGGAGAGCCTGAGCGCTATACAGCGGAAAGGAAAGAGATAGACGAAAGAGGTAGTATATGCCGCTTGGTCGAGCTATATTAAGGGATGGCCAGCACTGATTCAATAAATAAAGAGAAGAGAACTTATTACAACTGTATCCATGGTAATTTTTACATTTGTCTCAGAAGTATAAGTGCATTATAAGAATGTAAGTTTTAATTTTAATGCTCATTTTTCACAAGTTTGATTTTTTTATTCAAAAGAAATATTTTCTCAACTTTTATTTATAGAAAAGTGAAATTTTCAGATATAGGCCTATTTATTTAGTAGCCTTACAGAATGTTTTCGTAAATCTAATATAGAGTAAATAAGTATTACTGAAGATAGTGTATTGAAAATTTTGAAAATATTCGCATGGAAATTGTTTGTAAGGATATGAATTAACAAAGCAACTACTGTTACATCATAAGCAAAAGATATGTGCTCATGTGTTGTAAAAATGTCAGCTCTATAGCTTCAGCACATTTCCAGAAAATAATTTAATATTCTGATGATGATGAGTCTTGTTATGGAATATTAGTTACACTTAAAACATATAGGCTACAGCATCTAGGTAACTTTGTTTTGTACGGTAATGTTGTTTTGATTAGTTTATTGATTTCTTTTGTAAGGCTAAAGATACCATCAATATAAATTCCAACTTATCATGTCATACTCAATCTCTTCTTCTTTTTTTTGGGGGGGGGGGGGTTGGGATATCACTTTCTTTATGAATGATGTGTTTCATTCACTTAGTAGAGTATAATATCCACCTCGCGTCAATGGAATTCCTTGTCACAAAGTATTAGGGGCTGCAAGACAACAAACACCTTTAAGAACAGCTTAAAAGATAACCTTATTAGCATTTCACTCCAATCATACTGATTTAAAATATTACTGACTACACTGTTGCTTTTTTTCTTTAGACATCATCCTGATGGTGCTGCATTTTCAAAATTGTCTCATAATAATCTCTTTCTATTATCTAATATAATTTGAAATATATTAACATTCTATGTATTTTAGTTTAATTCTGCTACCCAGTTTATTTCAGTGTTTAATTAATAGTTCATAGTATTTTGTTGTTTAATTCGTAAATAACTCTTGTATACATGTAACTCTTATCTAAATCAATTTGTTGAATTCTTTGTAAGTTCATGCATATGTATATACACTTTTTGCTGGTTGTGTGGAAGAGAAGGCCTTACGGCCTTAACTCTGCCAGCTAAAATAAATCATTATTATTATTATTATTATTATTATTATTATTATAGTTGTACTATTATGAATTTATGTGAACATTCCTTCTTAACTCTTTATTATGTTATTAACATTTAAAACACAAGTGCAATATTAAGAAATTGGTATTAGTACTTTTATTTTACAGACAATAAAGATAATATTAAACAGAAAGAAGCCATATAAAAATTACATAAAATATCACGTTCCGTTTGAAGTTTGTGCACTACTGTTTTCTTAATCCAACAGGCTGCTTATTCATATACACAACCCTTCCTCTTTCCATACTGAGCGCTTGATGGCCGCGCACGATGTCAAGGTCAGAAAAATGCGCTTTCTTTGACATCACTGGCTTACACGATCACCATATCTCAAGCCGACCGACTTTTTGATGTTGGATTACCTTGATGCATTTGTTCTCAAACTTGGATCGCAAGATGATTTACAAAATAAAACAAAAACGCCTTTTTAACATACACTTGCTTTGTGTTCAGAAACATGAACAACAACATTATTATTATTATTATTATTATTATTATTATTATTATTATTATTATAAACGTGAATAGAAGAAATTGCTGACGAAGGATTATGGAAACAGCTGGAAGTGTCTGAGGCCGGGAGCTTAGACAAGACTAACGAAAGAAATGAAAGAGAAGACATGATAACAAGCAAAGGAACGAAGCAACTACAGATATTAGTGATTGTGAGAGCAGAATAGATAGGGCTTTGGGAGGTTATTAAATAGCGAAATGGAGGACAGTGTAGTAAGGAGGACGGAATTATCGAGGAAGAAAACTGCAAGAAAATCACCAGTGGCAAAAGTGATAGAATAAGAATAGAGAAGAAAGTTTTAAGTGTAAGAAGATAGTGTATGAGTTTAGCAAGATAGACATACAGGGACATCATTTTATTTTTACTTCAATTTTTATTGCACCTGAGTTTTGGAATGTACTTCACTCCCATCCCTTCTACTAGTAAACTTCCAGCCGTTCACGACACAGAGCCGAGGGCGCGTAAGCAGTACTGAGTTAGGAGTATAGTACGTTTCAGAAATATGTTCGCGTTTTCCAGTGACGAAAGAGCTTTCAATATTGAATCATATTTTCGCACAGGTACTGTCGTCCGTTTGCCTACGTCGCATCCCGGTTTCCCCCACCTGCTTCTGTTCCCCCTCTGTAAAGTATAGTAGCTGGGCTGTCTTAGCTCTTTTCTGAAAACATTAATTTCTGTTAGGAATTGGACGTCTACGTAATATTATAAAAGTGTTTAAATAACTTAAATAGAAGGGCCTCGTTAAGTAATTAACTGTCACATGATTCACCCCCTCCCTTTCTACGACCCTGCGACATAACCACTTGGACGGACAGTAGATAGCATTTCTGAGTAATTTTATCTTTTCGAATCGGGCAGAAGTGAAGATTGAATTTACAGTACTTAAGGTACTCTTTTATAGAGTAGGTACAGAATTATTTCAACATGAGTTACTCGTACGAAGGACGAAACTGGTAATTGGAATTAGGTACAATAGTCTATAGTGTGATAATATGCACAAAAGAACTGAAGCCTGTATCGAAATGAACGGCCACCATTTTCAAAAATGTGTTTAAATATCCATATTATGATTATTTTTCAATTTAACTTCATTCTCTGTATTGTACGCTAATGTGCTGTAACAGTACAATATACATTGCATAATTAATACTTCCGAATGGATAGCTCAGTTCGTGAGTAAAACACTAAGTGGTAATACTGTACTGTATTTTTATTAAACAAAAACCTAATGAAAATTATCAAACTCAAAATTGTGATATTTCCTAGTTTACATAATTGAACTACTTTTCTTCCCTCCTATACCTAGTAAAGTGGTTTGTATTTTATGCCAGTGTCATCGAACTCCAGTCGTGGAAGGGGTAGAAAACTGTGTTTCCTCTTTCAGTCGTTAATAAAAAGGTATAGCCAGATTAATATTAAAAATGTTAGTAAAAATAAAATGATGTCCCTGTACAAACAAAGAATAAAAGAAAATTGAAGTGAAAGAACATCTGAACAAATGAGAATTGAAAGAAAGAGAAATTGTGTGTCTAATTAAATGAATTAGAAATTTCGTGTGATTCAGTATTGTGGGTTTGGAAATAGCATCAGCGGTACTGTAGCTGTAGGAGTATTTATAAATTTACGGAAAGAGGCAATAAAAGGAGTAATTTAGGAGTGAAGCGAATAGTAAGAAGTACGTAAATAAATAGAGGATAGAATAATAGGGAAATAATAAGTGATGTAAATGTTGTAAAATAGAGAAAATGGAAATGTAGAGAAATACATTATTAGAAAATAGATGGAAAAGAATGATTAAGAGTAGGTAGATTTCAGAATAGAGAACAGGAAAACTAAATAAATAAATAAAAATTATTAAGGAATTGAATACGCAATATTTAATAGAAAAGCAAGAAATGGAAGGGAGACAGTCTAGGTATGAGAGAGAATAGATAGGGAAGGATAGACAGCAGTTCAGTTAAAACAGAAGAATAGAAAGTAATCAGGAAATACTTGCAAATGGATACATTAACATAAAAGGGTGCTATATGAGCCATTCAGAGCAAAAGTGATGTAAGTCAAAATAGGATAATGAGGTTTAAAGTAAAAATTCTGTAAAATACAGCGCAAAGTAGCAATTAATATGTCGTTTTTGCTATTCACTGACTACTAATAGTTTAAATAAAGTGAATATTAATTATTGCTACTTTGCGCTGTATTACCCATTCTTGACTTACACCACTTCTGCTCTGAACGGCTCATGTATTAAAGGGATGGTGGATCGAAAAACAGAATTGTAAAGATCTACCATAACTATGAATTATAAAGTTGGCTGAGAAATAAATATTATTATTATTATTATTATTATTATTATTATGTTTTACTAATGACGGAACTCTTAATTAGGGGGTCTACTGAAATAACTTATTTTAAATGTCATTAAAATTGAAAGGTAGCTGCATTTTCGCTTTATTAAAAATAGCAAAATTCACGAAATACGAGAAGTAGCGCTGGTTGGTTCAGGCAGCACCCCGCTGCGTTTTCTCCTCTGTTAAAATTAAGGTCATATTAAGAGCTCCACCCATCGCAGGAGGTTGTCGGAACATGGTGATTCTGTTAGCTCTGCTATCTACCCATTATCATATTATGTTACAGCTATTGAAGTGAAATTTAGCGGTGGCGGAACACTTACACTGTCTGCTTCTATCTGAGCAGGCTGCGTTTCTGTTCTTCTCAAGTCCAAAAGGACTGATTGGATTTCTTTATCATCCTCTGCAGGTGAACCAAGGCGCTTGAAATTGAATGTCTCCAGCATTCCTCTCTTGCCCCTCTGCCTCTCTTTCTTTCTCTGTCATCCTTACCCCGTTATTATCTTGGAACACAGATGTAGTATGGAAGAAAGTGGCTCTTAAAAATATGCAAATGCGTTGAGATAACGGCGTTTAACTTTTCACTTTACTGTAGGCGTGAATGCTTCTCTTCTGCTTCCCGTTGGCTGATTCACGTGTGCAGCTTACAATTCAGAACTGTTTCGAGGTTAGAGTACAAAGGTAAATCTTGAAGTTATATGAAGTTGAAACAAATGTTTTTAAAACGGACTTAAATAAAATAATTTTGTTCTTACACTTCCTGCCTCAGGTATCTGTCAAAACTTTTTACGTATTTCGCAGCACTGTTATCAATTTCATTCCTTCTTCTATCCAGTACACTGCTTCGCCGATTTAGTAGAATGCGTTTCATTTTAAAGAAACCAGAAAACAGTACAACGTGGTCTGTTGTGACGAGAATCCATGTCCCCGCATACCGGTAAGGCATCATGTCACAAACACGTTCACGTCTGAGTATTTTTGATATCGCAAATATTATTCAACGCCTAGAAAACGGCACTAATATTAAGAATATTGCTGGAGAGTTTAAGGTAATGTTTATTTATTTATTATTTGTTATTTATTTATTATTGTATTTTATAGATAGATAATATTCTAGGACAATAAAATTAATTTGTATTAATGTTGTGTCAGATTCACTTCTCATAACGAATGAACTTAAATACCCATACCCATATGATCGATGTTTTTCTGTCCATAATCACTGAACAACAAATTTTTAATTTTTGTCTTGCTCCGAAATAAAAATAGGTGAATATTACTAATATGTGTGCCCTATATCTGAATGTAAAATCGAAATTGCCCCATCACGTACCATTTTCCGGAGAAAGTGAATTGTATTTCTTATGAAATAGTAATATACGTTACAAGAGCGGTATGTTGACGTTTTCATGGTCGAGGAAAAGATTCAAAAAGCGAAACGTAGTTGAGCTTTTTTAATTTCCTAGAACATGAAAACAAACATATCGCTCGTGTATCGTACATTATTTTGTGCGAAGATCGTTTATTACATACCTGAAAGACGAATTTCTAATTAGTTGCAATGAAATCTCCATCTTGGTTTCTGTTTAATGACGGCAACTTCGGAAAACCAAAATATCTTTCTTCAACATTGTTGCTATAAAATGTTTTCTGTGTTTACTATACTCCAGCAGGCCGTGATATACGTCTGTCTTTTTTTCCCCCCCAGTCCATAAATGCGAACTTAAAACAAACGGTAAGGTTATGTAATGATTTATTTTTCATTTTAATATTTTAACAATATTATTTATATAACATATTGAAGTAATAACATCGGCATCTGGAATCTCGTTGATTTTTTCACGGCTTCCTTAATGTTACTTGTATCAGGAATGCAATAAGTTTCGTGGAGTAGTAGACTTTACTTAATTTTTGCAAATATTTAAAAACAATAATTAACATTGCAATTTACATGAAATTGCAGTGGTAAGTTTCCAATTTATAATTATTACTATGTTAAACGTCTCTAAAAATAATATGTTAAAAGCCTAAAGCAGTGAAATGAATGTCGCGCTTAAGCGGTAAGAAGAGGGAAATTATTATGTGTGTTCCGTTGTGAATACTGAACGTGGTATTTCACACTTACCGCGTATTGGTTCTGTGCGGAAAACAAGCAAATACGCACGATCTCGCACAAAAACTTATTTTTTATTTTTCACTGCTAGTGATAAAATTACAACAGATTAGGAATTAAAAATGCCACATAATACTTGAAGAATGTGTACCTGGTACAAAAATGATGTTACATAGTTTAAAATACAAAAAACACAACAATAAAATATTTCATGTGTATAATGAGAAATATCTTGGTATTTGAACTTAGCAATTAAAATAATTTTCTGTATGACTTCCGTTTATAACTAAACCCGGGACTGTCTTTTACAAGGAACCAACAATAGTCCCCAAGCATGCTGGATTATCTTCCTTTATATCGCCTTTTCATTTCAGATATTTCTTGATGAAATTTTTCCTCATGCTCGTCGCTTACCGCTCCAGGGTTAGAAGGAAAAAAAATCCAAATGAGGATGTAAAAGTGTATTTTGACAGACATATTACACTCCATTTTCTCATATGCACTTAATACGGTTTCCACAAGTTCGAAGTAGTTGTCTGCCCAAGAATTTCCAAAGAAATTTGAGCAAACATCTTTGAAAACGCGCTATGTCATTTTTTCTATAACGGAAAGTTTTAACTCGAGCAAAGAGTCAGCCATAATTATGCAAATCTGGCTTTCAGGTAGTAGCTCCCTGTAAAGCAGGTTTGAATAATTTCAAGGAAAAATTGTTCCGGGGCCGGGTATCGATCCCGGGACCCTTGGGTAGCTCAGTCGGGAGAGCATTCGCGCGCTAAGCGAAGGGTCCCGGGATCGATACCCGGCCTCGGAACAATTTTTCCTTGAAATTATTCAGTCAGCCATAAGTTTCCTATAAATTTGTAGACAGGTGAAAATGCCCTTTTTTAATTGCCTTCAATCAAACTGGTAAAATTTCTTTTAAATACTGAAAACCACACCCTTGTTTGTTCATTGCGTAGACCTCACTTTGAACTGTTAAGAAATTTACTGTTTGAATCAAATTTGTACACATTTAAAGGATAAAACTGGAATTCTTTCAATCTATTATTATCATTAGGGCTAGGATTTTGATGAAATTGCATCTTTTTTCTAGTAAGCCAGAAACATTGCTGCTTTAGTATTCATATGTTATGTGATAAACTGAGTGTTTTAAAACATATTTGTTAGGGCATTTTTTTTTGCATTTTTTACTTCTTACAACTCATAAGAGCATTTTTTGTTTTATTCGGTGATTTTTGGGGTATTTTCATTTCATTTTGGCCATAAATCCCCATTATTAATGTAAAATATTATTCCTTTTCCTTGATATTTTCTCTACATGTTTTGTCCATTAATACCCATTATTTTGTATATCATTTTAATCGTTTTTCTACACAAATATTGTCATTTTAACATGGTATACCCCCACGTAATGAATCAGTCCAACCACCCCTTCAATATAGACTCCTCTTTACCTGCTAGTTCCGGATTAAAGTGGCCTTGTGTGGTGGACTACATGGAACTACTTCAGGTAAAATAATTAATTAAAGTGAACTACTTAGAAAAATTTATGTAAAATTAAATAAACTTGAATGTTGGTACTAGAATTTAATTTAATTACTAGTCTAAGTATTAATATTCCTATTAAGCCAATTATATAAGATCAATTTTTAGGGCATTTTAAGGGCATTTTTGAAAGATTTTTAGGTCATAAATGCATTGTTTTTAGGGCATTTTTTCATGTTTTATAGGTCATCAAAATTCTAGCCCTAATTATCATAATACACTGCTCTCTTAAATTGACTGAGTATATTGAAAATTAAACCAATGGTTTTCCCATAGCACGCTATGAAATGTTTCATATAAAACAAATTTTATCTCGTAAAGGCAACAAAATCCAGTAAAATTGTAAGAAAACTTTTTTGTTTGAAATATCTCAAAGAATATCCCTCTGAAATTAATGACATTATTTAGGTTGATCCTGTATAATGGTAACTTAGTTTTCAAGAGGGCAGGTTGTAGTAGTTGCTAGAGATCATAGTTAAGACTGAAATATATCAAGACTATTCATGACTGCGGGTTAGCATAGTGAAACAAAGTTGCATACAACTTATCCAAGTCCTTTGTTTTGTAGATTGGCGAAGTGCTCTGGGAACATAACCTTCTAATCCTAGGTGAATTAGTCTCCGTGTTTGAAAGTTTCCAACAGCGTTACTCGGAGCAAATATAGTCGGTACAGGTGAAGTGTATTCACTTGAATGTTCTACAGCTCTGAACTTTCGTGTACTGATGGTTAGAAATCTCGGCGTATACAAACTTAGAAAATCTGTGTCCTCGATACTGTTGTAGTTCTGTCGTATTCAGTTATTCATGTCACTCTCCATTATTTCAATGTATTTCTCATAATATAGACTAAATAATATTTGAGGGGTTCGGGAGTAAAACATGGTAAGTGACCTTTTAGTGTTTTGAAGTTATTAGGTAGGTAAACATTTATACATGGAACAGTTTGTAGAGTTACCAGGAAAGTGAAATCTGTATACTGCTGCCATCTGTTGAGGTGTTATAAAACTAACTACTGAATTAGACGCAGAATGTAAGATACCATATTAAATGTTACATGTTTCAGTTTTGACCAAAATGTCAGTTACCATGTTTTACGCCCGAGCCCTTCATTTGTTTCACACTAAATACATAGTATAGTCCGGATCAGCTTACCTAATACCCCAAGGGTAAAACCTAATCTTTTCCCCTATTACTACATATGTTAGTGAATTATAGCGATTTCCTAGATGTCAGGTTGAATTTTCTTTTACCAACTTTGTTTTCAAATTTCGAGTACTGACAAATACTACAACTGACAGTTTCTAACTATTATGTTGGCAGCAATAATTTTGGTTGGAGTAGGAGGAATCTGATGAAGTGGAAGTAACTAGACTTGTGAAATTTGAATTTAATTAATAAAATTAATTAGTAATACCTGTATTATTAAAATTATTGGATTATTGGTGGGTGCTAGAGGCACGATTACAAAAAAAAATTATTAAGTTCTGTAAAGAGTTCAATCTTGAATCCTCTTTGGCCAAGATTGTTTCTTTGATAGCTCTAAATTATTCAATCTATCTTCTGAGAAATCACATTAAATTAACTCTAAATTAATAACATATTAATAACAATTATATGTCTCACGAAAACATTTTCATAAAATTGTACGCATTCATTAATACTTGCATATTTGGTATACTTTGTCCTTCAGGGCAAACCCTATTTTAGGGGAAGTTTGTTTACTACTACTATTAATATCAATACATAATTCAGTTGTGTTGCGTTGTGATTAAAATTCAACACTATATTAAGTCAGTGTAATTAAATAAGATATAACTTGTATACCTAGACCTACTTGGTATGAAATATATACGTGGCTAATAGACAGAAATATATTTCTTAGTTTTCAGATTTTTATTAAAATGTCAAAGACAGAAAATACTAGGCATATGGTAGCGACTTAGGAGTATATACCGGTATTTTAAGTAGGGTATACAATTCAATGTGTATTCTGTTTTCAGAATTCGTACTATCAGTTCACGTGATCAAACAGAATTGATTTTTAGGTTAGATCTGATGAATCGTAAACTGTTTACTCAAAGCAATGAATTACATATTGTCGGACAAATATTTGGATATACTACTGTAATTACCAACATAATGTGCGAAATATTCAAGAGGAAAGTATAGGCTACTCTTTCACAAATTATTATTGAACTATTTAGAAAACACCTTCCGACATAAAGATGAGATGTAGTAAATAAGGAAGATATATTTTTTTTCAGTACATGGCATTGTGACTTTAACCTCTTTGGTGATATATGGTATTAGTTGGCAACACTGAAAAGACGGCCAAATTAGCCTTTTAGGAACTACTCTTACATGATCCTCACTATAGATTATATTAGATATGTCATATCTAATAAATGAAGAGATAATAGTAGAATTTGGAATTTTTATAATATGTAGAAGAAATACAATTGTTCCTATAGCTGAAACAACATTTAATTAGTAATTTATTCGATACTGAAATCGTTTTAATTATTATGATTAATGAATTGGACTTCTTTACTGGTATAGTGATTTTAAACCAATATGATACGTTTATAACAAAAGGAAATCTATGTGGTTATAATAACAAAGGCAATAAAATGACAATAGTAATAATAATAATAATAATAATAATAATAATAATAATACGAGTAATAACAACAATTAACTAAGAAAGATAAATTAACAGATACACAAAAGTGAATTCTTCTGTGAAAAGCACTCATGTCTCTGATGGGTACCTTCAACGTCCACAAGATCTTACTAGGAAATAACGTTTAATACGAGTTGCATTACGATATTTGAAAGAAAATTAGAAAATAGAAAAGGAAACACATATGTGGAATTACCGGTACGAAACTTCAGAAGAATTTATTCAGTAGTTGCCATTGATAAGCATTCTTCATCGGAGATTGGATTAGATTAGATGGAAGGTGGAGTGCGGTTATTCTCCCTATATTGCAGTATTAAGCTTATTGAATTATTCTCCTGTCTCCATTTTTCCATGTGAAACGGTTTGTTCCTTGCGTAAGGGTTAGAAGACTATTCATTAGATTCTTTGCAGGAAAGTTTCTACTTTGGATTAACAATTTCTAGGAGTTTGTACAGGGACATCATTTTATTTTTACTAACATTTTTAATATTAACCTGGCTATACCTTTAGAGAATCGGAAAAACCAATCGCTACCCCCTTCCACGACTGGTGTTCGATGATACTGGCATAAAACACAAACAAATCACTTTACTAGGTATAGGAGGGAAGAAAAGTACTTCAGCCATTTACGTAAACTAGGAAATATCGCGATTTTGAGTTCGATAATTTTCGTTAGGTTTTTGTTTCATCAAAATGCAGTACTGAATTAACAATAAGTGTTTTTACTCACGAACTGAGTTATCCATGCGAACGTATTCATTATGCAGTGTATATTATACTGTCTACAGCACATTAGCGTACACTTAGAGAATGAAGTTAAATTGAAAAATAATTATAATATGGATATTTAAATACATTTTTGAAAATGGTGGCCGTTCATTTCGATACAGGCTTCAGTTCTTTTGTGCATATTATCGCACTATAGACTATTGCATCTAATTCCAATTACCAGTTTCGTCCTTCATACTAGTAACTCATGTTGAAATAATTCTATACCTACTCTATAAAAGAGTACCTTACGTACTGTAAATTCAATCTTCACTTCTGTCCGACACGCACAGATAAAATTACTCAGACATGCTATCTACTGTCCGTCCAAGTTGTTATGCCGCAGGATCGTAGAAAGGGAGGAAATCACGTGACAGTTAATTACTTAACGCGGCCCTTTTATTTAAGTTATTTTAAACAGTTGTATAATATTATTTAAACTTTTCAGAAAAGAGCTAATACAGTCCAGCTTTTACAGAGGGGCGTACAGAAGCAGATGGGGGAAATCGGGATGCGACGTAGGCAAACGGATAGTACCTGTGCGAAAATATGATTCAATATTGAAAGCTCTTTCGTCACTGGAAAATGCGAACATATTACGTAGTGTACTCACTAACTCAGTGTTGTTTACTATATGCGGCCTTGATTCTGTGTGGAGGACAGTTGGAACTTCATTAGTAGAAGGGGTGGGAGTGAAGTACATTCAAAAACTCAGGTACAATAAAAATTGAAGTAAAAATAAAATGATGTCCCTGTATCTTTTGCTAGCTAGAGCTTCACATTGTGAGATTATACTTATGTGGAGCTGTCTTCTGTACTCCATTAAGAAATTCTGTAAGGTTTCCTTTTAAAATTCCCATGGTATAGGCCTACAGATATTTCCTTAGAGTGCAGTATCCTGTTAAACGTCCAATCACTACTCTAATTTGGGGTCTTCTAAGTCGGAGAACGTTAACAGTAAGTGACGGAGAAGGTTCCTCCACCATTCGTTTACTGTGACTATTTCCTAACCAATATTGATAGTGTTTTTTTTAATCCATTCGTCAATGAATCTACGAACTGTGGTTCTTGTTGTACGGAATAGTGGTTCAAACCCAGTAATAATTCTGCAGATTGTTTTCTTGCTAGGGCGTCAGATTTTTCATAGCGTGTTACTCCCTCATGTTCTTGGATTCAGCGAAGAGTTACCAAGTTCTATAAGGTTTTGTAGGCAATCGGTCTTCTTCATACGAGAGTTGAGTGTGTAACGGTATGTTTGAGTGATTTCTCTGTAATCCGGCAGAATGTAATCATATGTATCATTGCCGAAAAACACTTCTTCTATCCTTTCAGATATACAAGAATATTCTTCCATAATTTTGAACAATTGTTTCACTGCATAAGTATTCAAGTCCGATTGTAATGAATCAAATGGGATTCTAAACAAAATTTCCATATAAGCCCTTCTTTTGATAATACACGTAAGGTTGCAAGAGGCATATTGAAAAATATAGAAATCACAAAATAATAAAAAATTAACATTTCAACAAAATAAAAAAAATACATCTACACTAATAATAAATCTGTAGCCGAAATGTTTCTGGTAATTTTCGATTTTCCAAAAATAATTGGTCCCAACATATATAATTAACCACCCTGAAACCGAAAATCGCATTTTTGAAATTTTTGTTTTTATGTCTGTCTGTATGTTTGTTACCCTTTCACGCGATAATGGCTGAACCGATTTATATGAAAATTAGAATATAAATTAAGTTCGTTGTAACTTAGATTTTAGGCTATATGGCATTCAAAATACTTTATTTAAAAGGGGGGTTATAAGGGGGCCTGAATTAAATAAATCGAAATATCTCGCTTATTATTGATTTTTGTGAACAATGTTACATAACAAAAGTTTCTTTAACAATGATTTCCGATAAGTTGTGTTCTTTACAAAATTTTGATAGGACTGATATTTAATGAGATAAATGAGTTTTAAAATTAAAATAACTGCCATCTAAGATGGTGCAATGAATTAAGAACAAATTACTACGTCTATAAGGGGTCTTGGACAACAACAATCGAAACAGGGACCTTGGACATCAACAATCGAAAGCTATTAAACATAGCCTACAGAGAATGTTTCTGTGTTTTTATGAAGTAATATCAGAAGCTAAATTAACCGATTTGTATAATTAATTATTATTTCACCATTGGAAAGTGTAGTTTCTCTAGATGGACATAATGCTATAATGTTATTACAGTAACGTCTGAGTAAATCGAGGACAGGTAAGATTAAAATAGCTTCTTATGCACAGAAAATTTGATAGGCTATTTTGTACATTCGTTTTCTGTATTTCTTAAAATAATATTTATGTACACTCATTTTAATCTCAGAGAATTAACGAACAACGAGAGTGTATTGATTTAGTATGCAGTAATAATATGTTAGCTTAGCAATCCATTATTTTATGATTCAAATTTTAACTATGCTCAATTGAATCGTGTTAAAATACGTAAAATATATATGCAATAAATGTAATGCAAAAAATTGGGTAATGAGCGAAGCAGATTATCTTGCGCTGTTGTTCAAGTTGTTCCCTGGATCAAACGTGCTATTTTAATTATGTAATTACATTATATATATTTCTAACATGTGCAGCGGAGCGCACAGGTACGGCTAGTTGAAAATAATATGAACCAATTACTGTACGCTCTGCTACCAATGATACGTATGATTACATTCTACCGGATTACAAAGAAACCACTCAAACATACCGTTACAAGTGTTAAATTGATATTCTGTAAGAAGAAAAGCTATATAGCTTCAGGAGATTATGGTATATGGTGGAAATGTGAGTAATATATAACATATTATTAACAAAATAACATGTCACACGCGATTTGAAAACTCTAAGTACATTTGCTTACACAGTACTTGCAACAAAGTTCATATTTACTATGATTTGACGAAGTATTGGGGGCAGAGAGAATTAGTGCATTATGCACATATCATAAGTGGGAATATATAATTACGGGTATTACGTTCGTAAACATGGGCAGAAAATCAATATTCCGTGGGAACGGGAAACAGACCAGTTGTATGAAATGCATAATATTATGGTAATTTGCCAGAAGATCGGCACTCCAAACTGGAAATGAAACAAAGCTTATAGATTTACATATTTCGTAGTCGGATGCGGAAATCAAAGCACAAATGTATGATGTGCAATACCAGACTATATATTTTAAAGTCGAAGTATAGACCTCCAGACCTTGAATAAAATGCTCACAAACTCCTCAAGAAATTCTTTCAAGAAACAGTCCATTTCCTTAGGTTCCGTGGCTTTCTCCGAGCTAACTCCACTGATTTACACTCAGGAAAATAATATTTTGGCATTTAAGTAGATTTACTGGCATGTAAAATAACTCCTGCGGGACAGAATTCCGGCACACCGGCGACGCTGATATAACCTCGGCAGTTGCGAACGTCGTTAAATAAAACCACCATTTTTTTATTTATTAGGAGAAACTTAGAAAATAACTAATGCTTATATTCTGCCATGGTAGAGGAACTCAAAAAAGACTAATAAGTATCGTCTGTCATATTAGAGGAATTTAGAAAAGAACTAACGGCTATCTTCTGTCATATTTAAGGAACTAAGAAAATGACTAATGCATATCTTGTCATATTTGTAGGGACTCGGCAAAGAAGTAATAAATATCTTTTGTAATATTAGAAGAAACTCAGAAAAGAACTAATGAGTATCCTTTGATCATATTAGGAGGAACTGAGAAAATAACTAATGAGTATCTTTTGGTCATATTAGGGGGAACTCAGAAAATAACTAATGAGTATCTTTTAGTAATATTAGGAGGAACTCGGAAAAGAACTAATGAATATCTTTTAGTCATATTCGGAGGAACTCAGAAAAGAACTAATGAATATCCTTTGATCATATTAGGAGGAACTGAGAAAATAACTAATGAGTATCTTTTGGTCATATTAGGAGGAACTCAGAAAAGAACTAATGAATATCTTTTGGTCATATTAGGAGGAACTCAGAAAAGAACTAATGAATATCTTTTAGTCATATTCGGAGGAACTCAGAAAAGAACTAATGAATATCCTTTGATCATATTAGGAGGAACTGAGAAAATAACTAATGAGTATCTTTTGGTCATATTAGGAGGAACTCAGAAAAGAACTAATGAATATCTTTTAGTCATATTAAGAGGAACTCAGAAAAAACTAATGAGTATCTTTTGGTGATATTAGAACTTAGAAAATGACTAATGAATATCCTTTGGTCATATTAGGAGGAACTCAGGAAAGAACTAATGGATATCTTTTGGTCATATTAGGAGGAACTCAGAAAAGTACTAATGAATATCTTTTGGCCATATTAGGAGGAACTCAGAAAAGTACTAATGAATATCTTTTGGCCATATTAGGAGGAACTCAGAAAAGTACTAATGAATATCTTTTGGTCATATTAGGAGGAACTCAGAAAAGTACTAATGAATATCTTTTGGCCATATTAGGAGGAACTCAGAAAAGTACTAATGAATATCTTTTGGTCATATTAGGAGGAACTCAGAAAAGTACTAATGAATATCTTTTGGCCATATTAGGAGGAACTCAGAAAAGTACTAATGAATATCTTTTGGCCATATTAGGAGGAACTCAGAAAAGTACTAATGAATATCTTTTGGTCATATTAGGAGGAACTCAGAAAAGAACTAATGAATATCTTTTGGTCATATTAGGAGGAACTCAGAAAAGAATTAATAAGTATCTTCTGTGATATTAGAAGAACTCAGAAAAGAACTAATTAGTATCTTCTGTCATATTAGAGAAATTTATAAAAGAATGAATGGCTATATTACTTTTTAAATTTTATTTATTTTATGTAGTAATACAAGATTCTTTTCTAATGTTCAATCAAAATGATGCCATTAAATCCAGATAAATACGTCGCGTTGTAGCTTCATATGAAGTTGCTATAGTATCTGGTGCTTCAGTCGCCTCTATAGTCTCACTGTACCTCCTACAGGACGGTATCGTTCGTAAACAAAACAAGTGGCGCGCTTATCTCCCAGGCTCTCACTCTTGGCCGGGTAATAAACTTGAATGAAATATAAACAATATATTCCCAAGCCGTTTCTGAAGCACCGCTCGCTTCCCTGCAGGTACATTCAAGCGGAGAATCTGTAGGACAATTAAACAATAATTTTCTTTTGTAATAAATTTAACCTGTATTTTGCGGAATTGTCATGTGGAACTCAACAGACGAAACTCAATACTTTAAAAAGAAGATCGAAAAATGCATAAATTGAATACACTTCTATGATTAACAAAACGAGTACAGTAAGTAGTTCACTGACTTTTTAAAAAAGAAACTAAACAAATACATCAATTAAATACACTTCTATCTTTTAAAATATTTGTTATTGGTTCACTTTCACAAGATCTAGATATAACAAAAGTAGTCCCTGGTCCACTGGCTTTTATAAAATACAAAATAAATAAATTAAATACACTTGCATATATAATAAAGCTAGTCACTGGGTCTCGTGTGCAACAAATAACAATATAGTCAGCCACCGGCCTAGCTCAGTTGGCTAAGGCGCTTTTCTGCCGATCCGAAGTTGCCTCGGGCGCGGGTTCGATTCCCGTTTGGGCTGATTAACTGATTTGGTTTTTCACGAAGTTTTCCCCAACTGCAAGACGAATGTCAGGTAATCTATGGCGAATCCTCGGCCTCATCTCGCCAAATACCGTCTCCCTATCAACAATCCCATCAACGCTAAATAACCTAGTAGTTGACACAGCGTCGTTAAATAACCAAGAAAAAAACGATATAGTCGTACATTCCGAATGATTCGAACGAGAAGCTTCTCGACTATTCCTTTCATACTCTAGTTGAAACTGTCCGCTCATGGCTCATTACGTCAAACTTCAGTTATACTCTACTGCATGTTCAGTTCAAAGTGTGTCTTGGCTCGCTTTATGTCGTCATGTGGCTAGTCCATGAGCCTAGACAATTCAATCTTCCTACACTTCCGCAGAGGCGTATTATGTATGTGCCAGAAAAGTTGCCTAGCAAGTATGGCGTTCATTCTGAAGAGTACTTACCGATACGTACGGTAACAGGAATGTGAACTGATTGGAAACACGTACTGAGGTGAGTTTTTTCTTACTGTCGGGATATGTGGAGAGGATTAAGACGATTACTTACGTATTTGTTGATATTAACTTCGACAGTCAACATGGACACGGAGCATTTTATTTGTACTGTGGAATGTTGCCGTACGCAACCGATGATAACAAATACCCTGCTTACGACTTGCCCGCGCAAAACACAGTTCGAAAGAGGTTATGGTAGCACATAGACTTTACAGACCGCCATATGTTGCTACGACTTTCAAGTTATACCGTACACGTTCTCAAGTTCAGATTGAACGCCTTGATTAATAGGCAACTTCTCTGACGTAAAAGCTGAAACTCGCTTCAAATCGCTGACTCACAACGTGAGTCGTCATGACACACTTTGAAATGAACACCCAGTATATACCACTACTTATTTCCTATGTTTTGGTGATTGAAATCCGAACTGTACATTATAACTGTTTATGTGGGGCATACTGTATAAATGGGCCTATACTTATCCAAAAGCAGAAGATACCCAGAACGACCTAGATACAGATAACGTGACCAGAAAAATTTCGAGTGAATGAAGCATGTATTAAGGTTTTTTTAGTAGGTTATTTTACGACGCTTTATCAACATCTTAGGTTATTTAGCGTCTCAATGAGATGAAGGTGATAATGCTGGCGAAATGAGTCCAGGGTCCAGCACCGAAAGTTACCCAGCATTTGCTCATATTGGGTTGAGGGAAAACCCCGGAAAAAACCTCAACCAGGTAACTTGTCCCGACCGGGAATCGAACCCGGGCCACCTGGTTTCGCGGCCAGACGCGCTAACCGTTACTCCACAGGTGTGGACTGTATTGAGGTCTATTATAAAGTTTCCTTATCTTTTTGATTTTGTTGATGATTATATGTGTTCTTCAAAATATGTCAAAGAACATTTTCACTCTACTGATCTATAAAGTGCCGTTGCTTTCATATATTTTATTCGTTCAATATATTTTTAAATTTTCATCCAAGCGGCGCCGGCGTTCTTCTTTATCCTACAATCTCCAACTTCGTATTCCTTATATATTTATTTCCAGATTCTTCCACCAAGTTCACTTCTTCGACTCATTCTTATTTGTTTTCCTCTCCACTCGTCACTCGTCAACCCCGCTTCTTTCCGTGTTCGCATTTCCTTTCTCTCCTGTCATTTCTGTCTATTTATAGTTGCATTCCCCGCCGTTCCTATCGACGTCAATGGACAATGAACACAATCGGCGGACTGTTTGTTAGCGACTTCCGTTACGCACGTCCTCGAGGCGTCGCGACGGATCTAATGGCGCATTGCGGCGGCCGCAAGACACACGATACGACTGTCACGTAGCGGAGAAAACAAACAAGCCACGCCACCGTGCACTTTTATATGAGATTCTGTGTTTATTGCGTTGCCATTCTCGGCTGCAAACAAAACCTCGGTTATTACCTTGCTCGCCAAGTTTACAAACAACTGAACTCCCCTCTGGTCCTAATTGCGTCCTTCTCCTTCTATCCGAGCTTTCTTTCCTCAACTTGTGTTCTTGTGTAACGTCGTGTTTATTATGCAACTTTGGAAATGTCAGCTCCGGGGTTTTAGAACTCGGCAATCGGGAAGGATTCCGGACGGACTGGTTCTGCCCTTTGTTCTAATTAGGCCCAGAAGTAGGGTCCGTGTCCCTGAGAACATCTTCCGTCGTTACAGTAGGCTAATATCGAAACTGAAATGAAACCATTAGGCCTAGGCCTATTAAGTTCTTTTACACAAAAAGTGTCTTTGAGAAAGTGAGGCCGTTCGTTTATTCATTCATTCATTATACAGGGACATCATTTTATTTTTACTTCAATTTTTATTATACCTGAGTTTTTGAATGTACTTCACTCCCACCCCTTCTACTAATGACGTTCCAACTGTCCTCCACACAGAACCAAGACTGCATTAGTAAACAGTACTGAGTTAGTGAGTATAGCACGTTCCAGAAATATGTTCGCGTTTTCCAGAGACGAAAGAGCTTTCAGTATTGAACCATATTTTCGTACAGGTACTGTCCGTTTGTCTACGTCGCATCCCGATTTCCCCCACCTGCTTCTGCACTGCCCTCTGTAAAAGCTGGGCTGTCTTAGCTCTTTTCTGAGAACATTAATTTCTATTAGGAATTGGACGTTTAAGTAATATTATATAACTGTTTAAAATAACTTAAATAATAGGGCCTCGTTAAGTAATTAACTGTCACGTGATTTCCCCCCTTTCTACGATCCTGCGGTATAACCACTTGGACGGACAGTAGAGTAATTTTATCTGTGCGAGTCGGGCAGAAGTGAAGATTGAATTTACAGTACGTAAGGTACTCTTTCATAGAGTAGGTACAGAATTATTTCAACATGAGTTACTAGTACGAAGGACGAAACTGGAAAATGGAATTAGATGCAATAGTCTATAGTGCGATAATATGCACAAACGAATTGAAGCCTGTATCGAAATGAACGGCCACCATTTTCAAAAATGTGTTTAAATATCATATTATGATTATTTTTCAATTGATCTTCATTCTCTATATCCTACGCTAATGTGCTGTAGACAATATAATATACACTGCATAATGAATACGTCCGAATGGATAGTTCATTACGTGAGTAAAAACACACAGTACTGCATTTTGATTAAACAAAAACCTAATGAAAATTATCGAACTCAAAATTGCGATATTTCCTAGTTTACGTAAATGGACGAACTACTTTTCTTCCCTCCTATACCTAGTAAATTGATGTGTTTGTGATTTACGCCAGTATCATCGAACTCCAGTCGTGGAAGGGGGTAGCGAACGGTGTTTCCGGTTTTCGAAAGGTAATATTAAAGGTTAATATTAAAAATGTTAGTAAAAATAAAATGATGTTGCTGTATATTTATTTATTTACACCACAATAAGGAATCCACTCTTTAATGTTTCTAAGGGTCGAATTCATAGTCGTCACTTATAAAATAAGGAAACACTTAAGTAATAAGCATTTCCTTAGCACTTATTTTAGATCGTATTGCACGCATAATATTCTTCACCTGACATAATTAGGAACATTAAATACAGACATTTGAGATAGGCAGAACGTGCAGCACGTATGGGTGAATCCAGATATGCACATAGAGTGTTAGTTGGGAGGCCAGAGGGGAAAAAGACCTTTGGGGAGACTGAGACGAATGCGGGAGGATAATATTAAAATAGATTTGAGAGAGGCGGGTTACGATGATACAGACTGGATTAATCTTACAGTGGATAGGGACCGATGGCGGGCTTATGTGAGGGCGGCAATGGACTTCCGGTTTCCTTAAATGCCAGTGAGTAAGTTTCTTTTCCTTTATTTTTGTCTCCTTCAATTGTTCTACCTTCTTCTCCCTTCCAACTTATTTCTTTTACTCTTGGGTTTCTTTGTTTTATTTTTTATTTTCTTTTTTACTTCATTGCGTACCTTCTTTGTGTCCTTTTTTCACTTCGTCCCATATTTCCCCAGTTCCTTTATTCTGTTCCCATTTTTCCGGTTTCTTCTCCCGCTTCAATTTTTCTTTAATTTCCCTGATCTTCTACCCATCTTTATTGTTCCCCGTTTTCTTCCGTCTTTTCTTATTTCATCCTATCTTTTCTCACTTCCTTCCTATTTTCCATTTCCTTCCGTATTTTTCCATTCCCTTCCGTATTTTTCGATTTCCTTCCGTATTTTTCGATTTCCTTCCGTATTTTTCGATTTCCTTCCGTATTTTTCCATTTCCTTCCGTCTTTTCCCATTTCCTTCATTCTTTTCTCATATTCTTTCGTCTTTCCCCATTTTCTTCCGTCTTTTCCCATTTACTTCCATCTTTTCCCATTTTATTCCCCATTTTCCTACTGAATGCCCTATTTTTTCACATATATTTCCCTTTTTTTCACTTCCTTCCCTAGATTACTATTTGCTTTCCACTTTTCCCATTCGTTTCTGCCTTTTTCATTTAATTCCTTATTCTCTCATTGAATGTTATCTTTTGCCATTTATTTCTTTTTCCATTTTATTTCCTTTATTACCATTTCCATTCCTCTTTTTCATTTTCTTAACTCTATTAACATTTCCCTTCCTCTTTCCTCTTTTCCCGTTTCTTTTCATTTTCCCAATTTTCCTTGCTCTTTTCCCATTTTATTTTCTCTTTTTCCATTTTCTTTTTCATATTTTCTAATTTCATATTCTCCTTTTCCATGTCATTCCCTCTTTTCTCCATTTTCTTCCTTTTCCTGTTTTCTTCTTAACCTTCGTATTCTCTTTTTTCCTTCTTCCCTCCCTTTTATTTTCTTCCTTCTTTTATTTCTTCCCTCCTTTATTTACACACTTAGTCAACATGACCTGGTATTGCTGTTTATATCTAAATGAAGTATAAGTTTATTTATGCTCGACCATGTCGAAATGTAGTAATTATACACCTGGTAGCAGTCCTTTAATGTATGTCATTAAAGTACACATATTCATTAGCAGGGAAAGGATTTATATGTAAATACATATTTACTTATAAAGCTAATATAATTTATATTTTGCATTATCTTTATGTTTCACAATGTGTAGGGTTGAAAAATCCTACTTTTATTTTCCATATTTTTCCATATTTTAGAGTTTAGTACATATTTTCGTTAATTTCCATATATTTTCCATATTTCATATAAAACAGTCCATATTATATTAGGTTTAACAATAAAACAAAACAAAATTCCATTAACTTTTAAAAATACATTTCAACAATAGAGATTTAAACACATGTTCAGTAATCCCTTTAACATCAGAGTTATTTGAAAATTAGCAGTCCTATCAACAATGGGAAAGTAAGTTACAAAACTGTATTAATTTAATTTAAAATTTTTAACAGACTTCAGTTGTGCAGCTCAACAGTTAAATGCCAGTCAGAGTACACATAGGTTCAGTTTTGTAAATCATACTATAAAGACGGTAAATATGCCAAAAGTACGTCATTCAGTCAATTTAAAATCAAAACTAACAAGTTACATTTCAGAATTTAAAGAAGATGGTTTATCAACTGACAATAAAATATTATTTTGTAATTTGTGTCAGTGTGCAGTATCATCTACACAAAAGTTCCTGGTGCAACAACACATTACAACTAGTAAACATCAGGCAAACAAACAACTAAATTCCAAGCAGAGACAATTGTTTTTAACACAACCAACAACATCGAATGTAAGATCTGAGTTTAACATCGACCTGTGCCGTTCTCTCATCTCTGCTGATATTCCTCTCTACAAACTAAAGAATAAGGTCTTCAGGGAATTCCTTGAAAAATATACTCAACATACAATCCCGGATGAGTCAACACTTAGGAAGACGTATGCTCCATCCATCTACGATGAGACAATACAGAAGATAAGAGATGAAATTAAAGATAGTTCAATTTGGGTTTCCATTGATGAGACTCCCGACAAAGAAGGTAGACTTGTTGGTAATGTAGTTATCGGTTTGTTAAGTGAACAATATTCTGAACGAATTCTTTTACATTGTGATGTTCTAGAAAAGTGCAATAACAAAACTATAGTTAAACTGTTCAACGAAGCTATGGGTATCCTGTGGCCAAAGGGTATTATGTATGATAATGTGTTATTCTTTATTAGCGATGCTGCCCCTTATATGGTCAAAGCTGGACAAGCATTATCTGTTGTATATCCTAAATTGACTCATTTTACTTGTGTGGCGCATGCATTTCATCGTGTGGCAGAAGTGGTCAGAGACAATTTCCCTAAAGTAGATTTGTTGATTTCATCAGTGAAAAAAGTATTTCTCAAAGCTCCCAGTAGAGTTAACGTGTTGAAAGAAATGTACCCTGAAATTCCATTGCCACCAAAGCCAATTTTAACTAGATGGGGTACATGGCTAGAAGCAGTTGAATATTATGCCGAACATATAGACTCTATTAACAATGTTCTCCTTGCATTGGACTCTGAAGATGCAGTCTCAATTGATACTGCGAAAACAGTTACCTGTGACATAAGTGTGAAGAATGACTTAGCTCACATTCAGCATACATTTTCATGCATCATAAAAACGCTCAAAAGTCTCCAAAATAGGCACCTTTCACTATCTGAAAGTTTTGAAATTATAAATAGTACTGTGGAACAACTGAATCGTGGTAGAGGTAAAGTTGCAGATGCAGTAAGAGCTAAGGTGGACACTGTACTTTCAAAAAACCCTGGATATGAAGAACTACAAAAGGTTGTTGCTGTGATGAGTGGTGAATCAACAGTGAAGATTAACTTGGACTTATCCCCAGCAGACATTGTGAAATTGAATTATGTACCAGTTACTTCTTGTGACGTCGAACGCTCTTTTAGTCAGTATAAATCTATCCTCAGAGACAATAGAAGAAGATTCACTTTTCAGCACTTGAAAGAAATGTTTGTAACCTATTGTTATGGTAACAGACAATAAAAATTGTGTTTTGTTGAAACTACATTGGAAGATAAGGTACGTCCATTATATTATTTGTTTAGTTTGATTAAAATGTACCAATATTTAACGTACATAGTCATTTTTTTATAATTTTAAGTCCATATTTAATTCCATATTTTGGTAAAAATCCATATTTAATTCCATATTTTGGTAAAAATAACTACATATATATTTACATATTTCATATATTTTTAGTCCATATAAATCCGTTCCCTGTTCATTAGAGTTCAGGTTTTCGATTATTCTCGGATATGCAATCGAAAGACAACGAGGGAAACGTCACGGAGGCTGGAAATCCAATACTGTCGCAGAAGGTTTTGTTCTGTTACTGTAATAATTGGCGTTAATTGTAAATAATATTGAAATAAATTCAATTTGTCATCTCGTTTTTCAATTCTAAATCAATTTCCAGGTTATACACTCTCTGCATTACATCAAGGTCAATGACATTATTGATCCTCGAAAAAAAATCAATACTTTCGCGTCTGCGCACATCTCACAATTCACGAGCTATAAACAAGGTCACTTCCGATCTTCTGTCAGATACAAATAAAGTGAATACTTCTTAATAATTACAAGTTAGAAATATGGTCGAGCATAAAAACTCGTATGAAACTTGCCTATAATGGTAATTAAGACGCTCGTATGAAAATTATGAAACTCGCTTGCGCTCGTTTCATAAACAAACATACTTGCGTCTTAATTACTGTCATTATAGGCTCGTTGCATAATGTACTATTTTATGTTGATGCAATATGCATTGAAATTCAATTACGATGTAAGTATTTCCTGTCTCCCGCCCAGATGTGTAACATTGTTCACGTGGGACGTCAGAAATAGACACCCTCTCACAGTGTATAATGACACGGCGAGGTAGGTATAAATTACGTCGTGACAGCAAGAGAAAAAATTTGGGAAGATAAATCAGGAGCATAATGTTCCTCCACGTTTCTGGCAAGAAAATGCCTATACATTACACATCTCGACTGTAATACGATTTCCTCACGCCCATCCTATTTGCAGACGGGACTTGAAAAAGATACAATCCACAACGTTTACCGAGAAAAAGCAGCAGACGTTTACACAATCCATTATACGTGTCCTGTCGTCAGTACGGCAGCTAAGATGGGCAGAAAATTACAGCACTAGTTTTTTTTATTTATTTTATATTTTTCGCTATATGCCTCTACCTCCACCTTCTCAGTCCAAGCTTCTGTAATCTAAAAATATAACATGAAGTTGGAAAAGTGGTTGGAGTAAAAGAGAGGAACGAAGGGGTAGGCGGGGGTGTGCAACTGATAAGCCTCGCCTCATATTTCACTAGGCCCTTCAAAGTGAAATATTGCAGCGGTGACGCTGATGGTCTATATTTCAACCCCCACCCCCAACCCAGGATCTCGTTACCGTTCGTATATCCAGGGCTTTGCGGCGGCAGCGGGGTGGGTCTATTGGTGGAGATATAAGCCACGTTTCCTCACCGTGACCCGGCCTCACGCTACGTGAGGACACAGTGAAAACGTGAGGAGGACTTATCACAGCCTCGTCTGTTATTTATTAAACGATACTCCAGGGTCTTAAAAAAAACCTCATAGCAATCTGGAAACACCGTTGTGCTGGCGTGGGGATAAAAGGAGTTTAAAAATCGAACACCGTAGATTTTGTGTAAAGTTGTTCGGCGCTACGAAAACGAAGTTGAGAATTATGTGCACAAACAACAAAGAACTCCAATACTGCTGATCTTAGGGGGCATTCTGTCAGCCACAAGATGTTTAGCAAACCAAGTTTGGAAACTGTTAACCAAGTCTGGGACCTTACTCGAACAAAATGTATAGAGAAGTAAGGAACTTGTCTCTCTATGTTGTGTTGAGTTTAGAGTAGAAGCTTATAAATTTTATACATTTAATTTGCACTCACTAGCTAGCTAGTTAAATAAATAAATAAACCAAACATAAAACCATAATTATTCCATTCTCATTATCTGAAAAATGTAACAAATATCCTACATCTATATTAAGTATTAAATTACATAATTCTGATTGTTGCCTTATACAGTGTAAATGTCCGATTATTAAAGAGTCATCTGAAGTTAAGCATTCAGGCATAATTTTCGATAATCATTTAAAATGGAACCAACACATTAATTTGTAATAAATTACGTAAAATAGTAAGCTATATTATTTTGTTTTATTGAGCAATTACTTGTCAATAAGTTTATTACGCACAATATATTTAACTTTTTATATAATATATAATATAATATATATAATATAATATAATGTAATGTAATGTAATGTAATGTAATGTAATGTAATATAATAATAAATATGTAGCCGATAATTTTCTGGTAATTTTCCCTTTTCCAAAAATAATTGGTGTTAACATGTATAATTATTCATCCTGAGACCGAAAATCGCTTTTTTGAAATGTTTGTTTCTATGTCTGTCTGTCTGTCTGTCTGTCTGTCTGTTTGTTACCTTTTCACGCGATAATGGCTGAACGGATTTCGATGAAAATTGAAATATAAGTTAAGTTCGTTGTAATTTAGATTTTAGGCTATATGACATTCAAAATACTTCATTTAACGGGGCCTGAATTAAATCGAAATATCTCGCTTATTATTGTTTTTTTTTGTGAAAAATGTTACATAACAAAAGTTTCTTTAAAAATGATTTCCGATAAGTTTTATTCTATGCAAAATTTGGTAGGTCTGATAGACTTTTAAAATAATAATACAATACGTTTTCACCGCCGCCTCAGATTGTAGGGTTGTTGTTCCTGCAGTAATTCCCATGTGCAAAATATAAAATTTTTGAGTAGGAAGAAAACACACATTTATTCATTCCATGGCAATGGTACATAGGAGATCGTGAATTCTTACATTTTCGAAAGAAAGGAATATAATTACATATCACTGTTTATGCTTTATCACTATTTAAGTTATTTGAAGGTTTGAGAACCATAGTGGGCCAAGCGCCATTTACTGAAGACGTAGAAAACAAGGGTTAAAATTAAGTTATTATCATAATTCAATGGAACCATGTAGCAAGTAATATAAAGTATACACAATAAAACTAAATGATATGTCAATCTTCATTAAACTATAGTTGCGTGTAATAACAAATAAGAAACATGTTAAAGGAATTGTCATTGCACCAAATGAGTGCTCTCTGAACCAAAATGATCGCATTTTAATTATTTAAATACAATTTAAATTAAGTAACATATTAAACGATTTATCCTTCTAACAAGTACGAATGTTCCCTGGATCAAACGTCCTATTTTAATTATGTAATTACTTTATATTTATTTCTAACAGGTGCAGCGGAGCGCACGGGTACGACTAGTAAGAACTAAAATTACTCTAGATGAAAATAACTCTTTTCGAATAGTGATATGTTTAAAATTGAGTTTATGTAAATATACGAGTAATTTATTTTCGCACACTGCATTTCCTATTCAGAATATGCTATTGAAAAATTACTGATCCTTTTACCTACGTAACAAATTTTTAAATACTGATATCAAGTATAATTTACTTCTATGAAATGGAAATGCGAAAATTTATGGAGACAACACTGTTGAATTTTCCCTCCAGGGAGGATGTACTGAACGTAACGTATTTTGTATAATGTTGCTAGGAGCTACAGATTGCGATTTGAATATGCAAACTATGAGGAAGTTACAAAGAACGTTAACCCTTTTGTTTCATTAAAGTTTTCGGGCGATATGAAAGCATGGGAACGGTGTGGTGTGATGAGTTCAAACAGAAAGTGCAAAGTTATGCCGGATTATGGTGGTACGTTATGTAATTGAAGAAACAACAAAGAACACCGGAGTAACTGACAAAATATACAGAAATCTGAAACATTATAAATGCTATTCCCAACTGTGTAAGAAATGTTCAAATCAGAAGATCTCTAGTTTTAATAATTCTTCACAAGAAATTGTAGTGAAATTGATTAGTTGTTAGTGCACACTCATACGACTAAGTTCTTTTTCAATCTTTCAGAAACTTTAAACAATTTAATGAGAAAATATCTCCCCTCTTTTTCACAGATATGTAGTACTAAATTCTACACTAGACAAATACTTGAGAGTTCTTAGAAGAATTTCATTCTTATAAAAATCGTTTCACCCCGCCATGCTTGGTGGGGACGTTTAATTATAAAATTAACAAAAATGTAATCTTCTGTATCTTACAATACCAAATATATTTATTTTGAAAATACAGGGTGTCCGGGAAAGACCTGACGGAAAAGAAGTAATTATATATCTGAAACTGTTACAGTTATTACCTCAATGTTTTCACAGTTAGAAAGTGAAACTCGATAAGTTTAGTTAACTAGCAGCATGTTACACGCGTGCGCATACCATTGCGCTGGAGAAAAACTAGAAAAAGCTCGTTCTGCGCAGAATATACAGACAGCCTTGCTCTCAGAGCTGGAAATGCAAGTTGTGCGTGTACCAAGTGAACAGCCGAACAATGTTTACCACAGCAGAAAAAGCAGAATGCGTTTTGTGACTGCCTGAAAAGTCAGTCAAGCGTGTACAACGTCGTTTCCAAAAGGACAAGAGCTCACAGTAACAGGTAACACATACCTGAATATGCTGCGAAATTACGCTGTCCCACAACTACCACCAGAAACCGTGTTTCAACAGGATGGAGCACCCACACTATGCTAACCATGTACGCGATTTCCTCGATAACACGTTTCCTGACCGTTGAATTGGAAGAGGCGGATCTACACCGTGGCCATCACGGTCGCCGGACATGACCTCACTGGATTTCTTTCTGTGGGGCTTGTGAAGGACGTGAGTTACGTGGCCGAATCTACGAAGCAATAGGCCTAGTCACACCGGAGAAGCTTTCGTGTGTGTGGCAGGAGATTGAGTATCGCCTGGACATAGCCCTGGTCACAAATGGTGCTCATATACAGGTACATTAAAACTTATTGTGTTTCTCTTTGTAAGTGTGAAAACATCACGAACGACAATAAATGCAATAATTTCAGAGATATAGTTATTTATTTCTCGTCAGATCTTTCCCGGAGACTCTGTATTGCTCGTGATAACTTTTAGTGTGTTAATTTTATATAGAGTGCAAGGGAACATACTAAATTAATTCACGGAAGTAATAGATCAAGTCAGTGCAAACAAGTTTTGTCGAATAAGTTTTTTGATAGGTCCAGTAGTTTTGAGAATACGAAATGTAACGTGTTGTAATCCTTCAACGCTCCTTAAGGTCATTGCTCCGCAGTGGGGATGCGTATAACTGCAATAATCAACTCCGCAAGACTTGCAAGAGGAGAATGTAAACAAAAACGTCTCTTCAGATACGTTTGTATAATATTTTTGTGTTATGGTTTCGTTACCAACTTCATCACCATCACTTTTATATCTTTATCACTGTTGCATCATTATTATCATAATCATCATCATGACTATTGTATCATTACTACTATACATGTAACTTTCATCTAAATCAAATTGTTGAATTCTTTGTAAGTTCATGCATATGTATATACACTTTTTGCTGGTTGTGTGGAAGAGAAGGCCTTACGGCCTTAACTCTGCCAGCTAAAATAAATCATTATTATTATTACATCATTATTAGACAGTGGATGCGGGATGACTTATCGTTAAATGAAGGTGCACATTTACTATATGTTACATTTTTTTATTCTGACCATTGGCTCAACAGGTTTTAAACGTAAACATACGACGTCAACATGCTACTGTATCTCCGTACAGTCAGAAGGAAAAGAAAAATAACGTACTGTAGTACATACTTTGCAAGGTTCAGTCCTCGTCATCTTTGATGCAAGTACCAGCGTTGCAGTAAACGACGATATATTCTCGTAAGTTGTCGAAGCTGAATCGTCTTCGCCTATCCCTTAAACAGTTTTTGTATCGAGAGAATTTCTGAAAAAAAAAAACCTCTAAAATGGGGATCACTCAATTTCTTTAGAGGAATATTTGTACTGAGCATTATGTTTCACGTGTCGTTAGACCCGCACAACTAAGCGATGATGATGATGATGATGATGATGATGATGGTTCCTCAGATTTCATTTCAACGCATATCCTGTGCTATGTATTGTTGCAATGTTTCTCTATAGCCTGAGTTGTTCTGGTTTTATTTTAATTTTAGATACATTACACACGATATTGTCTTCGTTAATACATAAAATGTCACTCTCATACTTCTTAATTGCATTTCGTATCTCTAAGCGAATTTAACGTTTTGCCATTATGAATGGATCAGCACAAAACTATTCAACGCGTACTAAGTACTGTTCTCCAACCAGGAGATAAACCGAGAAAGGAATGTGCTTACTATTGCGTCATCTATTGGAGCGAAGTAGATAGATAATATTAAAGTTATAACGTCAGTTTAAAAATCATGCGCTCTCCTGCATATGTTATTTCCTGTATGGAGGGATTAAAAGACTAGGGGCCATATTCATAGACATTCTTAGCGCGGGCTTCCGGTGGATGATCAGCGAACTAACGTTTTTCGTATTCATAAACCAGTGTTCGCGATATGACATGATATGAATCCTGTACAAGTAATCAGTCGATAGCCGGGGCTAGTTTAGCACGCTCGTAGCGCGGGCTAGCGAAATATCTATGCATAGCACCCCAGGAGATTAACAGTGATCTAATTTTGTAACTAGGGTAGTACAAAAATGTGTATATCAGTGTTATGGTTTGTGCTTTGAGAGATAGCCAATAGAGATACGAGTACCCACGTGTGTGACCTTATGACATCTTATGACATCAACATTCATTCACAGCATCACCCCGCTTCGTTTCATTCCCTGGAGACTTTCTCGTGTGGTTGGAGTACAGTACTTAAGCAGGATAACACAACTGCACACATTGCGTTGCAGTGTTACTATGAACGGACCGGGGTTTCTTCGTTTTGTACGCGCTGTACTCGCCAGGTACACAAAAGACGGACGGCGCGGCACGTGTCATATACTCTGATACGAAACAACTTCACTTTTCCTTAAGGTATGTATTAGCATTTGAAATGGCGTTTTTATGACTAAAATTGTCTTTGTAATAATGTTAGCTGCAAAATCCTAGTACAGAGCATTGTACGCATAAACAGCAATAACTCAGTGAAAGAAATTTCAAAATTGAGTAATTTTTAGAAAATATATGACATTTTGAAGAAATGAAATAATTTTTAATTAATTATTTTTTTAAGGAATGAAAAAGTGAAATTGAAGTTTCTGATATATGGTTATGTTAGTCTACTTTCATATGTTGTCTGATAAATATCTTAAAAAGGTTGGTTAAGAAATGTAGATTTTCCTCCAAAACGTTAATACATACTTTAAGTCATCTCGCATCTACTGTCTAACCATTATTATTGCATCAATATCATTTTTCCATTATCAACATTCTCACTTCTTCTTTATGAAGATCATCTGTGACTTTCCAAATATTCCTATATATCGCGCATCATCTTCGTAATTTGCTTCATTATTTTCGTAAACATCTTCACCATAATCTTTTTCCTGTACATTTTCACATATATCTTTATTTCGCATATTTCTTCACAGTTTTCATCTTTATTTTCATTCACACCTTCATTTTCACCACCCCTTTCTTTATCAGGCCATAATCATTATCTTCATTTCCTTTGTCATAATCGCCTTCATCTTTTTAACTGCCTTAGAACCTCATGGAAAACAGCGAAAATCTTTTGGTATATACTTATATTAAATGAGTCCAGGAAGTCCTTTTCAGGTCCTACATATTGAATCTCAGACCCAGTGCACACAACACAATGTCATACACACTAATAGATTGTCAATTATGTTAACGCATAATACATAAACGTCCGATTTAATTATGAGCATCTGAGCGTTGCGCTGTTCATGACACATTTCACAGCGACTTCATTATATAGGTACCAATTTCAGCTTATACAGGGACATCATTTTATTTTTACTTGCATTTTTATTGTACCTGCATTTCTGAATGTACTTCACTCCCGCTCCTTCACTAATTTCCTTGCTCCCGTCAGACACACAAACTTACGGCCGCTGTTGCATTCGAAGTCTTCAAGCAGTGAAGTAAACACTGCAGTGTATAGTGTGTTTCATAAATATGATTGCGTTTTTTATAGAAGAAAGAACCTATATCAATAATATCGTACTAAAAAATTATATTCAAGAAACGATAAATTCAATTTCAGAGAATATGCTTCAAAATGTTTTTAATAAAATGCTTGCTGAATTGAAGCCTGCATTGTAATGAAATGCAACCATTTTCAGCAACTTGTTTAAAAATTCAGATTAACTTTTTTTGAATTGAGCAAAGGAATGCTAGTGACATTTGTAATAACATGAGTTAAGTGCATCCAGTGTAAGCAAAAGTATCTAAAATTTTAGTGGCAAAGGGATATTTTAATCGCATCACACATTAAAATTTAAATAAAAATTTCACCGATTTTACGAAAGCTTAAGTATTTAAACCCCATTTTCTCAAAAGTAACTTAAGTGCACTTACAGCCCTTTACTTATGACCCCCTCAATTTAAATGCACTCTCTATATTGTATGTTAACACCAATAAACAAATAATAACGAACATAGCCGCCTGAGAAGTTGAGTTTTGAAAAAAAAATGTTACTACTCTACTGTATTTTGATAAAATCCATAAAAGTGATGATCAAACTGATAATCGTAATATCGTATTTCCCTACAACATAAATGGATATACTACTTTTCTCTCCTCCTATACCTAGTAAAATGATTTGTTTACATATTGCACTAGTGACATCAAACTCCTGTAATGGAAGGGGGCAACAGTGTTTCCGAGTATAGCCAGGTTAATGTTAAAAATGTTGGTAAAAATAAAGTGATGTCCCTGTATAATGCCATAGTTTGTTATTACACGTAGATCTCTAACGCCAACTGCAAAATGAACCACTATACATAGTCTCTTTTTTTTATTATTTCTTAGTCCGTTTACGTGTAAGTGGCTGATCGTAATGCGTCTCTCTCGCTAGAAGAATGGATATTTAGCTAAAGACATTACGGCCTCTTTGAATAGAGAAAGACACAAGAAGAAGAAGAAGCAGCCCATCACGGACTCGCAAGAAGCGGAAAAACCAGCCATTGCCTGTCTAACATTCACAGGGAAGTTGTCGGGAAAGGTAAGCGGACTGCTCTACAAGCATGGAATAAAAGCAATCCACAAACCTCCGCCGAAAATTAGGAACAAGGTCAGATCAGTAAAAGACGATCAAGGCCTCAGAGTACCAGGGGTCTACCGCATTCCTTGTGAATGTGAGGCTGCTTACATTGGACAGACGGGACGCACAATAACTACGCGTCTTTCGGAACATCAAAGAAGCATCAGATTATCACAGCTCCTCGGCTGACTACAGTGCAACTCCACAAATAGACGCTCACTCTCGTATACTGCACGATACAAGGTAAGTCAACGCACCCTGTCCCGTGCTGCACAGGGCTAAAGGCTAGTTCACAATAAGCCGGAAACGAGAATCGGAACGAAAACGAAAACGGTAAAATTGTTAAAATGTGTACATTTAAATGTGAGCATTCACAATTAACGAAAAGCTTGCCGGAGCCCGGGATCGGGAACGGAGAGTTGGCCAAGTTTCAATTTTGGCGTTTACGTTTCCGATCACAGCCCACTAGATTCATTCTGTTGCCATCTAAAAGCTATTTTGTCGTCGTATATTTTGTAGCAAGAAGACCGTGACATAACCTATGCATTATTTTGTTCTGTGCTGTGCATGATGGAGCAAGTTTTATTTGATGAGATTCTAATATTGAGTGTTGAGGAAAATCCTCACGTTTACGATAAGCGGCGCGCCTCGTATAAAGATGAGAAAATGAAGGAGAATACGTGGCTTTCAATAGCTGCATCTTTGAACACGATCGGAAGCGAATCATTTTATTACTGTATTGGTTGTATTACTGTTCAGTAACTACTGTTGTGTTCATTTTTTTTCTATTACAATGTTTCTTCTCTGATTATTTTACGTTATGGTAGACTTAAAACAGCTGTGGTAATAAAGATGCATGGGCATATTTATAGTACCGTACCTAATGAAATGTTTCAGTTGAAATTTCGAAGTTGGTTAACCTGTGTTTATGTTGGTTGCCTTGTACTCATGAGAGAATGCCATTGGTCAATTATACACAAATAACACCAGAATGCGTAATATCGACTTTACATATCGTTATTGACATACATATCGATATGCATAGTCGTCTACGTTCTCGATTTATTGTGAATCAAACATTTTCATATTCACGTCCTCTGCTTCTCGTTTTCATTCTGGTGCTCGTTCCCGGTTTATTGTGAACCAGCCTTAACCAGTTGAACCAGTGCAATAGTGTGCAGATACTGGTACACGTTGGCAGCAAGGCAGGGAAAAAAAAAATGTGGACTTATGTTGAAGCAGAAGTTACAAATATTGGAACGGTTTAAAAAAGGCGAATCAATCAGAGCCATCCCTCAAGAATTTGACATCTCGATCAGAACAGTGCATAGGATAAAACAAAATTCATCTAATTACGAGGCATTCTGTAGTGATTATAAGAAGCTTTGTTATTATCAGTTGATTGTTAGGATGAAAACACAGCTGATTTTGTGTATTTCCTAAATTTAATCAATAGGGATTATTTATGTTCTCTCTTGAAGGGTATACACCATTTTTAAATAATTTAATACACAAACACAACTATTACAAGAAATGCTCAATAAGTTTTTGTAGCTTTATTCTCTTCGGCTCTAATCAACAATAACAAAAATGCAGGTTGCCAGGCGACGATAGAAAAGAAAAGATGCGAAAACAAATGAATGTGGTGTATAAACAATTGAATGCTCTTTCATATTCAAGTATAAAAATATAGTGGTGCCATTTGAAATTTCAAAGTGGGAGTAGCTGGGGGTGGGAGGTGAAATTTAAAATGCAATTAAGCCTGGTTTAAGACTTCCCCCTTGATATCTAAATTTACATGTTTTTTTTTTATTTAAATTGAATTCAATTAATTAACTAGATATTTAGAGTGGGAAGTTATGAAATCAAAGCCCCGTATGTAGATATATTTAGAGAGTTTTTCCTCTAGAAGTTTGTTTTATGTTTCAGATGTATCACGTATATATTATACTTAATCACGGATTTGTTTTGTTATATATTTTGCATATACTACAATATATTATTTAAAATCATATACGTTAATTATTTATGTTTCGGTCCGCACGTCATAAAAAAACATTGTACAGCCCTTATGTTTACCAATGCCCGCAGTACTCCGTAGAAAGACAGAGTTCGTACCTCGTCTCGCACACGGACCATTGCTGTGTCTATTTGTGGAGTTCCACTGTACTCCCTCTGGCACTATAAATTAAGAAGCTGGGTACCCTTAATTATCATTTAACCCTGAAGATGAGGAAGATGAACATCCTCGAAACGTCGGTGAATCACCAACTTATGACCTGGCTGGAAGCCCGAGAAAATTTTGAGTTATTGCTAGGAAATTTGAATCGTAATTCCGATGTTGAACTTGGACTAACGCAACCGAATGTGAGTGCATTCACATGCTCCGAATTAAGTGCCGCTCTACGTTTAGTAACAATGTTAGCTGCATCACTAAACAGGGGGGGAAAAAAAAAAAACTTTTTTTTTTTTTCTGTCAAGCACTTCTCCACGATCGTTCAATTTAAATCCAAACGTTTCACCGAGTTTACATCTCAAATTCTCATATGACAAAATGGAGTTCACACTTTTTACAGACCACAGAAAACTGATTTTTTATCTTTGTCAAACTAAACACACAACGTTCATATACAAACTTAATAAAGGTTTCGCATTGTGTTTCAACTTTCAATAGAGGTAGACTAGGTCACTCTCCTCACATCTCCATCTCTTTCTGAAGTGTTTGTGCAAAGATTTTCCCTTTGCAGTTAGAAAATAAAAGTACTATTGTGCTTTTAAGTAAGCAATTTCCGAGACAGGAATATTGTCGGAATTTTTAGTATGAGTTTTTATTAACAAAATTATAATTAATATCAACTACAACCGATTAATTTTAATCGACTCGATTATTCGATTAAATATTTTCGATCGATTAATCTTAAAACAGTAATAAGATTTATCCTAGAAAAACACTGAAGTAATTGAAATCCACCTTCAACTTCGCGAAATTTATGAAGATTAGCTACGTTATTAAATGCCACGACACATATTACAATTTGACTGGAGACTGTGTTAAAAATAATTGAACCTTATATTTTCAAGTTGTGTATAGTCCTGACAAAAGTCCCTTTCCGGATTGCCGCCTTAATATTAGTAAGTGCGGTAGTATTAATGATAGTAGTTATTGTTTCAGTTGTATCAAATATCAAACTATGCCTCTGATATACGAATGGGCTATTCCATATGAAATCGATCAATAAAAAACCTCGCATTTTTTTATACTCAAATTTTTTCCCTATTTATACAAGGTGCTGAGGAGAGTGCATTTTCAAAAATATACTATCGAAACTCAAACGGTTTTTGTATTGTTGAGCGACAAATTTAGCGTAATTTATGAAAACAAGCCTCTTTCAGCGCTCAGAACTCTGGAACCATTTACTGCAGAACATTGAACGGGAGCTCATTTTGAAGCTGACAATTTGGTAGGTTATGTTAAGAATTAATCCTTATTTTTATTGTACACAGAGAGACAGATAATCTGATTTTACTTACTTTTAGGCTTTTTGCCAATTTGTAAAAATGTAAAAAATTATTGAGAAAAAACCTTGCATTACGGGTATTAAGAGGGATACGGCATTGTTTGCTTAGTGGTATGGCAATAAGTTTCGAGGGTATTAAATAGATTATTTTCACACGCCTGGACTTGAACAGCGCAGTACCGCACGCACTGGCCGAGAACTGAAGATAAGCGAGCGTTGAACGTCATTTTACTCCTATGTTTATGAAAACTTGTGATAAAGCTAGCCCAGCTTTGCGCTACTAGACGAAACATCACGTGTTTGTCTCCTGGCCTTGCTTGTCTCGGCTAGCTCCCGTTTCACAGTCAGCTGGTTAGTTCACGCGCGTAGGTACTATTTATTTTATTTGATATTTTCAACGTTTTCTTATCAACATATCATCAGTAAAAAATATGTGTTTTCAGTGCGGAATCTAACTATATATTTAAAATTTTTTTTTTCTGTGGCAAAGCCGTCTTAATGAGGAAAAATCTAAATTTCTCCATTTCCATAAAAAGTAAGAAAGTCTGTTTATATGTCAATATAAACTTTAATTTCTCAGCATCAAAATAAACCATGATTTTGATCATTGGGTGAAAGGGTTTCGGAGCTACAACAGTTTAAATTTGCTAATTTTATGAAAATACGATAAATTTAAATATTTTTAATTTAAACACTATGAAGTTCTGATGCCTCAAACTTTGCACAAAGCATTGTATCACAGTTCTCTACGTACAAAAAAAGTTTCATTGTATTTAGAAATTGTAAGGTCAATTTTCTCTAGTGAGATGGAATAGCTCGAATCCATCATGAAATATCGACATTAGTATTACCACCTTACAGAAACATGTTTTTATACGATCGTGGTCATAAATCCCATCCTGGGAAACGAATCTAGTCCTACAGATGTTGGGAACTGACAGCACAGAACGCTTTATATACTATTCTTACAATACGAAAGGGAAGTTTATTTAAAAAAAGAAGGTTTTGTTTTTGTTCTTTCCCGGTTAAGTATGTTCCATTGTTCTCAGTAGTCCTTTGTTTTTGTTTCTGAAGAGATGGAACTAGAGAGTGCAGTATATGAACAGGCGGGAAATGTATACAGTAAGCGCTGGCTGGCATAGTGAGAATTATCACGCTTGATGTCTGTTCAGTGAGAAAATAGCGTCAGAAGAGAGAAAAAGATGGGTAATTTAAGTTTTAAGACACGAGTATTCTGCTCTATTCACCATTTCTACTCTTTGAAGAGGCAGAATGGGGGCTGTTAGGGAGGGAGACCGTGCTTGGAATGTTTTCTATCCACCCTCCACTTCCCCTAATATCAACCGCCCTAAACCAACCCTCTAAAATTTCATGTCGTGGGTGGGTAAGAGGGGTGTTACGGAGTGAAAACTGACTCGGAATTACAATGGTGCTTTGCGCGAACCGCCAGCCCGGGGAGAAGCATATACTGGCCATAGCAATACTGAAATTACTTAGTAGAAAACCAAAAGTTTGTCAGAGATTGAATAACATTTCGCAATTAACATATGGAGCAGCGGAGCGTGGCGCCATATAGAGGTGTACCCGAGCGAGACGCTTAAGACGGATGTATCCATGGCTGCACCAACACAAGAGAAAAACGAGCGGGTGGGAGTCGCTACAATTGCTCTCTAAATGAAGGGGTTGAAATGTGGTTTATAGTCCTTACGTGGAGCAGTTAAGATCCTTGAGTTACTCTCCGTAATCATTTCTTTAAACGCAGAGATGTAATAAACAGAGTCAAACATTAAACAAAGCAGATTATTGCATTTTAATTCACTCTGCTAGGCATTACAAACACGGAACTCGAGAACTGCAGAAAATATTCAGACCGCTGCTGAAGTGAAGAGGCTATTACTTTTGTTCACTAACACGCATATACTAGGTGTTCATTTCAAAGTGTGTCATGAGGACTCACGTTGTGAGTCAGCGATTTGAAGCGAGTTTCAGCTTTTATGTCAGAGAAGTTGCCTATTAATCAAGGCGTTCAATCTGAACTTGAGAACGTGTATGGTATAACTTGAACGTCGTAGCAACAGATGGCGGTCTGTACGGTCTGTGTGCTATCATAATCTCTTTCGAACTGTGTTTTGCGCGGGCAAGCCGTACGCAGGGCATTTGTTATCAACGGCAACATTCCAAAACACAAATCAAATGCTCCGTGTCATTGTTGACCGTCGAAGTTAATGTCAACAAATACGTAAGTAATCGTCTTAACCCTCTCTCCATATCCCGACAGTAAGAAAAAAACTCACCTCAGTACGTGTTTCCAAACAGTTCACATTCCTGCCACTACAGGCGTTACCGTAAGTACTCTTCAGAATGAACGCCGTACTTGCTAGGCAACTTCTCTGGCACATAGGTAATACGCCTCTGCGGAAGTGTAGGAAGATTGAATTCTCTAGGCTCACCGACTAGCTACATGACGGCATACAACGAGTCATGACACACTTTTAAATGATCACCCGTATAACTAACTTTATTATTACAATAATGCAAATAGGTTTCCTTTTGTCTCATTTCTTTACCTTACGATGTCTATATTTGAGGAGCTTGGTATCAAAGTTGGATACCCCCACTTTTGCTGTTTTTACAGGAGGGTCGAAAAACTAGATCTTTGGAAACCAATGTCACCGTTATACGTAGCCTACTTTTTTTTTAAACATTCTCATGGATCACAGAAATATTTTTCCAGTCTCAAAATGTGACTAAAATTAATATTCAGGTCGAAATTAAAGTTTAAAAAGTGGAGTTGTCCATCTCTGAAACTAAGTCATGGAGTTGTCTGGTTTTGAAACCAAATGAAAGCATTTTTAAAATGGAGTTGTATGTTTTTGAAACCAAACGAAGCCATATTTATTTAAAGTGAAATTGTCTACTTTTGAACCTAAGTCTCTTCTAACTCGGTTTCAAAGCAAATTTACGTAAAACCGTACTTATTCATCCACAAACTGATTATATAAGTAATCAGCCGTGTTGCATTCGTGATGCGTGATGGAAAAAGGTGATAAGAATGGGGCTCTTCTCATTGGCTACTGAAGGAATTGTCCCAATATGAAACCAAGCCACAGTGGAGTTGTCTACATTTTGATTCTAACGCGCACAATTAAGTGCTATTTTCCTCTGCTCTGTTTTTGAACCTAAACAGTTCCAGAATCGCATTCAGCACACAAAATTCTATGAGATACAATCAATATCTCGAAATCACAAAAAATGGAGTTGTCTAACTTTGATACTATGCTCCTCATTTTTATCTTCACTTCATCTACATATACTTTTAATAACACCCTATATTAATTTTTACATGTTTGAAATCTGCATCAAATTTTATGTTATGAAAACTCTATTCTTTCATTCATAACATTAATTTTTGTTTTTAAGTATTATTCGAATTTATTTAAAACTAGCGGTACCCGTGCGCTCCGCTGCACCTGTTAGAAATAAATATAAAGTAATTACATAATTAAAATAGGACGTTTGATCCAGGGAACATTCGTGCTTGATAGAAGGATAAATCGTTTAATACGTTATTTAATTTAAATTGTATTTAAATTATTAAAATGGGATCATTTTCGTCCAGAGAGCACTCATTTGATGCAATGACAATTCCTTTATGTTTCTTATTTGTTATTATATACAACCATAATTTAATGAATGTACAAAATAGCCTATTAAGTTTTCTGTGTATAAGAAGTTATTTTAATCTTACCTGTCCTTGATTCACTCACAAGTTACTGTAATAACATTATAGCATTATGTCCATCTAGAGAAACTACACTTTCCAATGGTGAAATAACAATTAATTATACAAATCGGTTAATTTAACATCCGTTATTACTTCATAAAAAGACAGAAACATTATCTGTAGGCTATCTTTCATAGCTTTCGATTGTTGCTGTCCAAGGCCCCTTATAGACGAAGTCATTTGTTTTCTAATTCATTACACGGCCTTAGATGGCAGTTATTTTAATTTTAAAACTCATTTATCTCATTAAATATCAGTCCTATCGAAATTTTGCAAGGAATAAAACTTATCGGAAATTATTTTTAAAGAAACTTTTGTTATGTAACATTTAAAAAAATCAATAATAAGCGAGATATTTCGATTTATTTAATTCAGGCCCCCTTATAACCCCCCTTTTAAATAATGTATTTTGAATGCCATATAGCCTAAAATTTAAGTTACAACGAACTTAATTTATATTCCAATTTTCATCGAAATCCGTTCAGCCATTATCGCGTGAAAAGGTAACAAACATACAGACAGACATACAAACAAAAATTTCAAAAAAGCTATTTTCGGTTTGAGGGTGGTTAATTATATATGTTAGGACCATATTATTTTTGGAAAATCGAAAATTACCAGAACAATTTCGGCTACAGATTTATTATTAGTATAGATTACTTAAATCTTATGTGAAACAAGTAGATGTTTATGTAGAAGAGGCCATGAAAATAAATTAAACTAATAATAAGAAAAGAATGACAATGTTTCAATTCTGTGTCCTGTTCTTTCCAGCATTTGCCAGGAACATTGCATTCGGGAGGCATCTTATTCATCAAGGACACCGCGAAACAACTTTCTACAATATGATGAAGGATGGGTAGAACAGAGAAAAAGTCTCTCCGTCACCGGGACTCGAACTCTACGTGCTGACGCTTTATCCACTAAGCTACACTGGATTCCAATTCCGATGCTGGATTGAATCCCTCTCAGTTCTACCTTTCAGTTTCCCTTTGATGGCCTACCCTCATGTACTGAGTCACAGAATATGTGACAGCGTCCTACACACTATGTACAGAGGTGCACTCATTACGAGTGACTAAGTGATCGGGATCCAACGGAATGAGTGCCGTCTTGAATCACAACATGATTACTTACGCGTATCATATTATTATGATGTACCGAAGTACATATGATATTTCCGCGCAGGGATTCTGCTTTACCGTATGATGAAGGATGGATAGAACAGAGAAAATTCTCTCCGTCACCGGGACTCGAACCCGGGTTTTCAGCTCTACGTGCTGATGCTTTATCCACTAAGTCACACTAAACTAAGCCACTATCCAAACAGCAACAACGAAGCAAGTCGTAAGATGTAAATATCCCCTCATATGTACTCGTAGATTATTACCGCTACTGGGAATTAGATTGCGTCATACGCGATAGTTGGAGATATAATGCTTACAGTCGCAGGAAATTTTAACTTATCTTGTATAATTATCTATAGTAATGTCACAAGAGGTCCGATAAATCCACGAGCGAAGCAACTGAATTTATTTGGGAAATCTCAGACTTCGAGTGACATTTATTAGGACTATTTCGTTTATATGACGTCATTCCATTTTCGACCAATGAAGTGTAATGAAATTTTGAATTCCAACCAATCACAGTGAGACTTTGCGATAATTTCTGCAGCTAGATTTATCGCTATCAATTTATCGCATGGTCGTTCTTTTGTTTAGTCGTTGTCGCCAACTGTTTCCCCGTAAATTGATGATCATGAATACATTAAGATGCAACTACACGGTTAAACTTTTCTTTCAACTTTAAAGCAATGAATGCAAGATTGATATTCAATATTAATTAATATATTTACGCAGTGAAGACCACTTTCAAAACGGCGCACCATATAGACACAAAATCTTTATGCATCTTAATTGAACGTACCTTTTAAACTTGATTCTTTCAATATTCTTTCCAGATTGCACGCATACGCGATTGGAATATTGAACTGTGTAGATGCAGCTTTAGTTCCGTTACACACTACAGTGAGAATGCGTTTGTCGAGTTATAAAAAATGCTTTCGTGTAGCACTCATTGTAAGTAACGGTCGAAACAAGGCACAGTTGACATTGGTCCTGCTTCCACAGGTAGGCCTAACGTAACCTATAAAATTGTAGCCTATAAAATTTGTTTTGAAATTAAACAATTAATAGACGTTCAAATTTATGTAACATCATCGCTTATCGAACTCAAAGACCTTGCATAGTAATAATGTCTTTGATCAAACTGCCTTTCGTATGGCGTAATAAAATTCGTGTTTTAATTAGGCCTATCTATACAGAGATGACTTCACTGTGTAGCAACATGTCTCGCTGTGAATACATAAGCATTGGTATATAGGTGTCCCCACTGTTACTGTTAAATTAAATTATGATTTCAGCAGATAATGAAAATGTATTTATGTTATAATAATAAGAGAAAAGTGCAGTACTTGTAATTAACATTGTTAAACCTGCATTTCGCTTTTCGCAATTGGCATTACTGAATAATTACATCGAATTTCTTTATTGCAATAATCGATATTCATCTAGGAGTATTTCAGCTTCATAATGTCTGAATAGGTTAAGTATTCGTTAATATACAATTATTAACATTTTGTGATCGAATTTTAGGGATATATTATTTAAATTTTTATTTTATTCACGAAATATTCCTAATAAATGTCACTCGAGGTCTGAGATTTCCCAGTTAAATCCACTCGCTTCGCTCGTGGATTTATCGGCAGATCTCAGACCTCTCCTGACATTACTACAGACTATTTTGTGAATAAAATAAAAATGTAAATAATATATATATGTCTCACATTCGCTCATAAAATGTTAATAATTTACACTTTTATTTACTCACACACAAATTAACAAATTTCATAACAACTTTGCATGATTAATCATAAACACACAACAAAAAATGCTTATTGTGTAAGTAAGTGAAAGCTCGTAATATTTGAAATGTTTATAATGTTTTAATCTTTTACTTTTAACTCAATTTTATCATTCACTTAATATTGATTAATATCTACTTGTAACTGAGGTTAATATACCAGAAATTGTGTTTATCTGATGATGTTGCGAAAGTGACGAAAACGTTCATACAAATCATAAAATATGTAATATAAAAGGATTTATTCTTTGGAAATTGTATGCTAAGTCATTGACTGAAACCACAAACATTCATTAATATTATCATGTGTTATTCCTTGTTATTTATCTTGATTTTTGAATTTTGTCCTTTAAACCAATTTTATTAGCCATGTATTATACTACAGTACTCAAATGTTACAAGTAGGGATCGTACTGTGTCTCAGGAGGCTACAGGATTAGCATAACTGAAGCTTTTAAGTGGGCGACGCACATGAATCTAGCAAGCAAAGTACATGAGTGACAGCTCACGCGACCCTTGTTTCGTAAAGTGGAGCAGAACAAAACATCAACCACTTTAACAATATTACACTGATATTTACAATTTACATTATTTACACTATCTGCAATAGACTACGCTATTTTTACTATTTACACTATAATAAAGAATGTAGAGCTACATTGAACAAACATTATTTACACAATTAAGTTTATGTACAGTGTTGTGTATTGTAATGCAAGGTATTTTATTTAATAATACTATGGACTACTTATTTTGTAAAATATTAGAAAGATTGCTTTTCGTCACTAGAATATGACCTTTCTTCAAATATTACTTTTGTAGAATATTCATTTCAATATATCAAATTTCCTTCATTATCTTAATCAATCCCTCTATCCAAATTGTCTTACTTAACACTAAATTGTGATTGTTTAACTCTTACCTGTAACTAAACACATCTACATTTTGCTCTTAGTATTACATTTATTGTTATAATAATAATAATAATAATAATAATAATAATAATAATAATAATATAATATAATAATACTCTGCCAGTACCAGTAAAAATAATACATATGAAAGAAACAAATGATTTAGAGTGGATCGGGGGAAGATGCCTGACTTTTTCTTTGATTGAAAATTTAAGATACTGTTCATTTACTTTTGAATTGCATATTCAAATATCAAAGTCTGGAAGGTATTTTGAAACTATATTTTTGGTACAAAAAAGAAACCATTAATTCCTGTGTTTATAGATACAGGTTTTCTTCTTGCCTGCACTGTAGGCATCTTTCCCCGATAATCGGGTAAGATGGCAAATGCAATTACCACATTTACTGATATATGAAGAGTCCACTGCAAGAATGATGGATGTCATTTGGAATACATTTTGCAGGAGAAGCAATTGAAAGTTTGAAATTCTTAGCGCTCAAAGCTTAACTGTGATTTTCCGATCATTACTGGAAAATGACTATCAGTGTTAATGCCATATAACTCTCTATGTACATTCTATATGTCTTAAGCTGTGATTTGACAGTCTTGGTTCATTTTCAACAAAGTGACATCCATCATTCTTGCACTGGATTCTTCATATGTATTTTACCTGAACTTGGTTTGATACATGTATATAAGAAAATTGATTTAATCTAAAGCTCATGAACACTTCTCACTCGTTTATTACTACTTAGGAACACAGTCATTGCACATATTTTATTGCCGTGTGCAAGACTCGTGAAATCGCTTCTTGCACACAGTGAATTCAATCCAGTACATTTTTTTTGTCATCATTCTTTTTTAGGCGGCGTTTAAGGGTACCGTAAGGAATCCCGTATGCTTGCGATGCTCTAAAACAGTTCATACCCTCTGTTATAACATGTTCCATCGCAAGTTGAAGACTGCCCTCAATCCACTGACTTCAATCAGAGAATCTTACGTAATGTTTACACATTCCCTGCAATAAAACAAAAAATAAAACTCTTGCAATAACTTGCCATCTTACCCCGAAAAAAAGTGATAATTTTCCCCAAGTACCGGGGTAAGATGCCTAGTGCTGTGACGCAATCTAAGATGGCGGAACAAGGTCGTTGGTTGTTAACAATACAAACTTTAGAACCTTTACTACAATATCCATTACAAAGGCTTGACAGTTATTACTAATTCAAGGATGTATTAAAATTTTAACATATTTTGCAATTATTTTATAGCAGAAAATGAGCCGTTTTCTTGCTTTTCTTCTTTTCACAACAAGAACACGTGGCAAAATGAGTTAGCTTCCACTCTACAGACATTCAACTGTCTCAGAGATCATGAAGACTTGCGCGTGGCATTCTCGCTTGGAATAATAATAATAATAATAATAATAATAATAATAATAATAATAATAATAGTATAATAATATAATAATAATAGTAATAATAATTCTTTATTTATACTGTCAGAGTTAAGGCCATAGGGCCTTCTCTTATACTCTACCAGGTCACAAAGTATACAAGCAGTGAAAATTTAACAAAAAGTTAAAGAACAGAATACTAACATATAAAAAAATAATAATAATAATAGGATAATAAAATCGACACTAAACAACATGAAAATAATACAATAATAGAAGAAAGAAAGTAAAATATATTGGAATATAGTAAAAGCAATTCATTTAGTACAAATGATTAATATGGACAACGTAAGGTTGAATATAACAAAATGGAATGTAATAAAATAATAATAAAAAATACGAATATTAAATAAAATTCACAATAAAAATCCTATGATAATAAATTCATCGGCTGATAAAGAGAACAAAAGGGGGAAATGAAGGAAAATATATAGCTTATATTTTTACAAAACTATCGCAGAGAAAAGGGCTTATAACTGAAAGGAATCTGTATTGAAAAAAGTGCAATTTAATTTATTTTTGAAACTAGACAATGTCCGACAGTCCCTGACATGTTGTGGTAGAGAGTTCCAGAGATGAGCTGTGAAACTACAAAAAATAACCATCTTCCCCCGATAGTCATCTCTCCCCGATTCACCCTAAATTGTAGACAAGGTCATCGTAGTATCAGTCTTCGTCGCTAGAATACATTTTCAACAGTCTTCGAGGTCTAGTTTTGAATCATGAATAGAATATCAACTGAAGCACAAATAAAATTCAAGTGTTTCCTGATAACACCTGTGCCACGCGCCAAACATGACGTCATGCCAATATAGTCTATGAATAACTAACCTTAATTCCGTACTCCCAGGGACAGAATACGGTCCCTATTTATAAGCCTACATTAAATTGAAGATTCATACATGAGTCTTATAATTGATAGATTAGTGTTTTTATTAGAGTTGTGAGAAGAAGAACGTACACAGGAGTTTTCATCCTTTTTCCGCAATCCATTCCTGCTGTTCATAGTAAGAATAATAGTAAGCAATGGTTGTCTCTCTCGAGAACTGTAACCTTATAATGAATTCATTCTGCGCTCTCATTCCCAGCGCGATATAGATAAATCTCCATTACCACCATCGAGAATCGAACCTCATTCCTGTTACAGATTTAAAATAGCATGTATACCACGTTATTGAATAATGGACAAAACACTGACTTACAAATGGGCTGTAAAAATCGAGGGTTGCATTTGAATAATTGGTTCAAAGGATTTGCAGTTTGTGGTATTATATTGGTGACCAGAAAACTCACAACATATTGCGGAGGCCACTGAAATTTATCAGAGTAGGGAGATGTGCCAGTCGAAGCATATAGATTAACGGGTGAGTTGCCAAACTCGTGTTTCCATCCACCGAACATGGTCTACATTTGCTTTCGAGTCGTTATATAGTGTTTCACTTAATGACATGGCTAGTAACTGCTAGGTGTGCACGTCGAACATATCAAATAAATGTACATCATGTGTATTCTATTTTCTCATATAGGTATGCGTAATTAAAACATACCTGATAAATATGGCGGAAATACGAAATAAAATATAATAAAATAAGCACAATTCAAAGAAACGTATCAAATCAAATCGAAAATCGTTCTGGATGACGATAACGAAACTACATTAGAGGTCCACAATTAAATTGTTTAAATTTGACTATTACACTTTTACTAAAGTATATGATTATGTCTCGTGACGGGAATATTGTACGAAATGGAAATATAAATATTGGAGATTTATCCTTCGAAGAGGTGGAAAAATTCAAATATCTTGGAGCAACAGTAACAAATATAAATGACACTCGGGAGGAAATTAAACACAGAATAAATATGGGAAATGCGTGTTATTATTCGGTTGAGAAGCTCTTATCATCCAGTCTGCTGTCCAAAAATCTGAAAGTTAGAATTTATAAAATAGTTATATTACCGGTTCTTCTATATGGCTGTGAAACTTGGACTCTCACTCTGAGAGAGGAACATAGGTTAAGGGTGTTTGAGAATAAGGTGCTTAGGAAAATATTTGGGGCTAAGCGGGATGAAGTTACAGGAGAATGGAGAAAGTTACACAACACAGAACTGCACGCATTGTATTCTTCACCTGACATAATTAGGAACTTGAAATCCAGACGTTTGAGATGGGCAGGGCATGTAGCACGTATGGGCGAATCCAGAAATGCATATAGAGTGTTAGTTGGGAGACCGGAGGGAAAAAGACCTTTAGGGAGGCCGAGACGTAGATGGGAGGATAATATTAAAATGGATTTGAGGGAGGTGGGATATGATGATAGAGACTGGCTTAATCTTGCACAGGATAGGGACCGATGGCGGGCTTATGTGAGGGCGGCAATGAACCTTCGGGTTCCTTAAAAGCCATTTGTAAGTAAGTAAGTAAGTATTACACTTTTACTACGTCACACTACTTTTGACCAATGAAACGGTACGAAAGGACGTCTTTCAACCAATCATGGCTGCTTATCTCACAATTTTATCGCGTCCCTAGCATTTGTTTAATTTTATCGCGTCCCTAGCATTTGTTTATTTTTATCACTACACTAGCATTTGTTTCTTTGTTTGCCAACATTTCAAACTGCATTGGTCTGGTCAAAAAAAAAAAAAAAAAAAAAAACAGAAAATTACAAACCACTCCAGTCGATACACAGCAGTTTCAAATATGACTCGCATTGGCATTCAAGAACAAGAATTAATAAAGATCACTAGCATAGCTATGCATCTTCCCTGAAACCCTATTTACAAATAAATGCAGAGCACCATTCGGAAATCCTGAATAAGTTGAGAGATATACCATGTACATCAACGAGTTCACTTCTTTTGCGCACACGTCCAATATAACATCAACTGAACCACCAACCACTAAAACATTCAAATTTGAAAATTGTACTTCCAATAATTGTTTCTTTTAAAATTATTCATGTTTATATTTATTTCATCATCGTTAATTAAAACGTTTCTTGTTTATTTCATCATCCCTAATTAAAACTTTTCTAACACTCGTTTGTATTACTTAGGTTACGTTTGTTATAGCTTCTGCTATATGATATTATGGATAGTCACGTATCAGAGATTGTTTAATACTAAGATTTATTCAAAATCATCTGTCAAGTAACGTTGATTACTGGGATCCGGATAATTGAAGTGGAATGCAAATGTTTTAATAAAAATGAAACTGAATCAACAAAGCCTTCTTGACTAGTAACCTTCCACAGAGTTCAATGAAGATTTCATAGTTGGCACAACTGATAACAAGAAAACATAATCATAAAACACTACTGCCATCTAGCGTAATGTTAAGATGGTACAATAATACATTTGAAGACAATTGTATTTTCGTAAGCCAATTAATATTTTATTGTATTGGAGTACTTTGTTACTTCTAATCTTTATATACTTTCTTCTAATCGTGTAATAGTCAATTAAATCCCACTCGAGTTTCGGTTTTCTCTAGATAAATTATAAGATAAATTTATGAAAGAATTAATTAAAATATTTTTAGAACTAAGATTTATGAGAAAAGATTGAAATTTACAATGTGTATTATCATATTGATATGCATATTCAGTAAAAATTTCAACTCTCTAGCTTAAAAATTGTGGATATTATAAATTTCAGTAGAACATCGTCTTAAGTAGTGTGAATGTCTTTGTTGCATAACAAGTTCGTAACATCACTTTTTTTGTTTCAGGTATGACGTAATTTTGGATGCGGAGTTTCTTGATGTTTGCATGAAATTTCTTGGTAACAACTATTGTAGCTGTGCTTACAAACGGGACTGTAAGTACTTATGAATTCCAGATTCTCTTGATTGTATACTTTAGTTTTTGGTATTTTGCGACTTACTCGGTTTTTATTTTCGATAGTAGGTTGACGTTGAGAACAGTTATGTTTTTAGTATATATCTTACTGGCCTTCCTATCAATTAAGACCATTTCTATTTTTGCAGTATTTAGTCTAGTCTGTAATGATTTAAATTTTCAAAATACAAAACAATGTGATGATTATTATTACTGTTAAGCGTACAATTCTAAAATTAAATAGCATCCTTTATTCTTTAAAATTTCCTAAGTCCTATAGGAGTTTTTGTTTAGTACTAAAGAAGCAGTGACGATGATGCATTATCGCTGAAAGAATTACGTTTCCAGAAAAATTTTCGATTTCCAGCTAAAAGTCAGAACCGAACTGCATAAAATACAACTTCACACGGATATAGGCCCTACAGGGTGGAAGTCATATAATTGTAGAGATTGAAGGGGACAATAGAATACATTAATAGTACATTATGCAACGAGCCTAAAATGGTAGTAATTAAGACGCGAGTATGATTATGAAACGAGCGCAAGCGAGTTTCATAATTTTCATAGGAGCATCTTAATTACCATTATAGTCAAGTTTCATACGACTTTTTATGCTCGACCATATTTCTAACTTGAAATTATTCAGAAGTATTCATTTTATTCTTATCTGACTGAGGAGCGGAACTGACCTTGTGCAATAGCTCGTAAATTGTGAGATGTGCGCAGACGCGAAAGTATTGATTTTTTCCGAGGAACAAATGTCCACATTGACCTTGATATAATCTAGAGAGTAAAATAAACATTAACCTTGATATAACTTTGAAATTGGTTTAGACATTGAAAAACGAGATGACAAATTGAATTCATTTGAATATTATTTACAATTAACGCTAATTATTATAGTAACAACATAACCTTCTGCGACAGTATTGGATTTCCAGCCTCCGTGATGTTTCGCTAGTTGTCTTTCGATTGCATATCCGAGAATAATCGATACTTGCGCTTTCATATTGCTACAATGGTGTTTTCGGATTGGTGGAACACCTGAACTTTAATGAATAGGTGTACTTTAATGAGGTCCATTAAAGGGCTGCTACCAGGTGTATAATTACTACATTTCGGCATGGTCGAGCATAAAATAAATTAAAAGCTTATTATGAGGTTTGTAATTAAGTGTACGGTTAAATAGAAAACTAAGCTGAAAGTCTGTGTAATTTGATAACATCGCATCGCTGTCTCACCTAAGAATACAATAATTAATGAGCTCAAGTCTGAATAGCAGTATTCCGTCCCTTAGTCACCGCAGTAGGGTTGTCAGACTTTTTAATGGCAGGAAATAACAATACGTGTCAATTGTATTATTTTATTTACAAGGAAACGGTTTATTTTATTCAAAAACTGCAAGAGAGTAGAGTTCAGAGTCGTAGGAATAGTACTTATCGAGTAAAACCGTATTAACATTTGTGGGGAAAAATATACACCGTGTCCCTTTTAAAACGCTCACATTTTAATTAATCATTGCTAACAAAGTATGCGGAATTGTGAACTGAGAGTGGTATTAAAAGAAGGAGAAACTCTAAGAATTGTTATTTCATTTTTTTATGTAATTCATCTGTCACATGTTGGGCAACAATGACATAAAAAATGGCGACTCCGCAGCAATGCGCACAAACTGTTTTCTGGTATGCAGAAACGAAATCAAATAATTACAATACAAAGGAATTACCGGAGAGAATATGGAGGAAATAATACCTGATGGGAAAACAATTAAGGCATGGTGTGAGAAGTTTCTGGCGCCTGGAAGTGTGTACCCCAGATACTTACATTGTGCCGATTGACAGATTCTGATACATGAAACGTTGCCTCGTCTGAAAACAAGACATTTCCAAGAAATTGAGGGTCCCTGTCAATACGATCCAGCATTTCAATATCGAATGTCTGTCGTCGTGCCGGTCGTCTGGTTTTAATTGTTGAATAATTTGCACCTTGTAGGGGTACAAACGAAGTTGCTTATGAAGCACTCGATGCACAGTTGATTTCGGCACATTTTGCTGCCGGGATGCATGGCGAACTGAGTTTTTAGGACTTCTCTAAAATCCTGCTCTAATTTCTTCGATCTTCTCTTCTGACAAGTGAGACACGTCGACGAGAACGTACGGATTGTTTGTTCACACTTTCAGTCGCCAGAAACGTCTCATACCATGTCTTAATGGTTTTCCCATCAGATGCATTTCCTCCATATTCTCATGAAAAGTAATTCCCAAATATTTGATATTTTCCATGTTGAATCTTTCGTATACTACTTCTAACACTTGAATATAAATAATTGATTAAATGGCGATCTTACTCGTGTTAATTATGTAAGCATGTGCGGCTTACAGCTGTTTCGGTGCTTCTTCACACCATCCTCAGAGCCTACTAGATCTCGGCGTCATCTCGAACTTCGGTGCCTGTTGTGTGGGTGCGTTCGATTGTTGAAAAGTGTTGAAATGTGGTGTCAAATAGTGTGTGTGTTCTGAAATTGATCTGTGAGTTGAGAATTTGATCAGGGTGTGTTTTGGTGTGTCTGTATATTTCATATTGTTCTAGTGTGTTGAGTTTTTGGGTTTTGGGTTGCATGTGTAGGATTTCCATGTCTGTATTTATGTTATTGTATGTGTGGTTAGCATTAGTTATGTGTTCGGCACCACACACATACACAACATATCTAATCACCCCACACAACACAAACATGCTGCATTCAGGACAATGGTACACAGGTTACTCAACATATCCATGAGCCAACAACAGTACAATGAAGAAGTGAACACAATCAAATAGATAGCACAAGAAAATGGTTACAACCCAAACATAATAGACAACATCATAAGGAAGACAAAAAAAAAACTCAACAAACACAACACAAACACAAAGAACAGAAGAAATACATTACACTAACATACGAAAACAAAAACACACACAAGATCACATCCTCATTCAGAAAATAGAAATACAACATAGCATACAGAACAGAAAACACACTACAAAGACATCTCAACAAAGTCATTCGATCGAATTTCTTGTTTGTGTTGGAAATAGAATTTGTCGATTATTCCTATACTTTCTCATATGATGAAAATAAATATTAATACACCTACAAATGAAATTATAGATCCAATAGATGATACCACATTTCAGGCTATAATTAGAATTTTATTAGGTTGGGATGGTTTGAGTTTAGTTTCTTATTGTTTAGTTAATTATTATCAAAATGTTAAATCTTATAATGCAGGAATAATTACTGCTTGAATATGTTAACATTTTTCGGATTGAGATTTGATTTAATCCACCAATAGATCCAATAATAACTGATATTAAGATAATATTCACATGAATATGCTTATGGTTATTGAATATGAAATTAATATTAAGGGGGCAACCTTTTGAATAGTTATTAAGATGAAACAATTGTTTCATCTTAACAAACAACACAAACAAATAAATACAACCACACAAGTGTATACAAACTCACATGCAATAGTTGCGACAGTTTCTACATTGGATAGACAGGCAGATCATTTCAAACTCGATACAAAGAACACATTAAAGCAATAACCAGAGGACACAATACATCTGCATATGCCGAACACATAACTAATGCTAACCACACATACAATAACATAAATACAGACATGGAAATCCTACACATACAACCCAAAAACCAAAAACTCAACACACTAGAACAATATTAAATATACGAACACACTAAAACACATCCTGATCAAATTCTCAACACACAGATCAATTTCAGAACACACACAAACTATTTGACACCACATTGCAACACTTTTCAACAATCGAACGCACCCACACAACAGGCAGCGAAGTTCGAGATGACGCCGAGATCTAGTAGGCTCTGAGGATGATGTAAAGGAGCAGCGAAACAGCTGCAAGCCGCACATGCTTACAAAATTAACACGAGTAAGATCACCATTTAATCAGTTATTGATATTTTCATTAGAAGTCAGACAGGATATTGTAAATCCAACTATTAACTTAAATGGCTGAGAAAAAAAGTTGTCCTCGGTGAAGAGAAATGGCCACGCATTTTTTGTATTGTGTTTATAAATAAATGAAAGTGATCCTATACCGGTACTGTATCAAACTCCGATACAGGAAACGCTCAACCAGAGTTACCACGTAGTACTTCTATCTCTTTATTTGTAAAGTAAACATCCTGAAAATCTGGGCGGTATCTCATAGTGCTGTAACGATATCCCGGACCACAAATCGGTTTCAGTTCTCCCTTTGAACCTGTCCAACCCCTACAACTCTCCGATCACGCTACGGTTCTTCTCACGCAACGCCCTCGGCATCTGGACGGGGTTCCAACTCGGTATTTACTGCTTCTATCTTATCTGTAACCATCCCATTTGTACCTCACCCCCTGCACTGACCTTTCTCACTCGTCCTCTTACTGTAAGTGGGAATTGACCCAATTTCACCTACTCCCCCTACTTTCCTTATCGACGATAGGGTATTCTATGTCCCTACGTTTAAATTTCATCCACTCAAGCAGTAGATTGCTCGTCTCACTTCTCATACGTTATAAAATAGTATTTATGCGACACAGAATTAATAATTATGTTCTCAATAGTGTATATTATTTTATGCTCGACATGCCGAAATATAGTGCAGTCCTTTAATGCATGTCATTAAAGTACACCTATTCATTAAAGTTCAGGTTTTCGATTATTCTCGGAAATGCAATCGAAAGACAACTAGCAAAACATCACGCAGGCTGGAAATCCAATACTCTCGCAGAAGGTTATGTTCTGTTACTATAATAATTAGCGTTAATTGTAAATAATATTCAAATAAATTCCATTTTTCATCTCGTTTTTCAATGTCGAATTCAATTTCAAGGTTATATCAAGTTTAACGTTTATCTTACTCTCGAATTTATATCAAGTTCGTCGACATTCGTTGCTCGGAAAAAAATCAATACTTTCGCGTCTGCGCACATCTCACAATTTACGAGATTGCACAAGGTCAGTTCGCTCCCCAGTCACATAAGAATTACAAGAATACTTATGAATAATTTCAAGTTAGAAATATGGTCGAGCATAAAAAGTCGTATGAAACTTGCCTATAATGGTAATTAAGTCGCTCGTACGAAAATTATGAAACTCGCTTGCGCTCGTTTCATAAACATCCTCGTGTCTTAATTACTACCATTATAGGCTCGTTGCATAATGTACTATAAAAAGTGTTTGAACGAAGTCATTAAAACATTAATGCACTGATTTCGAACAGAATTTTATAACAAACTTCATTAATTATACAAAATGTGAAGAAAATGTGAAGTTTTGATATTTCAGTCTTTGACTTATTTATTATAGCAAAATATCAAGACAGTTATTTTTGTTAATACATATTAGTGAACGTTTTCGCCCTTATTATGGGCCTCATCAGACTAATGAGTGAATATCTATATGATAGACATAATCTTAATTTTTTTAACTTACTGTGTAAGTAAAATGCCAGCACATTGATATTTTAATTAATTTCAGTCTTCTGGGTACAATACTTTCTGAGAAAAGTGCACCAATGTCACAAAAATAAGAAAGTGCAGAAAAATTGTGTCCAAGTTTCCATGTCATGCAGTGTTAAATTCCTCAGTTTTGGGAGCAATTTTGTCAGACGTGATAAAAGATACAATTGTAAGAGAATAGGGCATATTATGTAACATATTTTATGTATAGAATGGGCTAAATATATTTAAAATCCCACTGAGTGATTGGCAAAAAAAAAAAATCATTCATAACATTTTTTTGCATTAAGAATTACTACAATATTTTTTGTTGAAGACAGGGCTAAAAGCTGACAATTAGAAGAAATAAAATCATATTATAATTTTACACATACTAAGGTTGGATAAAAAGTAATGGCAACAGTTCGATATTTCTGACATGGCTATATTCACAGGGGTACAACATCTACGTACCTTCTATATAGTCGCCCCCCTTATTTATTACCTTTTGCCAACTGCTTGGAAGGCGTCGTACACCATCAGCGCGTCCATCTTTGTTGACGTTCCGTATTGACCGCCCTAAAGCACGATAAGTTCATCTCTGGTATTGTACCGGGTCCCTCGCAGTGGTTCTTTCACTTTGGTGAAAAGATCGTGATCGCATGGATCATATCGGGTGAGTACGGTGGATGATCCAGTAGTCCGCGTTTTCCGTCTGCCTTGGAGGTACAGCGTGGTGCAGTATTACCCCATCAATGTCATACGCCACAATGAACATTACCTTCACAGAACTTTGTGTAGGGCGCACTTTCTTCGGACAAGAAGAACCTGGATGCTTCCATTCATTTGATTGGCGTTTCAAGTTTGGTTGGTTCGTATGAGCGAGCCCAGGTTTTGTCCATATGACGATTCGTCCAAGAAAGTTGTCATCTTTCCTTTGGTACCGGTCCAACAAGGCCTGTGCGACTGAATAGCGGTGCCTTTGTTAAACCTCGGTAACCCAGAATGTCTTTCAGAATGTGGAGCACAGTTTTGTGACATACTCAGACTTCCGCTGCTAACTCACGCGCAATCCATCGGCGATCAGCATCCAACAGGGACGCAAGGAGTTGAACTGTGTTGTCCTCCACTCGGGGTCGTCCTGTACGGAGGTTGTCGTGAACGGCATCCCTGCCTTCCCGGAACGCTTTAACTCATCGTGCCACTGTGCTATATGGCAACGTTGCATCGGCATTTGCTTCATGCAGTCCCTGAAAACATTCTTATGCACTACGACCTCGTGTCACTTCAATTTTGATCCAGGAACGTTGCTCTAGTTTTGTAAACGTGGCCTTAGGGCGCTCGCACTATCCCTGTGAAAGTGAACGTTCTACACACTGCAGTAGATTGACAGAGTACTGTCGCCGCTGGCTGCACTAACGCATCTAACAGTCCTTGTTCATGTCCACACAACTGGCAACTCTCGAACGCACCATCGTCACGTGACAGCAGTGTTGCCATTACTTTTTATCCAACCTATGTATTAAACTACCGAAAACGATAAAAAGCAAAATTTCATTTTTTTTTGTCAAAATTCGGTGTACAGACGCCCCTCAAGTGTTTCAAAATTGATATATTTTACTCTATCAGAATTCTCTACGCGTATTTCGTATAACGAGAAAGTAAGTGAAAAATAAAAGGAAACTACCGAACGCAATAAATTATAAATGGAAAGAATGCAAAAAGAAGTTCGATACTACAATATACGCCTACTTCTTCACATAAAAATGCTACTCTGAAGTATCAATAAAGGATAGGCAATCTGCGAACAAATTACTGTTGTTATGGGCCATGTAGTTTAGTGCGTAATTGTGTTAATGGAAGTGGGATATTATTTGTTTCAGCAAGCTTTGAACTTTATGGGCGTTTAGGATAAGAAAGGTATAATGAATTGTGGCGCCATTGATAACTTCATACATCAAGCAAGAACTTGGAGGAACTATACTCGAAAAGATATAGCCCTACTTAATGTTCTAATTTATAACTTTCGTAACTGCACTGTTAAAATGAGTTATGCCCGGTGCTTACAACGGGAAGGAGTAGATCACTTTCCATTACTATATTTAGCTTTATATTACTCGTAGCGTTGACTGTTTTCAGTATTTGCAATTTACAAATTGCATTATATATATTGTTGCTTTTTATTTCAATTTATGTGTATTTATTTTTGTAATCGTTGTTGAGAGATAGTTTATAAACTGTAAGTATATAATACAAGGTGTTCCAGTAGAATTTGACGGTTTTCATAGTCTTATTGTGGGACAGAGTGCTGCATTGGAGTTAAATCGCTCGTTTGAACTCGGTCGAGTGTCGCATCCTCGAGTGAAATAAGATCGGTCGTGATACGCTCGTAATAAATAGAAGCACAGTACAAGGTCATCTCACCGACATGTCTTATCTTGTATGGAAGGTGACAGATAAGATACACATATGTTTTGCTCACACGGTAAAAATAAGGCTTTATTTTCTTGCGTTTATAACAAACGTTTAATGGAACAGTCAATGGGACTTACCAAAACAGTAACATGAAGTTATAAATAACATAGTATGAAAAACTTCGATATACAGTTATTATTGCTAATTAGTAATTATTCAATGTTTGATTTACCACATATATAATATGTTAGGTCCATACATAGTGTTCATCTTATATACTGCGACAATGTAGAAACGTTTTACAAAATATTATTGATATAGCAGTAGACTAAATTAATAACAATATTAGTACAGAGATAACGTCACAGAAAATACAATAAAATTAATAATCATGCTGCACAACTGTTGCAGACGCAAAGATTGATTCAATAATAATAATAATAATAATAATAATAATAATAATAATAATAATAATAATTATTATTATTATTATTATTGTTACTAGAAAAGTTGATACGGTTCTTGCATTATCGTGATTGTGTTCTCCGTTTATAATAATTACATTTACATCCAATAACATCTATCAGATGTGGCAAAAACAAAATCACTCCTGTGAGGGGGGGGGGAACATGTACCTACAACATTTATATTACATTTTAAAGCAAGTTTTGTAGTTGTTCTATGGAGAGGTTAGTTAAACACTGCCAAGTTTTGAAATGATAAACATCTAAGATGTTACTACACAGTTCATCACTGTAACACGAACGAATGTCTAACGCTCGGCTTATACCGTTCGAGGATTTATCGCTCGCGACAATTTTACCCATCATGCATGTGCGCTACCTATCATTATGCTTGGCGCTCGAGCGAAAACGTCCGATGCAGACCTCTGTTGTGGGACAATCAAATTGAATTAACAGACAACACTTTTACTGGAAACATTGTTGTAGAATGCAATTTATTAAACTGTACTTATTTTTAAGTGACCTCCACGACAGCGAACACATTCTTGCAATTTATTTAAGGGTACACCAATTCCTTGACATTTCCTTTTCAAATTTGTAAAAGCTGCTTTAACGTAGATATTAAATAATACGTATATGGTATGAACTACATTCTTGTCTGAAACCCTTACTAGTTAGGAATCCTGCTGAAAATGCCAAAGTATATTTATATAGCTATTACTTTCAAATTCACGATACTGCTTTTACATATAGAAGTCTGTTCATCGAGAATTTTTCATATCCCTATTATGATTTATTCTGAGTCAATATTTTATACTCTTTTCGACATATATTACAGTGACATATGACGGCATTCTCATAACGTGGGAAAACACTTGAGGCAATACTGAAAAAATAAATATCGACATCTTAGGTCGGGTTTAAACTCAGAGAAGTGGTTTTCACACACTGCACCTTAGTCATTGGATTCCTCACTCTCGCAATGCTCTTTCTGTCTTGATAATAATAATAATTATAACAATATCCTGAACAATCTAAAACCTTGTTTGTTTGTTTGTTTCTCTCTCTCTCATTCCGTTTTTATTTCCTTTGTTTCTTTTAATTTTCTTTCACTTTCTCTTAGCTTTCTTCGCGTTTCTTCTTATTGCCTTATTTATTCCGTATTTTTCTCAAATAAATTAAATAATCGTTCATTTAACGACGCTCGCAACTGCTGAGGTTATATCAGCGTCGCCGATGTGCCGGAATTTTGTCTCGCAGGAGTTCTTTTACATGTCAATAAATCTACTGACATGAGCCTGTCACATTTAGGCACACTTATTTAAATGAAGAGTCCACTACAAGAATGATGGATGTCACCTTCTTGTCGAAAATGAACCAAGACTGTCAATGCATTGCTTAAGACATATAGAATGTACGTAGAGAGTTGATAGTCATTGTCCAGTAATGATCGGAAAATCACAGTTAAGATTTGAGCGCTAAGCATTTCAAACTTTCAATTGCTTCTCCTGGAAAATGTATTCCAAATGACATCCATCATTCTTGCAGTGGACTCTTCAAATGTTATCGACCTCGGCCGGGATCGAACCCGCAATCTCGAGCACAGAAGGCCAGCGCTATATCGACTACGCTAGCGAGGCAGACTTTCTCCAAATATATTTTGTGCGAGATCGTGCGTATTTGCTTTGTTTCCGCATAAAACCATTCCGCGGAAAGTCTAAAATTCCACATTCAGTATTCCCAACCTAACACACATAACAATTTCCCTCTTCTTACCGCTTAAGTGACATATTGATTTTATTGCTTTAGGCTTTTAACATATTATTTTTTAGAGACGTTCAATATAGTAATAATTATAAATTGGAAACTTACCACTGCAATTTCACCTAAAGTGCACTGTTAATTATTGTTTTTAAATATTTGCAACAATTAAGTAAACTCTACAACTCCACTAAAGTTACTGCATTCGTGATGCAAGTAACATTAAGGAAGCCGTGAAAAAATCAACAAGATTCCAGACTCATCATAGACTGGGGGAAAAAAGACAGATGTATATCACGGCCTGCTGGAGTATAGTAAACAGAGAAAACATTTTAAAGCAACAATGTTGAAGATAGATATTTTTATTTTGCAAATTTGCCGTCATTGAACAGAAACCAAGATGGAGATTTCATTGCAACTAATTAGAAATTCGTCTTTCAGGTATGTAATAAACGATCTTCGCACAAAATAATGTACGGTACACGAGCGGTATGTTTTCTTTCAATTTTCGGAAATTAAAAAAGCTCAACTACGTTTCGCTTTTTCAATCTTTTCCTCGACCATGAAAACTTCAACATACCGCTCTTGTAACGCATATTACTATTCCTTTGTTTACTCCATTACTTTTTTCCTTTGTTGCGAAGCATATAGTGCTATTTTGCCCTTACTCATATCTTTCCTCGACCTACGTCTAGATCAGTTGTCGTCAGCACTCGCTGAAATGGGTAACGGGTATGAAGTGTATCGCAACATGCACTGGTGTTTGCGGCCCCCTGCACGTTCGTCTGTCTCAACCCATGCTCACACAAACGCCCAAAAACGGCTCCAAATGTTGTGTGATGTGGGTGGTGCTGTCTGTCTGGGTACGTGGCTCGGTACATCCGTGCTGCCTCTCGACCGTTTCCACCTGCTTGGCCATACACGAACACCATCTCGGCTTGTTCCTGGAATGAATACCGGACCATTGTGCTGCTACGTTGCTTAAGGGGAGAGGATGGTATTTTTTTTTGGTGAAAAATGAGTAAATTAAAAAAAAAAATCTTTAAAATACTCTGTGATATGTGTGGAATGCATAGCATAACATTTTGTGAGTATTTGTGCCCTTATCGGATGTTGAGTCGCCAATTTTAAACTTCCTGCGTTATGGATTTTTAAATCACTCGCCCACTTTTATTGTTTTTTCCGGTAAATTAAATTTTCAATTTTTTTTTTCTTTAAAATACCCTTTGATATGTGTGGAATGCATTGCATAACATTTTGTGGGTATTTGTGCCCTTATCAGATGTTGCGACGTCATTTTTAAACGTCCTGCTCTATGGATTTTTAAATCACACGCCCGCTCTTATCGGTTTCCAGTAGCTTCATTTTTTTTGCCACATTGGCAGACAAAAATGGATATAATTTCTGAACTATTAAACATACATGCATGAAATTTAGAACATACATCCTTTAAACTATTAGGAAACTTTTCCCTGTAACAGAATTTTGTTAATTGATTTCATTTTAAAAATACGTCCGTTTGTTTGCAAGAAAGGAAATCAGAATACTGTTATTAAATTTTAATTGTTTATTTTACAAACGTAGGGACTAATATCAAAATTCTCTTATAGACATTTTGTAGAACATGCTTTTGCAAATACATTACAAAAAACTATTTGAATCTACGAGTATCTTTAAAAACGGTTTAGATATATTGGTTTTAGTATAATCCTGCATTGGGTATATTATTTTCAAATTTGAGCCCCCAAATATTTTTTTTCTTCAAAATATTTTATTTAGTTGAGTTGCCACAGCTATGAGATCTCTACATACAAAAAATTAATACTTTACACCAAATAGGAAAAAAGTAAAAAAAAAAAAATACCATCCTCTCCCCTTAAATCACACTACCTGCAACACACAAAACGCAGACTGTAAGTTATGAGAGAATGTCGTCAGTGCCATCTATCGTGGAAACTATGCATTTCCGGACACAAGGTGATATGAACTTTTGTGCTCTATTTTCAGTCAGGAATAACCCTCTGAAGTTTGTCGGTGGACTTAAAACTCACCCTGTGTACAGTACTGTATGCACTATAGCATTTTAATGTAGTTCCTAACAAGTTTTCTTAAATTTTCTCTCTTTTATAGGTCACAAAAATGTAAATTGTCTATTTTGTTTTGCCAATCTGTTGAAATACTATAAATGACTTGATATACAGCAATCATATAATGGAGCAATGGTTGATATTTTATAATTTATTATGCAGTTCACACAGAACATTTCTAAGAACTTCTAAAACTAATAAGTAACACACATTAAAACCCATTAAAACTTTTTATGCTATTTTGTTGGCGTCAATATTCTTTAAAACTTTTAATGGGAGTAGAAGTTATCGTAGAATTCCTAACCTCTAAAAGAGTAAATCTTGAATTTTATTGCAGTTATGTCAGAAGTAATTTTCTTCCTAAAAAAACACACACACAGATAGAGAGAGAGAGAATTTTATAACGATCTTTTTGTTCGAATTTGTTTGTTTATTAGTAACTGAGCTAACAGTAGAGAAAGTTAGGTAGGTACTTGAAGTTCCTTCTCTAATGTTTTCTCAGTAAAGACATTTATTTTATTTATTTGAATATACAATTTCTTGAACCATATTTTACCCGAAAGTATATTAGGGTTATAGTTATAGACTGATAGTTAATATTATTATAATGAGAATTCATTTGACGTGGGTAACCAAGTCTTGGTACTTGAAATTAACACTTATATCCACTACATTAATTTGAATTAATTACAAATTCTTAAATGTATTACATATAAAATTACAAAACTGTTTATAACAGCATGTTTTTCCAAACACATTGAATAATGTGCAAATCTGGCTTTCAGGTAGTAGCTTCCTGTAAAGCAGGTTGGAATAATTTCAAGGAAAATTTTGTTCCGGGCCCGGGTATTGATCCCGGGACCCTTCGCTTAGCGCACGAATGCTCTACCGACTGAGCTATCCCAGGAACTATACACGACACCTTTAAATTATTCAAACCTGCTTTACAGGGAGGTACTACCTGAAAGCCAGATTTGTATAATATGTGCCCTTCCCCATCATCCCTGAAAGTTTGTAACACCAGCCCGGAAACACCCTGTATGTATGTATGCAGTGTACAGTGTGGATGTGAGATAATCCTGCAGATTGAAAGGGACGATAGGATACACTTAAATGAAAAGAAAACCTGTGTTACGTTAATTAAAAAATTAAGATGGAAATTTCAGCAGTCTGGCAACATCGCCGCTGACACATTCTCCTCGTAATACAGATGTAAGAGGCAATGAACTCGTTGTGTCTCGCTAGGTGAGCTACTCTCTGACTACGTCCCTTGAATTAAATTAAAGAATAAATAAAAATAAGTAATACAACATATATGAGAACAAATATACTGTACATAGACTGAGGAGGGCAAAGAAAATAAAACACTGATCATTGTTTTTAATGCTTTAAAATTTAAAACATGTGTAGTTAAAGGTGATGTAACTGTTATATCAGATTGATTAAGAATAATTAATTTACCTTGAAAAGTTCTTGTGAATTTATAAATATTGTAATTATGACCTATTATAAAACTTACGTTTCACATCTTCGTACTTTCAAATATATATGCCTACTACGTTTGATTTACCGATTAAACTGAGTCAAAGTGTCGAGAAAAAGTAGTTTTCTATATTTTTATGCGAATACGTATTTAAATGACGAAGAAAAGAAATCTGGCATTTCTGTTTATTCGTTTATGCTGCAGGTTGAATTTTTTCTTATTCAGTATTTATGAGTTAATTTTTCCGTAAACTTACCAGTAATGATTTTCACTCAAGTATGTGCATGTTATCATTCGAAACTCGTTTACCAAAATTGTACTAAGTAGTGAAATCCTTCGAAAACAACGATAACCCCACCTGTGAATTAACATATTCTCTACGATATGACTATGACGATAAATCACGAGGAAATCTTCCCTAGTCTCGGACAGCCCTTAAATGGGCAAGGGGTGCGAAGACTCCCTCAGTTTAAATTAAGGAGGACTAAAATTAGTGTTGGACTGTAAATCCTTGAATGCTGCAGGTAAACTAGATAATCTCGTTAAGGAAACAACTATACTTAAGATAGATTTATTTGACATTGCGAGGTCAAATTGTTCTATGCAGGATTATGTAGGTATTAAATGCAGTAGGTATATTTTCTTACTTTGAAAGTAAAAGGACTAACAAGATCATACAAATTACATATAAATGTTTCTTTACACAATGCGTTATCTATTTCGTACATATTTCTGACAGAATTATTATTATTATTATTATTATTATTGTTATTATTATTATTATTATTATTATTATTATTATTATTATTATTATTATTATTGATTCCGATTATAACTATGAGATTAAATGCAATTATTTCAATTGCGGTTGTTTGTTCACCAGACGTCAGGATCTTGATTATTTATTTTTTTGCAAAGTCATTAAGGGTGATATTGATTGTGAATCTTTCATAAGCAATATCAGTCTTCGTATTCCTGCTAATGGTTTAAGATTTCATAAATTGTTTTATAATAAGAATCCTAAATCTCTCTCTCCGGTCTGCAGATGCATTAAATATGCTAATTTGCATGGATTCAACTTGGATCCATTTAAGGTGTAGTATATCTTTGAGTTTTTAACTCACTGATCTTATTTTAATAATTATTTGTCCATTTTATTTCTTGCATTTGGTCAATTGATTAATGTAGACTATTCCATTATTTCAATTATCTCATTGTACAAATTTTATAATTTTATAATTATTATTTGATCATTGATTATGTAGACCATTATATTGTTTGTATTTCATCTCATTGCCATTTTCTATCATTCATTCTCATCATCATTTGTTGTTTTGTTCCGTTTTGTATCGTGCAAAACTGTAATTGGCCTTGTGCTGTTGTTTTTGCACGTTAATATTCTAAATAAATAAAATAAATAAATAAAATTATTATTATTATTATTATTATTATTATTATTATTATTATTATTATTATTATTATTATTATTGTAATATATCCCTAGCTTAAGCCGATTATTTTTGCCATTTATGGCATTTTAAAAAAATCGACATTTTGATATTCATTATTTTATCATCTCATTTTACAATAATTAATGCGACTATTACACTTTTACTACGTCATACTACTTTTGACCAATGAAACGGCACGAAAGAACGTCTTTCAACCAATCATGGCTGTTTATTGCACAGTTTTATCACTTCTGTAGCATTTGTTTATTTTTATCACTTCCCTTGCATTTGTTTGTTTTATCACTTCCTAGCATTTGTTTGTCAATATTTTTTTATTCGGTTATTTTACGACGCTATATCAACATCTAGGTTATTGTCAATATTTCAAACTACAAATTCTTTACGGTAGGCCTACTATAAAACATGCTTTGTGACCAGCATTTGTTTCCCGCATAGATAGTAGACTGAAAATGGCGTTTTTGTTAAGGGAACATTAGTGAAATAGAATTTTAGTAAGTCAATTAATATTTATTTTATTGTATTAGAGTACTTTATTTCTTATACTCTTTATAAACGTTCTTCTGTTGTTATCACCTCGCTACCATTTGTTTCTTTGTTTGCCAACATTTCAAACTGCAAATTCTTTACGGTACTATAAAACACGCTTTGCGATTACCATTTTGTTTAATGCATAGACCAGTCATGTCAATTGATGCCCATAGGAGCAAGCGCGCGCTTTAGAGCTCAGGTGAGCCTGAGCGCTTTACAACGGAAAGGAAAGAGACCGACGAAAGAAGTAGTATATGCCGTTTGGTCGAGCTATATACAGGGATGGTCAGCACTGATTCAATAGATAAAGGGAAGAGAACTTATTAAAACTGTATCCATGATAATTTTTAGATCTGGCTGAGAAGTTTAAGTGCATTATAAGAATGACAGTTTTAATTTTAATGCTCATTTTTCACAAGTTTGATTATTTTTTATTCAAAAGAAATATTTTGTCACCTTTTTTAATAGAAAAGTGAAATTTTCAGATATAGGCCTATTTATTTAGTAGCCTTAGAGAATGTTTTCGTAAATCTAATAAACCGTAAATACGCATTAGGCCTACTGAAGATATTGTATTGAAAATTTTGAAAATATTCGCATGGAAATTGTTTGTAAGGAAATGAATTAACAAAGCAACTACTGTTACATCATAAGCAAAAGATACGTGCCCACGTTTTGTAAAAATGTCAGCTCTATAGCTTCAGCATATTTCGAGAAAATAATTTAATACTCTGATGATAGGAAGTTGCTCACCAATATCACTTTAAAAGCATAATGCGATAAAAAGTTTTGTTATGAAATATTAGTTACACTTAAAACATATACAGCATCTAGGTAACTTTGCTTTGTACTGTAATATTGTTTTGATTAGTTTATTGATTACTTTGATAAGGCTAAAGGTACCATCAATATCAATTCCAACTTATCATGTCAGACTCAATGTCTTTCTTTGGGATATCACTTTCTTTATGAATGATGTGTTTCATTCATTTAGTACAGTATAATTGTACTACTGTGGAATTTATCTGAATATTCCATTTTAACTCGTTATTATGTTATTAGCATTTAAAACAACTGCAATATTAAGAAATTAGTACTTTTGTTTTACAGACAATATAGATAATATCAAACAGAAAGAAGCCATATTAAAATAACGACATAAAATTTCACGTTCCGTTTGAAGTTTGTGCACCACTGTTTTCTTAATCCAACAGGCTGCTTATTCATATACACAGCCCTTCCTCTTTCCATACTTAGCGCTTGATGCCCGCGCACGACGTCAAGGTCAGGAAAATGCGCTTGTTTTGACATCACTGATATAGACAGTTAACTGAAAATAACAGCTCCGTTCAAACGTTTTGGTGAAGCTAACATTATTGAAATAGAATTTCAGTGAGTGAATTAATATTTAATTGTATTGGGGTACTTTATTTCTTCTAATATTTATATAGGTACTTTCTTCTAATCGTGTAATAGTCAATTAAATCCCACTCGAGTCTTGATTTTCTCTAGATAAATGAAAACCTCTAGTGAGATTACTGTAGATAAAAATAAAATCAATTCGTACCTCATTTGTAGTGTAATTTCTATGACATAAGTCGTAAAGTGGATTTCTCACTTTTGAAATAATGAAATTCCAAATGTGGTGGGCAGTTTTCCAAGTTGAACCTTTATTTTCCTGCTTGGAACCATAACTCGTGCAATATTTTGCCGATTACGCTGAAACTTTGCATATTTCCCGCGGAAGAGATGACACCAAATATCCGGAATTCTGGCCATTCAACCGGCACCCGGCCATCTGCAACGCCGATCAGCCTACTCCCCTCGTGGGATTCTCTTTTAGACTCGGATGTCGGCGCTTGCCCTGATAAATGTGACGGTGGGCATTGCTGGAAGAGATGGATGTGAAATTTCCCAGTTGAGGTACTAATATGCTGACTTCATATTACTCGTACGTTAGTTACGGCTAACTCCTCTCCTTTCGCCGTCAACACGTCGTTAATAAAATGTTTTTGACTGGAAATAAGTGGAATTTGTTACAGAGAAACTAGCACTAAAATCTTCGCTTAAAGTATTTTCTCAGTTTGTAATTCATGAAAAGTGCAGAATTAAAAAATGCCATTAAATAATGTGCATTTCATTTACTCTTCGTATTGATATCTAATTTTTATTTGTGTACAACGTACTTAACTACAGAGTGATTTATATAGAACTAACGCATTTCTTTCTTTATTTATTTCTTCTTTCTTTCTTTCTTTCTTTCTTTATTCTTTCTTTCTTTCTTTCTTTCTTTTCTTTCTGTTCTTTTTGTCTTTCTGTCCTTTCCTTCTTTCTTTCTTCCTGTCTTTCTTTCTTCCTTTCTTTCTTGTCTTTTCTTTCTTTCACTTTGTTTGTTTCTTTCTTTCCTTATTTATTTATTTATATATATTTATTTATTTCTGTTCTTTCTTTCTTTCTTTTTGGCCTTACATTTATTTCTTTCTTTATTTCTTTCTTTCTTTCTTTACTTATTTCTTTATTTCTTTCTTTTCTTTCTTTCTGGCCATTTATTTATTTAATTAATTATTTATTTATTTCCTTTCTTTTCTTTATTTATTTATTTCTTTCTTTACTTCTTTCTTACTCACTTTATTTATTTATTTATTTCTGCCCTTTCTTTCTTTTCTTTCTATCCTTTCTTTCATTATTTCTTTCATTCTTTCTGTCCTTTTCTTTCTTTTTTTCTTCCTTTCTTTCTTTCTTTCTTCCTCCCTTTCTTTCTTTCGTTCTTTCTTTATTTCTCTCCTTCTATCTTTCTTTCTTTCTTTTTTATTTATTTTTTCTTTATTTCTTTGTTTATTTCTTTCTTTCAAAACGAATGATGCTAGCCACAATTTGTTATACCTCAAATGTAGAGCATCTTTGGGAGATTACTAACCTCTATAGCAAATGTTGAAAATTCTTTATTTATTCGGCTGGAAATTCACTTAATGACCAGTTTTTAACGTCAAATTAAGCAGAAGTTTTGATTCCCTGTCACAAGATGCGCAGATCGCGTTCCAAGTCAACATTCAGTAAACACGGTGACGTGTGTGAGCGGCACAGAAGAGAATGACGCTCAGCTAGGATTGCCAGATCAGTGAAGTTAGAATATCGTACCAAACTTAAAAATATCGGTATTTTACATGTCCTTATTGAAAAAAAGTATATCGTATATTAAATCCCTCCGCAAAACATGTAATGATATTGTTCTTTTTTTTTTTCATATATCCTAAATACCAAATTAAGAAAACATGCATAACACCATAACAGTTGTTACAATAATATTGTATTATAATAATTTTCTCATTGTTGTTTACATTAATACTTTTTTAAAGTTGAAACTTTCTTGGTGAACAAATAACACAACACAGAAATATCTAAATAATCATATAAAACATACAAATATAATTCAACTGGTGTTTACAAATTAAAATGCAATAGTTGCCCAGATTTTTACGTAGGACAGACATGAAAATCCTTTCAAACAAGATATAATGAACATATTAAAGCTATAACTAAACCCTACATCACATCAAATTACGCAAAACATATTACCAACAACAATCACGACTACAATAACATAGAAACAGATATGGAAATACTACACATCACACAGGGGCGGACGCAGATTTTTTTTCGGGGAGAGATTTGAGGAGATAGTAAAAATGGAGTAATGGGAAATAAGTTTATATACTCACAATTTGTTTCCGAGTCACAAACATTTACAAGTTGGCCTGAGTAGCGTAGTATGTATAGCCTTCTGTGCTGGAAGTTGCGGGTTCTACCCCAACCCAGCTGGATGGCATTTAGCCTAAGTGTGTTTATACGCGACAGGCCTCATATCAGTCGATTTACTGGCATGTAAAAGAAGTCCTGAGGGAAAAAAATTCCGGCACACCGCGACGCTGATATAACCTCGGCAATTGCGAGCGTTGTTAAATAAACCATAATTTTTAAATTTTAACATTTACAATGACTCCAATACAAAAAGAATGACATTTACAGAAGAAGGCGACGAGTCTTCTTAGACATTTCATCCAGTACTTCATGAACTTTTACTTCTATATTTTTATGTATATACATCAAGGCCAGTGCATTTAATCTGTCTGCCCCCATCGTGCTCCTCAAGTAAGTCTTCAAATACCGCAATGTTGAGAACGACCGTTCTGGTGTTGCTATAGTTACAGGCAACGTGCAGAAAAGTTTCAGCGCCTTGTGAGTGCAGGGAAAAACAATTTAATTGCACCTATTCAAAGATGATATAAAATCAGTAGTTATTAGGTGAAGATTTTTCTGATCAAGAAAATTTCTTCTCCACATCATCAATTCATTGAAGAAAGACTCTGGTGATGCATCAACATCATTGGGCCACTGATCACTACAGCCTCAAAAGCAGTTTCTAAATCTTCATCTGATGCTCGCACTATGTTTTTAGGCAGCAAAGTTTGTATGGACTTTAGGATTCCCTTATGATTTAAAAACCTGTCCTTGAGCTGACTAATGAAATAGTCTAACAAGAGAAGGAAAATTAAAAGCCTGAAATACTCTTCATGACTCTCTGTCTTGAAGTAAGAACGCTGTGTTTGTCTCCCTGCAGTTCTTGGAATTTAACACTTTAGCAAAGAGAATTTACGTGGAAAACTCTCTAATTCCTATGTACATTCACGAATTAAAATTAATATATTTTTTTTTGTTTCTTGTTTCGTATTTTTCTCAAAATTTCGGGAGGGGATATATCCCCTTAATCCCCCCCCTTGCATCCGCCCCTGACACCACACCATAAATCATTATTATTTATTATTATTAAAAATTCTACAGTTAAACATATACTTAATACACAATTACAGTTCAATACCCATACATTATTTGATATCATGATACATGACACACAAACAACCAGACACACCATAAGAGCAACACACTCCCACCCCTAAAACTGACGAACGCAAATGCCGATAATCAAGATCAGTTGGAGCAGCAGTAGTTCTAAAGACACTGAAGATGATACCACACCGGTGTCGTCTGTCATAAGGTACATAACCTCTTTGAAATTATAACACTTTTAACGTTTCAACTAAGAAACTTTCAAATAATTTTCTAATAATAATAATAATAATAATAATAATAACCTATAATAATAATAATAATAATAATAATAATAATAATAATAATAATAATAATAATAATAATAATTAGACTTCGTGGAATTGCCACGAGATTCGCAAGGTTTACTGTGCACGCGGTATAGACTGTATGAGAAGGGGGCGTGCCTCTGATGTAAACACTGAGCAGTATACTGCGGTTACAATAAAATCTGTATCCTGCATTCAAGAAATATAATGAATGATCATTGAAGTAGGAAATGTCTAAGCATGTAAGTACACAATTATTTTATAGTGATATATATTAACTCTTAAAATTTAATGTAAGATACATCATCCTTGAATATGTACATTACAGTAAAGAGTTATGTACATTTTGAGCGACTGCAAAGTAATCTCCTCCGATGGTCACTTAAAGAGTTTTTAGATTGGGAAAATGTACGTTCAACATCACACGATGTAATACGTGCATATTTGAAGAACAGAAAGTCACTACTTTTTAGTACACCAACTTCAGACGTCTTGTCGTGACCTGATAGTACATCATTTATAATACGAAGTTGTGAATAGGCAGAATTTTTAGCAATAATGTTTCTCAACTTACATTTCACTTTTTCTGAAATTAGTTAATTGTTATTTTGGATAATGGTTAGTGATACTTTTAATCCACTATATTAAGGGCTTCTGAGAGTTGTAGTTTAGACGATTCTAACAGGATGATGCTTTTGGACACGATTTTAAAATTAGAATCAATGACAGAATATCTTTCAATAGCTGTTCAGAAAGCAATGATTTTACAGCTGCAACAGCGGAACTGTCTGTGCTATCTAATGCATCAATTACCTCCATTATTTTGCCGTAATATTCTGCATAATAATTAACAGCATCCAACCATGTTTTTCAACGGGTCAAGACTGGCTGCGGGGGTAAGGTTATTCCAGGAGTAATTGTTTGGAACAGCAACACTCTCATTGTAGTATGTTTGATTGAATTCTTGTCTGCACTGAACAAATGTTAAACTTTGACTATTCCAACCACAGTAATGTAAAAACAAGTGCTTACATAGGTATACATTAGCTGTAGCTGCTCTATCTATTTGGACAGGTCACAACTCTTAACATGAACTGCTTATACTACGAGACCGGGCGGTCGCTCACCTCTTCTATACTACCGTACATCGGCAACCTGATAACATGCTGCGTGTGGCAATTCAACGAAGTCTAATAATAATAACAATAATAATAATAATAATAATAATAATAATAATAATAATAATAATTGACTGAGATAAAAAAAACCTGGTCTCATTCTTGACCCAACAGTAAGGTTGGAAATTAATGAAAATCAACCGAAGCAGGTACATGAAGATAAAGCCGCTATTTACCTTCCATGTTGTGATGAGCTCAGTAATAAATATAATCTTATTCAAGATTGGAATGTCATTGGACTTATGTTTGGTGCGCGAGGAACAATTCCCAAATTTACATTGGAGATCCTCAGAAAATTATAGGTTCCTAAAAAAACTTCAGACAATTGCATAAACCATTTTAAAATCTTCATTGAACATCACCAATCACCTTCTTTATTCATCTTTATAATATTTAATGTATATTATTTATTTTCAATAAATTTTTATCGTTTTGATAGCTACCACGTCTTGTCGCAGAATATTATTTTTTTTAACTGTCATGATGTATTCTTTTAACATTAATTTACAGTTTCTTTTTTGATCATTAGAATTGATTAGGATGCCGATATTTTAAATCCAAGATTTGGACGGCTATCATTTCGATATGTATTTCCATCGTGTTAATAAAACCGTTGGTTGTACTGTAAGCATTGCTCACCACATCCCGAGTGAATTTCGCTACTTATGTAATGTTTCATTCCTTTAAAAACGAAAACTTCACTGACATCGTGTGAAATCAACAAGTGGTTCTAATGTGCTTAGCATCACTCAAAATTACAGTCCATTGCGGTTGAGTCAGATATTTGAGATGCACGTGAGCTTAATTTCGTTCTTAAGACAATGGCTTGAACTCATGATTCTTGGGACTTGGCTTCTTTCCATACCCTTACACATTCATTGTTTCTTCTGCATTAGTCCGAGCGTTACACAAGACGAATGGGCAGAGCTCGTATCTGGGGATTTACTTCTCTCCAACAGTTGTTGTCTCTGTAAGGAGATTAGGCAAAGCAGTCTCTAAGTATGTGTACATATAAATAGAAACGTTATATATACACGCTGTATTTCTTTGGCGTCTTCTTTTTCTGTCTCGGAGAAGCTTTTTACTTGCCATTTTATATTTTAAAATAAAAGCTCAAGTAGCATAGTCTCAATAAATACAGCTTAACGCCTTGAGAATTCAGTACCCACTGTTTCAAGGAAACAAAAAAGCTTTAAAAGGAGAAAAAATTCTTCCTGCACTCCATTTCAGGAGCTTCTTTTTATTTCCTTTTCTTGCCACAATCCCCTCTCTCTCTCATCCCTTTGCTGAATTTAGAACTTCTGAAAAGGAGCAGAAAATAAAACAGTCAGCAGTGTAAATGGCATTCAAATGGAGCATTGAGGCTACAGTATAATCGGATATTTATGAAGAAGACTTTTAATCCCTTCCATTACTATGCAGTTTCTTGATACATATCAGACTTGTATTAAGGTAATAAATATTTAAAAGGTTTCTTTCACTTTATATTTATCTTGTTTTGAATGAAAGCTACACACAACTAAGAGGAATAAAGGAGGATTAAATTTCTGGCGTCTACGATTGTAGTGTATTCAAATCGAAGAAAATAACATCTATTAAGTTTCAATGGAAATAACAACTAATAAACTATTCTTTTGCAGCAATTATCATCATAATTATCAGCATATTCACTAACATTATTATTATTATTATTATTATTATTATTAACATAAGACATATCATCTTTGTTCTGGTCTTCTTGAAATGCAAGATATTTTAACTTTTAATATGGAGAAGCTGCGTATTTTCAAGAGGAAAATTGTTCGTCTATGTCAGTGATGTCAAAGAAAGCGCATTTTTCTGAACTTGAGTCGTGCGCGGGCATCAAGCGCTAGGTATGGAAGAAGGAATAAACAGCCTGTTGGATTAAGAAAATAGTGGTGCACAAACTTCAAACAGAACGTGAAATTTTATGTCGTTATTTTTATATGGCTTCTTTCTGGTTGATATTATCTATATTGTCTGTAAAACAAAAGTACTAATACCAGTTTCTTAATATTGCAGTTGTGTTTTAAACGTTAATAACATAAGAAAGAATATTCACATTAACTCCATAGTAGTTTACTATACTGTACTAAGTGAATGAAACACATCATTCATAAAGAAAATGATATCTCCCCCCCCCCAAAAAAAAAAGAGAGATTGAGTATGACATGATAAATTGAAATTGACAATGATGGTATCTTTAGTCTTATGAAAGTAATCAATGAACTAATTAAAACAATATTATAGTACAAAGCAAAGTTACCTACGTACTGTAAGCCTATATGTTTTAACTGTAACTAATATTTCATAACAAAACCTCTTATCGCATTATGCTTTTAAGGTAATATTGGTGAGCAACTTCCTGTCATCAGAATATTTAATTATTTTCTCGAAACCTGCTAAAGCTATAGATCTGACATTTTTACAACACATGAACATATATATTTTGCTTATGGTGTGACAGTAGTTGTTTTAATTCATTTCCTTACAAACATTTTCCTTGCGAATATTTTCAAAATTTGTAATACACTATCATCAGTAATACGTAGGCTATTTACGGTATATTATATTTACGAAAACATTGTTCTAGTACCTGTAAGGCTACTAAATAAATAAGCCTATATCTGAAAATTTCACTTTTCTATAAAATAAGTTGAGAAAATATTCTTTTTGAATGAAAAAAACAAACTTGTGAAAAACGTGCATTAAAATTAGAACTTACATTCTTATAATGCACTTGTACTTCTCAGACAGATCTAAAAATTAACACGGATACAGTTTTAATAATTTCTCTTCCCTTTATCTATTGAACCAGTGCTGGCCATCCTTGAATATAGCTCGACCAAGCGGCATAATTATACTACCTCATTCCTCTGTCTCTTTCCTTTCCGCTGTAAAGCGCTCAGGCTCTCCTGAGCTCTAAAGCGCGCGCTTGCGTCTATGGGCATCAATTGACATGACTGGCCTATGTCTATGGCACTATGCAATACCATGATAATGTTAAAGCTAAGTTAAAAACTATACAATCAAATTAAGATTGATAAAATAATAGCTGTCACAGATATTTAATAACATTGAAACCTGGATTCTCAAAGAGCGAGGCAAATGAGGCCTCCACTTTACAGAAATAATTATATTATGAAGGATGATTCAGGAGGAAGGGTTCATGCGTTGCGGGAAGATAGTACCTATGGGTGATTATAAGTAGAAAACATTGTATGTATGTATGTATGTATGTATGTATGTATGTATGTATGTATGTATGTATGTATGTATGTATGTATGTACGTACGTACGTGTGTGTATGTATGTATGTATGTATGTACGTACGTACGTACGTGTGTGTGTATGCATGCATGCATGTATGTATGTATGTATTGTATGTACGTGTGTGTGTATGTATGTATGTATGTGTGTATTTATTTACACTGCAAGTGGACAAACATCCGGTGGCAGTTATAACTTAATTATACACAATACAAATTAATGCACAGTACAATATTAATACACAATAATTATAATTAATAATACTTACTTACTGGCTCTTAATGAACCCGGAGGTTGATTGCCGCCCTCACATAAGCCCGCAAATGGTCCCTATCCTCAGCAAGATTAATCCAGTCTCTATCATCATATCCCACCTTCCTCAAATCGATTTTAATATTATCTTCCCATCTACGTCTCGGTATCCCCAAAGATCTTTTTCCCTCCGGCCTACCAACTAACACTCTATATGCATTTATGGATTCGCCCATACGCGCTACATGCCCTGCCCATCTCAAACGTCCGGATTTAATGTTCCTAATTATGGCAGGTGAGGAATACAATGCGTGCAGTTCTGTGTTGTGTACCTTTCTCCATTCTCCTGTAACTTCATCCCTCTAGCCCCAAATATTTTTCTAAGTACCTTATTCTCAAACACCCTTAACCTAAATTCCTCTCTCAAAGTGAGAGTCCAAGTTTCTTAACCATAAAGAACAACCGGTAATATAACTGTTTTATAAATTCTAACTTTCAGATTTTTTGACAGCAGACTGGATGATAAAAACTTTTCAACCGAATAATAACAGGCATTTCCCATATTTTTTCTGTGTTTAATTTCCTCCCGAGTCTCATTTATATTTGTTACTGTTGCTCCCGGGTATTTGAATTTTTCCACGTCTTCAAAGGATAAATTTCCAGTTTTTATATTTCCATTTCGTACAATATTCCCGTCACGAGACATAATCATATACTTTGTCTTTTCGGGAGTTACTTTCAAACCTATCGCTTTACTTGCTGCAAGTAAAATTCCCGTATTTTCCCTAATCGTTTGTGGATTTTCTCCTAATATATTCACGTCATCCGCGTAGACAAGAAGCTGATGTAACCCGTTTAATTCCAATTCATGTTCTGGGAATAATAAGTTAATTAAGTAGTAAAATATCGCTGCAATCGAAAATTATTGGGAATAAATTTGAATAACGAACAAAAAAGGTTTCCTTCCCAGGCAGGATTCGAACCACGAAAGTCTTGGTTACCAGTCTATCGTGCTCTGAATGAACAAGGCTCTGAAATCAGCTACAAGGATCGGTCCGGTTTTTTTGCCAGTACTGTACATAAGTATAGGCCCTACCTAAGTTCCACATTGTTATTAATACTCTTTCGCTTCACTGACTGCATTGGTACTATGGCACGTTTCACTGACACTATATAACACATTTCACTGGCACTATAGAACACTTTCATTGACACTATAATTTATCACTGATCGAAATTATTCACTGCCACTGTAAAACATAATTTCACTGATTCACCACGCTCATAACCTCACAAATGATACCAACAAGGCACCACTTACGAGACAACTAGGCCAGGAGATAATGAGGTAGGATGGCAGTCCCTTTCCCCCTCTATTGCATACATCGTCGATTAGCTACAGTAGTTGCAAAAAAAAAAAAAAAAAAAAAAAAAAAAAAAAAAAAAGAAAGAAAAAGAGAAAAAACCGGACCGACCCTTGTAGCTGATTTCAGAGTCACAGATTAAAATTTTGCTAGTCACGAAACACATCCACCTTGTATAATTAATTGTAACAATGAAATTTATTGCATTTGTTCGATTCTTACCGTATTTTGATTCCTTCAGTGCCTCAAACTTACAGACGAAAAACTTTGAGAGTTTTATTTTCATATGGCACCACCATTACATTTCTACCTCTATTCGGCAAAGATAACTGCGTATTGTTACATTAAATAGCAGTACATACCTCTGGCTTCACTATTCATATTGAAATTACCACAGTTTGACACAATACACAGCACAGGATTCTTTTGTATCAGCTACAAGGATCGGTCCGGTTTTATTTGCCACTATTGTAGAAATGATTCTACATAATATACAGAGTAAACCGTAAGTAATGTAAACAATTTCAGGGGGCTTAATATAATTTTGCTTGTTTTTTTGCTTCCTTTTCGAGATAAAAATTGTTTTATATGAGATATTTCATAGGTGTTTCGAGAAAATCATTAATTTAAATTCCAATACCCTCAGTCAGTTTAAGAGAGCTGTATATTGTGTAAATAAATAATTGAAAGAATTTTAGTTTTGTCCTTTAAATGAGCAGAAATTTTAACTTTTCGTTCTGTGTATGCATTTTACAATGTTACATTTGTCTAGATCAAATTTCTGCTTATTTCAAGGACAAAACTAAAATTCTTTCAATCATTTATTATCATTATACCTTGCTTTCTTAAATTCATTGGGAATTAAATCAATGGCGTTCCTAAAACACGCTAGGAAATGTTTCATATAAAGCAATTTTTATTTCTAAAACAAAGAAAAAACGCAAAATTGCATTAAACTTTTCAGTTTGAAATAGCTCAAAGAATAACCCCTGAAATTATTTATTTATTTATTTATTTATTTATTTATTTATTTATTTATTTATTTATTTATTTAACCTGGTAGAGATAAGGCCATCAGGTCCGGGTTTTTTTGCCACTACTGTACATATTACACTAATCAGACTTCAGATCATTTTTATTCTTCCTTTAAACTCCGCACACAAATTTCGGATTCTGCGGAAGCACGGCGGCCAGACAAGAAAGAACAACGAGACGAGGGAACAGAAAACACGGAATAAGAAAAAAACATAAATGCGCTAGATAAGGCTCGAACGCACAATCTCACAACTTAACACCATACAGCATTCTGTTAACAAGGAAAAATCCTCTTTAGAAGTCCACAGTTGAAATAGTCCGACATCGAACGAAGGAGAAATTTTGAGTGCTTCACCTCTCATGGAAGCGACTTCCCACTCATTCCTGTCGGATAGCCACAGTGTGCAATCTGCCGACCTATAGCTACATCCATTCCACGGAACGAGAAATTTCATTAATGGTCCTCCTAACTTATTTGCTTGTTCATTTACATGACCGCAAACAGCAACATATTTTTCCATAACGGAACCACATTTAAATACCACCATTTTCACAGACCTCTGGAATCAAACCTAGTTTACATTTTAATTATTCAGTTTTTTATTTTGATCTCACTATCTTTCCCTCTCACAAAAAAAAAAAAAAACACTCAAGCTATGTTTACATTAGAGCGTATTCTAAACGTGACGTCTATTATAATGGCTACATTCGAAATCCAAACTCCAGGGTACCAGTGGTGACACAATCACCGTGTAAACGGTGCGTCATATGTTGAAACATATGGTAGTGTGTTGAGTCCATTCTGAATCACAGCTATAGCAACCCGATGGTCGGAAAGTGGGGGGACAAGTGGGAGTGAAGGGGGGCAAACTGTCAACCATGTAATATGCATGTGACGGTCCCACATTTCCCTATTGTCCCCACCCTGTCTCACTCTTCCGCTATAGCCTTTCTAAAAGTCCCTAGGGCATCCGGGTCCATCAATACTGTATTGTATTCTGCCTACTACAGTTTGGACGTGACGAAGTAGAGGTGATGTACGGTGTATTAAAGCGGTGTTAAAAGATTAGCTGGCAGGTGTAATTGCAGCGTTTCTTTCCATACCAAATAATTAATTCATCTGACAACTTGACGGACTTAAATGACCTGTTTGACTTGTTTCGAAACATTTAAGAGGAAAGGATGGTATTTTTTGGTGAAAAACGAGTAAATTAAAGAAAAAATCTTTAAAATACTCTGTGATATGTATGGAATGCATTGCATAACATTTTGTGGGTATTTATGCCCTTATCGGATGTTGAGTCTCAATTTTTAAACTCCCTGCGTTATGGATTTTTAAATCACTCGCTCACTTTTATTGTAGTTTCCGGTAAATTAAATTTTCAAATTTTTTTTTTCTTTAAAATACTCTTTGATATATGAAGAGTCCACTGCAAGAATGATGGATGTCATGTGGAATATATTTTGCAGGAGAAGCAATTGAAAATTTGAAATACTTAGCGCTCAAATCTTAATTGAGATTTTCCGATCATTACTGGACAATGACTATCACTGTTAATGCCATATAACTCGATGTACATTCTATACCCTATGTCTTAAGCTATGCATTGGCAGTCTTGGTTCATTTTCAACAAGAAAGTGACATCCATCATTCTTGCAGTGGACTCTTCAAGTATTAATTTTAATTTTAGGAAATATTTAATTTTGGGTAGAATTTATGCACAGACCCAGGAACAAAATTTTGACCGCCTGAATTTTCCGAGTTTATTATTTTTTTATTTTTATAATTTAAATTTTTTATGTCCTTATTTTATTATGAATGATATAATTTATTTTACTGAATGATAAATTAGACAGTCTTTTTATAAAATTTCCATTAATGCTGTAATCGATTTTATAGCACCATTTAATATTGGAACCTGATGAAATTTTGGTTTACTATTCAGTTGACGCAATTTTTTTTTCTGAGTCAGCACAAAGATCTGGCGCTGACACTCAGCGCTCCTCAACTGAAGAGTGAAAGAAACTGATTGTTGATTCGTCAGTTTCATTTCGCATAACAAGGGTGCATTGGTACGAAAACTAATTTGTAAGCTGTCGCTTAATCTAAACAACCTACCACCCCTTTTATGCTAGGATGGACTTTTCCAAAAGAACTTCGGTTGCAGGAAATTTAGGTAAAATTTTCTTTCCTCCCCTTCTAAGATCAATACCAAACGAACTTGCCAGACCAGTGTTTGTCTGTACGAGTTTTTTTTTTTTTTTTTTTTTACATTTTAAATAACACTTTTGTAGTTTTATTTGGGAAGTTGCTTTTAGGCACAAACAGTTTTTTTTTTCATTTTTTTTTCACATTTCTTCATAGTTAAATTCAGGACAAATTTACATTGTTCTTAATTTACTGTCATTATTTTTTTAACAGGACGCTATTCATATCTACTCAAGAAACCAGAACTAAGGAAGAGACTAGTGAAATGCTTTGTATGGAGTGCGGCATTGTATGGAGTAGAAACATGAACATTACGACGAAGTGAAGAGAAGCGACTAGAAGCATTTGAAATGTGGACATGGATATATTTATTAATTTATAAAAGTAGATTCTTGTTGTTGGTAGGCCGAAGGGAGAAAGACCTTTAGGGAGGCCGAGACGTAGCTGGAAGGATAATATTAAAATGGATTCGAGGGAGGTGGGATATGATGATAGAGGCTGGATTGGTCTTGCACAGAATAGGGACAGACGGCGGGCTTATGTGAGGGCGACAATAAACCTACGGGTTCCTTAAAAGCCATTTGTAAGTAAGTTAGATTTTTGTTGTACCTTGTGTATCAGTATGTAAAATGGGAAGATAGAATAACAAATGAAGCTGTGTTGGAAAGAGTGGGTGAAGAAAGAATGATGCTGAAACTGATAAGGAAGAGAAAAAGGAAATGATTGGGTAATTGGGTGAGAAGAAACTGCTTACTGAAGAATGCACTGAAAGCAGTGGTTCTTCAGTTTCATCATCATTCTTTCTTCACTCACTCAACTTCATTTGTTATTCTACCTGTCCATTTCATACGCTCCATCCTTTTCCATATCCACATTTCAAATGCTTCTAGTCGCTTCTCTTCACTTTGAGAAAAAGGAGTTGATTGGGTCACTGGCTGGGGAGAAACTGCTTACTGAATGATGCACTGAAAGGAATGGTGAACGGGAGAGAAGTTCGTGGCAGAAAAAGGTATGAGATGATAGACAGCATATGTAGAGACTAAGAGGAAGGCAGATAATAGAAAAGGTTAGAATTCTGGGTTTGCAGTGAAAGACCTGTCCTTAGGCAGAAAATTATGAATGAAATGAATAGTTATAATTTTTTACATTAACATTTTTTGATGTGTCGGATTACCGATACGTAGTTCCGAATCACCGATAGCAAGTTGCCTACTTAACAGGAGTCTGCGAGCGGCTCGGCCAAGAAAGGATTGCCGCTTTGCGGTTTTTCTACTATCTCTTCATCCATCTTACGTATTGTATTAGATCTCGCTCCTCTGATTGTAGACTTTTTATTATAAATTGCGGAACTTCTCAGATTCGAAGTTAGCATAGCATACTGTAATATGAATTTATTCAACCCAAGTATTAAATAGATATTGTTTAACGGTGGTTCATGTACAGTAGTGGCAAAAAAAAACCGGACCGACCCTTGTAGCTGATTTCAGAGCCTTGTTCACTCCAAAGCACGATAGACTGGTAACTAAGACTTTCGTGGTTCGAATCCTGCCTAGAAAGGAAACTTTTTTTGTTCCTTATTCAAATTTATTCCCAATACGGTGAAACCTCTCATTTACGGACATCGAAGGGATGTAACAATCTGTCCGCATCTGGAAGGTGTCCTTTATTGGGAGGGAGGCTCCCCAATCCAACAGTAAATTTATAATATGTATTATGTATCCCTTCACGCTTTAAATGAAATGTATTACTGTAGTTTAATTCTAAATACAGTATACTACAGTAAGTTCTTTGCACCTTTGAACTCCAGTAGGTAAGACCAAAAAAGGAAAATACAGTACTGTGCAAGGTAAGTTTATTTTAGTTCTACAGCTATGCAGTACTATAATTTACAATTTTCAACTTGACCTCCACTTTCAGGTGCCATATCTCTCGAAACAGAACAACTGATTGAAGTGAAGAGAATAATCCTACTAATCCAGTCATGTGTCGAATACAATTTCACGATCGCGGAAACCTTGGACCCATCAGACAGGTTAAATTTTATAATTTTGTTTATCCACCCAATTCCAGCTAACAAGGGGACCCTTATTGTCTTCTTTCATTTTAAGGAATTTCTGTACAGTTCTCAAAACTAAACTTTCCATTCTTGTAACACATTAGGTCTTGAAAACCAAGTTCTGTCCGCAGTCAGGAGGGTAAAGCAAGCTTTAGGACTGTGAAACAGCTGTCCGTGTCCGTGTCCGTGTCTGAGGGTATCCGTAAACGAGAGTTAAATTTATCATTATTTCTATATTATTTCAGTTGGGCCATAAAAATCTGTCCGTATTTGAGGAGTGTCCGTACCTTAGGGGTGTCCGTAAGGAGAGGTTTCACTGTACTTTTCGATTGCTGGTACAATTCATGTTCTGGGAATAATAAGTTAATTAAGTATTACAATATCGCTGCAATCGAAAAATATTGGGAATAAATTTGAATAAGGAAGAAGAAAAAAAGTTTCATTCTCAAGCAGGATTCGAACCAGTTACCAGTCTATCGTGCTCTGAGTGAACAAGGCTCTGAAATCAGGTACAAGGGTCAGTCCAGTTTTTTTGCCACTACGTACATAGCTTGAGAAAAGAGTTTGGCGTCAAATCCCGTATTAGTTTTTAGATGTATGATTTCAAGTTTGTATAGAATTACATAGTAATTATTATCTACGTTGCACGTTAAACTTAAAAAAAAAAAAGGAATTCTATTTGAGAAGGAAATTGAAATCGCACATGCGTGTGCTTCATTCATCATAGGAAATTCATTTAGCGTTGCCTGCTTCCTCTTCGTTTCACAACTAGACGCTGACGAACATTCGATTTCAGAATGTGAGTCGCTCTTCATAATACCTTCTGTGATTTAGGCAGAATGTAAAAACCACATAGGCCTATGTAGACATCGTATATAGCTATGCAAGGCAAGAATTTGAGAAGAGGAGAAGAAGTCTACCGCTGTGGAGTTAGTATGCCTGACCGTAAAACGAGCGGGCACGGGTTCAAATCCTAGTCGGGATAAGTTACCTGCTTCAGGTTTTTTCTGCGGTTTTAACTCAACCCATTAAGAGCAGATGCTGGGTAACTTTCGGCGCTGAACCCTGGACTCATTTCGCTGGCATTATCACCTTCATCTCATTTACACGATAGATAACCTTAGCAGTTGATAAAGAGTGGGGAAATAACAAAAAGAAGAGGAGATAAAGTGACGGGGATTTTGTAAAATCTCTTGAATTGAGAGTTACATCATGAAGTTCATAGGTTTTTGGTAATGTTCGTTCCACAACCTGTCACACACATTACAAACATATCACCAAACTTATTGTTAATGAAATAACTAACACGTTCTTTATAACACTGTCTTTCTTTAACATTGATCACATTTGTACTTTGTATATTTAGAGTTGATGTAAATACGTTAAGGCCCCTGAGACAAATAACACCATGTATACCTTTAATGCCACCCTATTAATATTTGTTAACGACACCAGTTTTCGGTAGTGCACTACTGTAGCCTGCATTCGCTTGAAATCTAGTGATGAAATGAGTTACTGCTGCCATGTGACGTTAAAGGTCTACAGACAAAATTTTAGGTTATGTTAGTACGGTACTCAAGTACTCAGGCTGACAGTACAGCATCAGCAGATTGTTTTGGTTAGGAGATGTGCAAAAAGTGCATCTGGTTGCATCTGAGCACGCAGAAAATGTCACAATAAATTACTGCATGCGCTAATGCTCTTTGCACACCTATGGTTATCTTCAAAGACCAGGGTTTGAAGCCGGAGTGGGGAAAAAGATATGCCTCCTGGAATAGAGACTGTCATGAGTGCCAAGAGCGTTATGAGAACTCTATATTCGTCCATTGGTTTGATCAATTCGCCCGATATGAGGTGGCAGGAGAGGTGGTGTTGATATTTCAGGAGCATCATCTCATCTGGACGCAAACATTGCAAATGCGGCTGATAAATATGGAATCAAACTGTATTGCCTTCCCAGTAATACAATACATGAGCTGCAACCCATGAATAAAGCGCAAGCACTAGTTGGATGTTTTTTATATGTGAAGAAGGTCGCGTTGAGAACATGTCGTTATGTTCATATTGTGCGAGGTATTTACATGATAAGTGTGGAAACATCAGGAAAAGAACTAAGCTTTCAACTTACAAATGTTCAGAATGTACACAATTGCTTATCGAACTTTTAATTTTTTTTATTTTACATAACTTATTTTTTTTTTGTTTTACATGTGGGAAAACATTAATATTAAACTAACGTAAATGCTTTTGTGTTTATACCTTTCTACTGTGTCTCATTGTCTCTTTCTTTGAAAGTAAGGAGTTACCGGAAAACATATTTTCCTAATCAATCTGGTGTTTCAGCTACAGCTCAAGAATATTTCATTAGTATTGAATGATTTTGTGTCTTTTATTAATAGAAACTCAAATTTAGCTGCTTAGGAAAAATAATTCATTAATAATCATAAGTGTATATGGTACTTGAAAATAGGTGGCGTTAATTGAACAAGCTGTTCCTAATAACGCCAGTAGGGTAAACATTGGTAATTTCGTGGCAGTGGTTATTTCGTGATACTTTTTCTTTGCTCTTTCGTGAACTATCCAATAGCGTTACGGTGGAGTAACGGTTAGCACGTCTAGCCGCGAAACCAGGTGGCCCGGGTTCGATTCCCGGTCGGGACAAGTTACTTGGTTGAGGTTTTTTCCGGGATTTTCCCTCAACCCAATACGAGCAAATGCTGGGTAACTTACGGTGTTGGACCCCGGACTCATTTCACCGGCATTATCACCTTCATCTCATTCAGACGCTAAATAACCAAAGCTGTTGATAAAGCGTCGTAAAATAACCTACCAATAGCGTTACGAGATTCAAATTTCCGCCAAGGGATTGCATATGTTGTTCGGTTACCAGAAACATACAGCTACGCTTTGTGTGACTATTGTAGCTGCTTCAGTGAGCATTTATGTTTGGAGAGAGCAAGTTAGCGTCGACTTCTCAAGCGTACAAATTTTGTGGATGTTTGTAATTACATTACAGGCTTATTACTAAAGGTAAGCATATAATATTTGGTACAATGATTTATTATATCTTAATGAAATTTTAGGAAATGTTTTTGGAATTTTAAATACAACTCTAGTCTCCATATAATCTTAGCTTTACTGATAGAAATCTTAGCTGTTTGTGGCAAAATTTTGTTGAGCATTAAGCGTTACATTTTATACTATTTTAAAAATTGTATTACAATACGAATTTTAGAATTCTGGAGATAAGATGTGATAACGAAAAAGAAAAGGGGGACGCAATGGGTTCAGTGTAGCTTCTGTTTGATTTGTTATCATGCTAAGTGCCAATGATAAGTGCCAGATGACTTACTTGCAAGAACTGTGACAGAAGATGAAACATGGCTCCACCATTTTGGACCCGAGACAGAGGCAGAGTATGGAGTGGCATCATGCAAATTCACTAAAGAAATACTAATTCAAAAGTGCACCTTGGGCAGGAAAAGTTATGGCTATTATGTTTTTCGATTCAGAAGTACACTTGCTTGTGGACATCATGCCACACGGAACCACCATTAATTCTGACGCGTAAGTGGCAACTCTCAAGAAACTTCAAGCTGGAATGAGTCGTGTTGGACCACATCGGGAGAAGCAGGATGTTCTGCTATTGCACGACAACGCACAGCCATGTCAGTCACAAGACCACAGACCAGATCAGAAAATTCGGATAGACAACACTGAAACAACCGCCTTACAGTCCTGAACTGGCACCGTGCGATTACCATCTCCTTGGTAAACTGAAGGATCCCTTCGCGGAACGAGGTTAGAAGATGACTCCCTTGTGTACTCTGCTAAAGAGTGGCTCAGACGTGTTGGTCCAGACTTTTACCGTGCTGGTCTACAGGCCCTCGTTCCTAGGTTACGTAAGGGAGTTGAAAGGGACGGCGATTATGTGGAAAAGTGACATTTTGTTCCTGAAGGATGTATCTACATTCTGTGAAAAATGCAAAGCTGTAGGATAAAAATATAATTTTTAAACAAATGTAATGCATTGCTTTTGGAATTACCCTAGTAATATAGGCTATAGTAAAGTCCGTAATAAAAGTGTTCACCCTTTCAGGGCAAAGAAGCTCCCTTTTAAAATCCAATTTTTACTTTGATTTCATTCTTATTATGTGTTGATATGTATGTCAATGTTTTCTTGCTATTAATATTAGACGGAATTACTATGTTTGAAGTCTTGTAACAATAAATGAGAATTTCATTTGACTTTATTGAATTTTTTACAATTCTTCTACCTCTCACGAAATTATTAATGTAATATCACGAAATTACCAAGGTTATCACGAAATAACCAACCTTTTAGCTTAAGTTGTAAAAGTGGTTTTTGGCACTTGTTCAAGAACGTGTCCAATCTTTTATGTCTCCAGATTTGTACAGCAAATTATCGTCTTTTAGATGAAAAAATCGGAATAAGGATATATTTACACAATTGCATTTTCAATTAATTTTCATGAAATTATCACGAAATTACCAATGTTTATCCTATACAAAGTTTTCCTATTCCAGTTGTAATTCTTCTCCAGTATACAGACGTGGACAAATTATTAGCAAAATTGGAGATTTTTATTATATATTTTTACAAACTATGATTCTTCAATATAGACTTCAGTTGACATCTTTGGTATTTCCAAATTATTAGAAAAATCGAAGATTTTTATTTTATATTTTTACAAAATTTCACTCTTCAATTTAGACTACAATTGATATTTTCGCATATTTACAAATTATTAGCAAAAGTGAAGATTTATGTATATATATATATATATATATATATATTACAAAATTCGACTGTTCAATTTGGACTACAGGTGACATTTTGGATATTTCCAAATTATTAACAAAGCTGAAGATTTTTATTATATATTTTTACAAAATTTTACTCTTCACTTTAGACTGCAGTTGACATTTTTGCATAATATTTACAAATTATTAGCAAAATTGAAGATTTTATTATATATTTTTTTTTTTATAAAATTTAACTCTTCAATTTAGAATAGCCTACATTTGAAATTTTTCGCATATTTCTATCTACTGTAATGATAGAAATATGCAAAATTGTCAACTGTAGTCTAAATTGAAAAGTCAAATTTTGTAAATAGAATTAATCATAAAAATCGTCAATTTTGTTAATAATTTGTCCAGGTCTGTATAATATCACCATTTTCATTGTGCTATTTTCTAAAGATGAGATTAAATTTTCTATATCATAATTTTCGTGTTTGAACATAGCTTATTTCCAGAGCAACAGTGACTTAAGTATTAAGGTGGCGTTATTTGGTACGTGTACTTTATTATTTATAGTTACTATATCTTGTAAAGTTTTTTTGCGTTGTTGCATTACTTCACAAGTATTTTCAAAATTTCTTGGCACGTTCTAGTTTTACTGGTTCATCCACCGCTGTGGAGTAACGGTTAGCATGTCTGACCGTGGAACGAGCGGGTCTAGGTTCAAATCCTGGTTTATACAGATTATCTGGTTGAGGTTTTTTCTGAGGTTTTCCCTGAACAAGTGAAGCAGAATTTCTGGGAAAAATTTTAGCGTAGGATCTCGAACTCATTTCGCCATAGTAACTACACTTCTCTTTTTTCATCATAATTTCCGTTTCTTTCCCACATTTCGGGCTTGCTCCGATGTAGCTGTGGACCGCCACAGAATTTGGACCCCGTGGTATGTGGTCGTTAGTTGCTGATTGTAGTGCTACGTACCATAGGCTCTCCCCAGTTCCTGTGATAGATCGTGGGACCAGAGTTGAAGAACCGCGGAGATGACTACGCGAAAAGGTAAGGGAATTCTGTAGGGGAGTTCGGAGGAGGCTCGTAGGGGAATCTGTAGCGCGGGACCGTTAGGAAATACACACTTCTATTCTAGGTAGTGAAATAAGTTCATCCAAGCGGCCTACGTGCGAGGATAGTCACCAGTCCGTGCGGGACTAACGGGTAATTTTATAGGTTCACAAATTTGGTTCCGCTTATGATAGACATGCATACACCCTTTTGCGATTTTTTTCTTTTCCATAAAAAATTTACTAATTGTTACAAATTTGATCGATTTCAATCTTTACACAAGTAGGTACACATACATACACATAATGGATATTTCATTTTTTTTTATTAAAGTATCTAACTTATTTTGTATAAATTTACTCGTATAGCTTTGACCTAATTTGGTGTACACTACTCGAAGTCATTTCAGGTCTGATGTTAAAAAGTAAGAAATTATTGAATATGCTATCAATAGGGGAGAGTTGGGTAGTATCGCACATCGGGTAATATCGGACAGTGAGTTTCTTTCATCTACCACACGTTGATAGTACCTGATTGACATGGTTACGTTTCTGTGATGTCGCATACAGAAACGTAACCATGTCATTCAGGTACTACCATATGGTGGTAGATGAAAGAAACGCACTGTCCGATAATACCCGATGTCAGATACTACCCAACTCTCCCCTATATCTTTTTTCGACGATTCAGTATTCCATGAGAATATTCTACTGCACGCAATGTATTCTTCACCTGACATAATTGGGAACATTAAATCCAGACGTTTGAGATGGGATGGGCGAATCCAGAAATGCATGTAGAGAGTTACTGGGGAGACCGGAGGAAAAAAGACCTTTGTGGATACCGAGACGTAGATGAGAGGATAATATTAAAATGGATTTGAGGGAGGTGTGATATGATGATAGCAACTGGATTAATCTTACACAGGAAAGGGACCGATCGCGAGCTTATGTGAGGGTGGCAATGAACATACGGGTTCCTTAAAAACCAAGTTTATAAGTAAGTAAGTAAGTGAGTATGAGAATATTGTGTTGAAAAAGTTTGCTGTAATTGAACAGCTTTAGGAATCTTAATTAAAAGAATGCATTTTTAATTGAACTAGAATCATACTTGTTTCAATTGGGCCTTAAGGAAATCTTGTATGAAAATAGTATCTTTCAATTTATCAAATCATTTTGGTTATAAAACACGCTCATAGCGCTGTCTCATGCCCACACATTAAATCTGTCTCCAAGGTATTTTAATGTAACTTCATAATTCGTTCCCAGTTTTAATTAAATTTTGTAGAAGGCCATATACACATACTCCAAAGCATTGAAATACTGATTTTAATAAGTTGTAAGCAAATGATACTTAAAGGCACGACGTACGTACAAACGGAGGCGTACATCCTTTGTAAATTATTCCCGAAAAGAGAAAATGTGAAAATGAATGCAATGCCTGTACAATTTCACTGATATTATATTCCATGATAACTCGCATTTATGTGCTCAGTTCGTTATTATAATTATGGGGGAATTTCAATTTATTTTCCGACTTATCTTGTATGTAAATGGTGTTTACAGTAACGTTGTTAACGGGAAAATTGAAGAATGTAAAGAAAGAAAAAGAAGTGTATCGAAATTACGTTCTCAATTCGTATAGGAATATATCGACTGAATACTTATTAACCTTTAGTGTTTTGTTCCCGAGGTGTAACTCATGCATACGTAGGGGAGAGTTGGGTAGTATCGGACATCGGGTAATATCGGACAGTGCGTTTCTTTCATCTACCGCCAGATAGTAGTACCTGAATGACATAGTTACGTTTCTCTATGCGACATTACAGGAACGTAACCATGTCATTCAGGTACTATCATCTGGTTGTAGATGAAAGAAACTCACTGTCCGATATTACCCGATGTCCGATACAACCCAACTTTCCCCTATCTGTTGTCCTATGTCCCTGGTGGTCTTGTTTAATATCAGTGGTACTCAATGGAAATTAGAGTATACATCTTGATTACACAACTTTTAACACAATATCACTTTGGAAGACGTATTATGTGTATTTCATTAAAGAAATCATCCACATCACAGACACCATCACAAAACAAAACTACTTCACATACCATAACAAATATTACACTCAAAACGAAGGCCTACCCATGGGATCACCCATTTCCAGCATACTAGCAGAAATATTCATACATCACATAGAACAGACATACATACTAAACAAAGAGAACAACAAACACGCGCAGACAACATCATATATTGGCACAGATACGTAGATGACATACTAATATTATACAAAGGAAACAAAAAAACAGATCCAAAACCTACATCAACACATAAACAAGATACACCCAAAGCTAGAGTACACATTAGAAATTGAAAACAACAAATCCATAAATTTTCTAGACATCACAGTAACAAAAGTAGACAACAAACACACATTCATAGTCTACAGAAAAACAACAACAACAACACATCCAATCATCCAACACAACACAAACAAGCTGCATTCCGAACAATGGTACACAGACTACTCAACATACCAATGAACCAACAGGATTACAAAGAAGAGCTAAACACAAATACATAGCACAAGAAAACAGATACAACCCCAACATAATAGACAACATAATACGAGAGAAAAACATAATCACAAAAAAAAACATAAGAATACAACACAAACACAAGAACACAAAAAAATCCATCACACTAACATACGAAAACAAAAACACACATAAAATTGCAACCTTATTCAAGAAATTAAACTGCAACATCGCATACAGAACAAATAACACTCTACAAAAACATCTCAACACACAAACAACACAAACAAACAAATACAATCACACAGGCGTATACAAACTCAAATGTAACACCTACAACAACTTCTACTTAGGACAGACAAGCAGATCATTTCAAACACGTTACAAAGAACACATCACAGCCATAACAAAATTACAAAACGCTTCCACATATGCAGAACACATCACAAATGCTAACCACACCCACAGAGACATCAACACAGACATGGAAATTCTACACGTCCAACCAAAAAGCCAGAAATTAAACACACTAGAACAATAAGAAATATACAAACACACAAAAACACATCCAAATGAAATTCTGAACACACAACTCAATTTCAGAACACACACGCTCTTTGACTCTACATTACACTACACAAACACACTCCCACAGGAAACAAAACAAAAGGCGCCAAAGCCAGCAAAAACCGGTTCTGATGATGGCCAATAGCAGGCCGAAATATGTTAACAAGGTAACACAAAATTTACCACGTGAAAGATACATAATACGTTTTCCAAAGGAATTAGAGGAGAGCCAATAGTGAGAACTGCAACTTGTCGAGAGCCGCAATGCATTTCACAGTTTTGGAGCTTAATCATCATCATCATCGTCGTCGTCATTGTCATCGTCATCGTCGTTTGTCGTCATCAACTTTAAGTCTTTGGCCTCATGGGCGTTTATAGAAGATGTCTTTCCATCTTTACCTTGGTTTCTGGTTCTTTCTTCCTTGTGGTTCAAATTGTAACGTAATCTTCGACAATTTCACTTCATTCAACCGTCGCACAGTATGCAAAAACTAAAACCTAGCGGGACAAAATTAATAATTTCTGTGCATTCTAACGGATTGTTATGAAACTTAGTACATACCTTGTAGGTAGCACATATTTTTTTGTGACAAACTCTGATTGCGTTTGTGTAAAGGGAACTACCTCTTTATAGGGGGTAGTTTTAGACAAAATGAATAATCCTTCTTTCCACTCTAACGGATTTTTATGAAATTATGTATAGGAGTTTCTCTCTCTCTCTCTCTCTCTATGAGGGCGGGAGGGGAACATCCCTGTACACCGCGACCTAAGGTCTATTGTGTTCCCCTGGGATGAGTTGCAAGCCCACCGATCCCACCTACGTCGAACCGACCTAACCGCTAACAACCTAAGGACCAGTCCCGCCATCCTTCCAAATCCGTGTACCATTCCATCCCAACAGCATGTATAGGAGTTACAGCTGACATGTTTTTTGTGTAGAATCTCTGATTACGTTTGTATAAGAGGAATTATCACTTTATAAGATTGAATTGAGACAAAATTAATAACTTCTCTCCCATCTAACAGATTTTTATGAAACACTGTATGGGAGTTACAAGTATATATTTTTGTGTACAAACATTATTTACGGTTACATAAGAAGAAATACCCTTTATCTGTTAGGTACGAGGAAAATTATTAATTTTGTCTAAATACACCTGCTATAAAGGGGTAGCTTTTCTTGTGCAAACGCAATCAGAATTTGTACACAAAAAAATGTGCCACCTGTAAGGTCTGTACAAAGTTTCATAACAATTAGTTCTGCAGTGCTCGGGAAAAGTGACATAAGTCAGTTTCCACAAACCTTTTTTGATAATTTATTGACAACTTACGGAACATCTGCTCGCTTGGAAAAAAATACATAACTATTTCTCCCATTACAATAATTCATACACAGAAAAATCAAATCGACATAAACCAGTGTAAGTTGTCAATAAATTATCAGAAAAGGTTTGTGAAAACTGACTTAGCCTATGTCACTTTTCCCGAGCACTGCAGAGTTAGAATGCAGTAACTAGATTTGCGTTCTGATCCAAGGTGCGTTTGTTAAGATTAGATAAAAATGTGTCCAATGTATTTTTAACCTGATGTTCAATGCCATGTGAATAATTTTGTAGGCCTAAAACACTCGCAGTGATAAAAATCTTTCTCATTCCGTGATTCTTTTCTCCTGTTAAGATAAACATGGAACAATTGCCGCCAGGTTACCGAATGCCCCACCAATGAAACAAATTAATTACTGATAAATGCGAAAGAACGCGCAAACTTTAAAACAAGGATTCAGCACTCTAAACGATACTGTATTAAATGGTAAAAGAATTGTTGTAACCGGACGTGACCGCCTATATTAAAACGCACATTATATTTGGAAAACTTAAAAAAAAAATGTAGGCTATATATTTTTTTCAACTGTAATATTTAAACCCTACTGTAAGAAGAAAAATACTTTAAAGTTGAAATTGAAATTACGTTAGTAAGAACGTACGTATCTGAACAGATTCCACGTCTCACAACACAATAAATCACAGACAATTGGCTCTTTTTTCACTCACATAGTAAGCCTCTATTTCTACGAATGAACAGGCACGAGAAGTGTTAGAAACAAGTAATTGTTCAAATCCTTCTAAAATGGCTTGCTTCTGATAACACAGTGAAAGCTATCCCACACAACATTCTCCAAATGTTAAAGGACATGAATTCCTATTCACTTATGCCTAACTATACAAGTCGAAATTTGGTTTTTCTCCACCTAGATTGGGAAAATTTCACACTGTGCAGCGCTTTGAATACCGAGTTGTCTCAAGTTTTCGATTTATCTGTTTCGGAGTGTGTACGAAGCATGCATAAACCGCGAAAATCCTAACGTTTCGTGGAATTGAAATAACATCACTATACTACTCGCATATCCCGATATCCCAGTTATTTACTGCCTAAAGTATTTTATTCTAGGAGGGACATTCAGTTCGCGATCATAATTTTGTCAGGGATTTTGTACGAGCTTTTTTGCTCATTTTCAGGACCTCTACCAATTTCCCAGAGCTTTCCCACATGTTTTGATACACCTATATTTATTTCCTTTTTGTCCAGCTATAAAAATTTTATTTTTAGCTAATTATTTTTGAGCCACTTTTTTATGAAAACTGTGACTTAAACGTTTAAATAATTGGCTCATAATAGTTCTGTTCAGACGCTCTAAAATTTGTTTCACAAGGTCAAATTACTGAACATTTTTTCGGGAAGTTAGTACATCACTTTGATAACTGAGACCTTCTTCAGACCCCACCCCCTGTCCACGTGGAAAATCCAAATGGCCGCCCTTGCGTAAAATGACATGAGTTTTGCTTGAATATAACTGTATGATAAAGGCATTTTGTTACTTTTAGGGTCTTAAAATTATTTTAAAATACCGAGGAAAATTTTTTCAAGATGTCCTCTTATGCGCACAACTCATTATTTCTTAGTTTTCTTTAGTAAAAGAAGAAATGTTTAGTTTCAGTTGAGTTTCCTGAAAATATTAATTCATATTTTATTATAGAATGAAAGTATGCAAAGTGTGCCATTTTAATAGAGTTTATATCGCTGATAGGAGATAAGAATCTTAATATGTAACAGGCCGAACTCAAATTAGGAGTAATATATTCTATGTATGTTCTCACATTTTCCCATGGAGCGGAATACTGGACCTCACAAGTCAATGGAAACAAGGAAAACAGACAGCGAAAATAACGAATTTAATTTTTATTATTATCAAAAACTTTCCCTAAACAGGAATTGCCTAGACGCCAAAGTATACCATTTACAAAACAAAATTTTGAATAGTACTGTAAATATTACATGGATAATTTGTTATTATTATAAAACCATTGCTAGAAAGAGAAAGAAATAAATTACAGTGCAATGTCTTATCTGTGGTGATATCTTAACAATGCAAACGAACCTTTCAACGCAAGTAAACAAACGTTGGTAATTGTAGATGATGGCAAATGAAAAGCCTTGCAAAAATTAACAAACTGCTTCGGGATGGATCGTCTTGCTCCGACTATCAAGCCTATTACTTTTATTTGTTGTAATTTATATTTCTCTTGATAATACGGGATTGTTGGTTCATAGTTGAATTGCTTCTCCTTATGGACATCTTGCGGTTGGCTCTCGAAACGAACTGTAGGGTCAATTATAAAACCTCTCCGATGGTCCTGGAAAGCGATCATATCTATCCTATGAGTGCTGCCGGTGGTTGATAGACCATGAACCTCTTCGAAAACAGTAAAAGGTAAAGGTAAAGGTATCCCCGTAACATGCCATGAAGGCACTTAAGGGGCATGGAGGTAGAGCCTCGGCACTAGAATGAGGTGGTGTGGTCGGCACCACGCTCTGGCCGCCTTTTACCCTCGGGAAAGACCCGGTACTCAATTTTATAGGAGGCTGAGTGAACCTCTGGGCCGTTCTGGAAGTTTGGCAACGAGAAAAAATCCTGTCACCACCTGGGATCGAACCCCGGACCTTCCAGTCCGCAGCCAGCTGCTCTACCAACTGAGCTACCCGGCCACCCCTTCGAAAACAGTACACCCAGTATTCCAGTGCTTGAGCAATGGCGCTTCTTACTTTGTGGTGTCTGGTATTGCGCAAAGCCTCGCCATGCGGGCAAGAACCAAGGACGTGTGGGAGATTTTCTATCTCGCTGCCGCAATCGAATCAGCAATAAAGATGTTAGACAAAGGTTAAGCGTAAACAGTGTATTGGGCGAGATTAATAGCTGCCAACGAAATGGGTCGAAGAAGTTAAAAAATGAAGATTGAAACACTTATCTAAAAACTATATAAATATAGAGCTACGATAAAAAGAGGTAAAGGTCTGTAAAAAAAGATAAAAGGATCAATTCTGAAAATATTGAAGAAAGAACAGTCTTCTAAGAATAAGCCAGGATAATGATATTTATGATTACGGTTATGATGATTATGATAATGAGTATGATTGTCAAGACTCATGATTAGACTTCGTTGAATTGCCACACGCAGCATGCAATCAGGTTGCCGATGTACGGTAGTATAGAGGAGGTGAGCAACCGCCCGGTCTCGTAGTATAAGCAGTTCATGTTAAGAGTTGTGACCGGTCCAAATAGATAGAACAGCTACAGCTAATGTATACCTATGTAAGCACTTGTTTTTGCATTACTGTGGTTGGAATAGTCAAAGCTTAACATTTGTTCAGTGCAGACAAGAATTCAATCAAACATATTACAATGAGAGTGTTGCTGTTCCAAACAATTGCCCCTGGAATACCCTTACCCCCGCAGCCAGTCTTGACCCGTTGAAAAACATGGTTGGATGCTGTTAATTATTATGCAGAATATTACGGCAAAATAATGGAGGTAATTGATACATTCGATAGCACAGACAGTTCCGCTGTTGCAGCTGTAAAATCATTGCCTTCCGAAGAGCTATTGGAAGATATTCGGTTCATTGATTCTAATTTTAAAATCGTGTCCAAAAGCATCATCGTGTTAGAATCGTCTAAACTACAACTTTCAGACGCCCTTAATATAGTGGATAAAGTATCACAAACCGTTATCCAAAATAACAATTCACTAATTTCAGAAAAAGTGAAATGTAAGTTGAGAAACATTATTGCTTAAAATTCTGCCTATTCACAACTTCGTATTATAAATGATGTACTATCAGGTCACGACAAGACAGCTGAAGTTGGTGTACTAACAAGTAGTGAATTTCCGTTCTTCAAATATGCACCTAGTACATCGTGTGATGTTGAACGTACATTTTCCCAATATAAAAACTGTTTGAGTGACCATCGGAGGAGGTTCACTTTGCAGTCGCTCAAAATGTACGTAACTCTTCACTGCAATGCACATATTCAAGGATGATGTGATTATTTTACATTAAATTTAAAATTTAATATATCTCATTGTAAAATAATTGTGAATTTACATGTTTAGACATTTCCTACTCCAATGATCATTCATTATATTTCTTGAATGCAGGATACAGATTTTATTGTAACCGCAGTATACTGCTCAGTGTTTACATCAGAGGCATACTCAATCCTTTACAAGCCCCTTTCTCATACAGTCTATACCGCGTGTGTAGTAAACCTTACGATTCTCGTGGCAATTCCACGAAGTCTAATCATGATCATTATCATGAATTCTGTTTGAAGAAATATGCCGAAGATTTGTAAAGTATGATTACATTCTTTGGTAATAGGTACGGGTTTATACTAGAAACAGCAGGTGCTAATGGTTTATACAGGGTTGAAGTAATTTAACCTTGTAGATTAAAAGAGACGATAGGGTACACTGAAATGAACAGAAAACCTATATTACGTTTTGTGATTAAATGCACGGTTAATTATAAAATTAAGTTTGAAGTTTCAGCAGCCCGACAACATTGCCGCTAACACATGCTTCTCGTGATACAGATGTAAGAGGTCAACGAACTCGGGCACTCTGTGTGTCTCGCTAGATAAGCTGGCGCTGTGTTGCAACCAACTCGCAGCGTGCAATTGCTTGAATTTAGAGGTTTTTAAAATTAAATGTACACGAAAACCGTCCATAATATTGAAATACGTCAGAGGGATAAATTATTCTTTATTAGTTTTTCTATCGATATGTACAAAAATCACGGTCCAACTCGCAATAGTTACCGAATAAGAGGTTGTTAAACATTCGGGAAAATCTATGAACTTTCCACCAATATGATATTTCAGTTTTTTCATACATACAACATGAGCTGTTACTTACTTACTTACTTACTTACTTACTTACTAGCTTTTAAGGAATCCGGAGGTCCATTGCCGCCCTCACATAAGCTCGCCATTGGTCCCTATCCTGAGCAGGATTAATCCAGTCTCTACCATCATATCCTACCTCCCTCAAATCCATTTTAATATTATCTTCCCATCTACGTCTCGGTCTCCCCAAAGGTCTTTTTCCCTCCGGCCTCCCAACTAACACTCTATATGCATTTCTGGATTCACCCATACGTGCTACATGCCCTGCCCATCTCAAACGTCTGGATTTAATGTTCCTAAATATGTCAGGTGAAGAATACAATGCATGCAGTTCTGTGTTGTGTAACTTTCTCCATTCTCCTGTAACTTCATCCCTCTTAGCCCCAAATATTTTTCTAAGTACGTTTTTCTCAAACACCCTTAACCTATGTTCCTCTCTCAAAGTGAAAGTCCAAGTTTCACAACCATAAAGAGCAACCGGCAATATAACTGTTTTATAAATTCTAACTTTCAGATTTTTTGACAGCAGACTGGATGATAAAAGCTTCTCAACCGAATAATAACAGACATTTCCCATATTTATTCGTGTTTAATTTCCTCCCGAGTATCATTTATATTTTTGTTACTGTTGGTCCCAGGTATTTGAATTTTTCCACCTCTTCAAAGGATAGATTTCCAATTTTTATATTTCCATTTCGTACAATATTCCCGTCACGAGACGTAATCATATACTTTGTCTTTTCGGGATTTACTTCTAAACCTATCTTTACTTGCTTCAAGTAAAATTTCCGTGTTTTCCCTAATCGTTTGTGGATTTTCTCTTAACATATTCACGACATCCACATAGAGAAGAAGCTGATGTAATCCGTTCAATTCCAAACCCTCTCTGTTATCCTGGACTCTCCTAATGGCATACTCTAGAGTAAAGTTAAAAAGTAAAGGTGATAGTGCATCTCCTTGTTTTAGCCCGCAGTGAATTGGAAACGCATCTGACAGAAACTGACCTATACGGACTCTGCTGTACGTTTCACTGAGACACATCAACATGAGCTATTCTCTCTATAAATCTGCAAGGCTACTTTACTTCCATCCTGTATATGAGTAGGCCTATATTAAATTTAATATCTATATTGAGGTGTAACATAAATTTCAGAACTTTAATATTCAGAAGAGTTGCCAAGTTAAGCCATTACTACATAGGTCTAATAACACAAACACATTTCACTAAAATTATGCCCGTGTGCCGGCAGAAGTTAGTCTGCTATTCCTATGTCCATTTCCGCTGATAGCCAGTCTCTTTGTCTCCTACATAACGCACATGGTCTGTAATTCATGTTACCTCGTCATTTACTTCTACCTGGCGGGAGACAATGATGAAACGGCCCCATAACATACCAGAAGCTGCATTAAAGTGGACTTTATTCGCATCTTGCTCCGCGTCATTCATCTTCATCATTTACAGCAGCGGAGCGTTAAAGTTTAAAGGCTAATATAACTCTTAACGGTGTATCGTAACAGTTCGTTTTTATATATCGCTCCTACACCCAAATGAGGAGTAAAAAAACGAGGAGAAGAATGTGAATTATACACGTGAGGGTTGGAAGGAAGATGTAATGAAGTGGGTCGTTCTGTGGGCAACAATAAGGAACTTTCAAACGCAGCTCCGGTGACGCTTGTGGGAACATCAGGATCCCTCTTTTATGCAGGAGGAACATTCACGTAAGAATATTATTTATTTCAACGTACATGAATGTTTTTATACCTTTCCCCTTAACGATTATTTATCGTCAGGCGTTACTGTTATTAGTTCCTCATATTGTATCGTTATTTTAAATGTTAATTCTCTTCTATCCTCTGATTGAGGTTCTGGCTGATATATATTACTCTACCAAGGTGAGTGGAGCCGCGGACGTAATGTGAACTATATCGATGACTCTATACGAACGCAGGAACAGTACAAGTGGCGCTCCGGGCTCCATGACTCCACTGGCCTCGGTCAAGTAATACATCTATTACACTGGTCAACAATGATTTTGTTAAACATACAATTTCTGCTGTTTTTTAATGTAATATCATCAGCTGATTCCGAAAATGAAGTCAGAATCTTTTCGTAATTTTAGAAAAATTGATTTCTTTTTATTTCTATGTACAGTAGTGTACCGACCCTTGTAAGCTAGGGCAGGACATAGTTGCGCCCCACGGTCAGGTAAAATGCAGCAGATAAAAAAGGGTCCCTGTTTTGTGGGCATAGTTGCTCCCCGTTACCATCAGGTAGAGAAAAGGGGATGGCATAGTTGCGCCCCGATGAAATAGGCAGAGAAAAAGACACTACGGAAACTCGAGCCTCGTAATCAACCAACCTTATTGATTTCTTATGCGATTTAATATTTATTAAAGTGAAGACCATGAAGTTGGCAGTACTTTATTAACTGTTTTTCTACTGTTTATGCAGTGATTTTCGATAGCCTACCGTAAAAATGAACATCATGAAGTTGGCAGTAATTTATTAACTGTTTTTCTACTGTTCATGCAGTGATTATCGATATCCTACCGTAAAAATGAACACCATGAAGTTGGCAGTACTTTACTGACATATTTAAATGAGTGAGCCGTTGGAATATGGGGTCTTAGCAGTCTTGACATTTTATTAGTGATTTTCATACCGTCTGTGGCGTAAAGTGAGGTTAATTTAAAATGAATGGTAAGTTTAGTCAATTTTCGAAACCCTGTACCGTAGGGTTAAGATATCGGTGTACAAACAAAAAAGCAGTTAATTTATTGTGTGTGATCGATAAAAAAGTGTTATTTTAAATAGCAAAATTGATCATATGCTAGGCCTACCTGATTTCAATGCAGCTACCATTATAATATTTTTAATTAATTTATTTATTTTGTGTACTATGTCCATCGGGGCGCAACTATGCCATGTCCGTTCTGCTACCTGATTTCTTCGGGGTGCAACAAATGCCATGTCCATTCTACTACCTGATTTCTTTGGGGCGCAACTATGCCATACCGGCTCATTTCAAAGCCTTTTTCACTCAGAGCACAATAGACTGGTAACTAAGACTTTCGTGGTTCGAATCCTGCTCGGGAAGGAAACTTTTTTTTTGTTCCTTATTCAAATTTATTCCCAATACTTTTCGATTGCTGGTAAAATTCATGTTCTGGCAATAATAAGTGAATTAAGTAGTAAAATACCCACCCGACACCGGGTAGCTCAGTCGGTAGAGTGCTGGTGCGTTCAACCAGAGGTCCCGGGATCGATACCCGGCCCCGGAACAATTTTTCCCTTGAAATTATTCAAGTCTGCTTCACAGGGAGCTTTGCCTGAAAATTGGACTTGTATATTGTATGTATGTATGTATTTATTTACACTGCAAGTGGGCAAGCACCCGGTGGCAGTGGTATACACAATATAAACAATACACAAAAAAATGATAAGCAATACACAATAAATTTACAATACACAATACAATTATACAATACACAATACAATTTTATACACAATACAATATGAATACACAATATAATTTAACACAATAATAATAAAACATAAATAAAATACCTAATTTTACATTACAACCTACATAATTATGTATAGGCCCTACATAAGTTTCAGTAGTCTTTCACTTTATTCTCATCTCACTCACTGTAGTGGCACTATGACGCATTTCACTGACACTTTAGGACACATTTCACTGACACTATAGAACACATTTCATTGACGCTATAAATTATCACTGATCGGAACTATTCACTGCAATGTAAAACCATAACTCCACTGACTCACCTCGCTTCACTGATACAACAGTTCAAATAAGTCAAATAATTACACCCTTATGCATACTGTACTTATAAACAGAACTACATTTAAACTAAACATTTCTAGTCTAAGGCCCTCTTACACGCTATTTTTAAATAATTTACAATTCAAACCAAGGAAGTAACTCGTCAGGCTAAATAAATACATGTCACCTTAAAAAATTAGATGTTAAATGTCACCTTAATTTTAATTTGCACTTGGTACACAACTTTTTAAATTATTCTTGAAACTCCTTAAGGAAGGACAGCCCTCAAAGACCGCTGCAGGTAGGTCATTCCAAAAATTTATAATTCTATTTGAAAATGAGAATTTACCTACATCCGTTTTCTGTTTCCTACATTTGATTTTAAAATCATGATCGTTCCTACCCTAGTACGTTGGCTTTTCTAACCGAGCCGTTATGTCTACCCATGCTTTCTGACCTAGATGTGCTCTATACAATGATGTTATTCTAGTTTTCCTACGTCTGTTTTCCAAAGTTTCCCATTTAAGTTCTTTTATCGTATCGTTTCCATCTTCTCTTTTACCTTTAACAAATTCAGCTGCCCTATACTGGATTCTTTCTAAGGAATTTATCTGATATATTCTATAGGGATCCCAACATGTAGTTCCGTATTCCATTAACGGTCGCACTAACGTTAGATATGCTATTTCCCTCGATTTGGGGCTAGCCTTTCTCAAGATTCTCATAATAAAGTGAAGTGCCCTCCATGCTTTACCCGTAACATTATCAACATGCTCTCCCCAGTTTATTAGTAAGTTTATTGGCCTAGTGCATGTAGTGGACAATGGTGGTGGTGGTGGTGGTGGTGGTGGTGATTTCATCTTCTGTGTCTTTCAGATTTCTCTCGGGTGTGCGTGTACATGTCCGTCGTGCTGTATAACTGCTCTTTCTCCCTGTTCACGTCTCCACATAAAAGACACATTAAACACAATAGAATAACCGATACAAATTTAATCAGCCATAAAACAGAATTGAACATTCCTTTGTGTGACTGAGATTCATACGTGACGTGTTTCACAGTGCGATGTCCCCCCCCCCTCCACAGCCCCGTCAGGCTCTCGCTTCCATCCGCCGACACTTGAACTGGCGTCTCCACGTCTAGGAACAATATCACTCTTACAGAAGGTCGGGAATTGCAAATTTGGCTGAGAGAAAATTGCTTTTGCATTCACTTCTCTCCAAGCGCCGTCGCTCTTTGCTGCGAGGTACAATATTTCTTCACACTTATCTTCTCTCCAGCTTATTTTAGCTCTGTTTAGCTGACACGCCTAACAGTAGCACATTCAGCTGATGGCGACTCATTAAAGCGATCGTGATTAGACTCTAAAAAAATTGTATAAGATTTATCGTGGACAAAATTTTTCTCGGTGGCCCAGTTGTTACTATGTTTGCCACTAAATGCGAAGTTCGCGGGGTCGAACCAGGGCTAGGACGTTGGACTTCTTAGAGGGCGAAAGCAGGTGGCTCGGGTTCGATTCCCGGTCGGGGCAAGTTACCTGGTTGAGGTTTTTTCCTGGGTTTTCCCTCAACCCAATATGAGCAAATGTTGGGTAACTTTCGGTGCTGGACTCCGGACTCATTTCACCGGTATTATCACCATCATCTCATTCAGACGCTAAATAACCTAAGATGTTGATAAAGCGTCGTAAAATAACCTACCAAAATAAAAAAAACTACTAACAACAAAAATAAAATCTCCCGTTTCTTTGGCCCACCTTGTATTTTATTAGGTGTGTCCGGTCTTCAGACATTGCCTCCAATGCTCTTTCCTCTCGATAGAGAGAAATACATCGGCCAGTTGCGGTACTTCTCGGATAGATGACCGGCCTATCGTGAAAGGTGATAGGATGAGACATGAAATGATGTTACGAACGATCGTAGGATTCGGAAGGAAGCGGGTTGTGTCCCTTGCATTTGAAATATCTCAGCACTCGCCTGAAGATACTTGAGAAACCATGAAAAAATCAAGTCAGGATAGCTGGCTGGCCTTTAGGATCAAATCCAGGACCTTTCAAGTACAAGCCGGACGTGTGACCTTCTACACGAGTTAATAATAATAATTTATTTATTTTATTTATTTATTTATTTATTTATTTAATGTGCTGTACAACAGCCAGTGGCCAATTACAGTTCAGCACAAATATAACAAAAAATATAAAACAAAAATAATTATTACACATAAATATAATTACAATTAATTACAATAATGACGATGAATGGATAACTAAGAATACTATGAGACAATGTTAATTGAGTATAATGCCTAAAATAATACATAAATGATAAAACGTTGCCAAGAGCAAACAAAGTCTATACATTGAAGGGATCGAATTCGCAGCCATGCATGTTGGCATTTTTAATGCATCTGGAGACTGGTGAAAGAAATTTCGAATTTCTAATATAGAAAAGTTTGTGGGCTCTCATATCTTTTGTTGGAATACGTAAGGTAATATTGTTTAAGAAAGAGTCACAGGATATATCACCTTTGAGGACTTTACAAAAGAACAGATAATCTAGCTCATGGCGTCTAGCATATAGATTTTGACAATTAAAATATTCACATTTTCTCTCATAACTATACCCGGAATTAATGGGCAAAAATCTGAATGAACATAAGGATATAAATTTTCTTTGTATATTTTCTAACTTAGCCGAGTCCGTAGTTGTAATCGAGTTCCAAACTACAGATGCATATTAATAATAATAATAATAATAATAATAATAATAATAATAATAATATCATTAGGTTTATGAAGAATTAATTATTGATTTTTTTAAATTGGTTATTTTACGACGCTTAAACTGCTGTGGTATCTAGCGTCTGAGTGAGATGAAGGGTGATAATGTTAGCGATATGAGTTCAGGGTGCAGCGCCGAAAACCCCGGAGAAAACCTCATCTAGGTAACTTTTCCAACCAGGATTTGAACTCAGGCCCGCTCGTTCACGGTCAGATGTGCTAACCGTTACTCCACAGCTATGGACTATTGATTCTTAATAGATGGTAACAAATAGTGATATGCTGCTTGTAAATTATATATTTTCTTTCTGCGGGTCAAGGTTTAATGAGCCTATCTAGTTTCACTAACATTTGGTCTCATATGTTACAGACACATAACAGTGCTTTCGTATTGTAGTGGTTAACGCGATGTGTGGTGAGACGTTGGAAGAAAGTGCATATCTAGATAATGCCAGGCGCTTATAATATTGAAGTTATTTAAACAATTAACTCAAAATCATGTGTGACATATCTTTAAAATCAAGTTTATTGGTAAATTATTTTCCCAGATTGGTTATCAAACAGTAGGAAGCTTTTACATCACATCTCTCTCCTCGACTTTATGTATGTATGCGGGAAACACTCCCTTCAGTCATTCATGTCAAAATGATATTTATCGACGTTTTGAGTAAGAGGTCCTGCATGGTATGCAAATTTCTCACAGTCGTTTAGAAAAGGGATAAGTCCAATATGTAAAGTGGTATTGTTTCATAAACGAACATTTCACATGTCGCTGCATCTGGTTTCATCTGATGTTGTATTATTACCGTAACATTCCAACATGAAAATGTATTGTGCAATATTTTCTGAATTCTGATGTTTTACGGGCGTCTGTCAGTTTTTTAATATACAAATATTTTGATAAGAAAGGAAACAAAACTTTTTTTCTTTAACACTAAGTGAGTATAAGATAAAGTTCTCTAATTGGAATTAATTATTAATAAATATAATTTAACTTTCTACAACGTACATTCTCCTCAGAGCATCACAATAGCGACATATTGTGTACAGGCTAATTGTGTCGTGGTTTTCTCAAAATACTTCGGGGAAAGAAAATGATCAAAACTTTTCGACAGCTTCTTGCATCACGAGCATGCATCTGGATACTCGATACTGTTCGTTTGTGACATCTTAGTTAACATAATGTACTATTTCATTTAGTTTGTCGACCTGCGTGACGCAGCCCGAGGTTGCGGGTTCGATCCCTGCCCAGGTCGATGATATTTAATTGTGCAAAATCATTAAAATATTTAATATCAATGTCTGGCAGGTATAGGATAGGTATGACTCTCCAGTTGTGATTTTATAGAGCACCCGAGTAAAACTTCAAACTATAGACATCTATACAAACTGTTGTTTGAAAAGTGACATTCCTGTCTCATTCAGAAGGGTAGGATTATTCCAGCCGAGAACCATACTTTCTAGTTGATCGGAAAATCCCATTTCCGTATAGGTCTAATAAATTTAAAGTAAATAGGTCAAGCAGTAACCTGAAAAGCTATTTATTTTAATCTTTCAGCATCTTTTCAGTTTGTTCCTTTACTCCAGTTTCTTTTCAAAAGTCGGCTACTTTATTGCGGCTCATGTCAGTCCTGACACGGGTTTTCCCTGGAAGGATTAGGAAGAGGGTGGGTAAGGTTGCAAATTGCATGGGAACGACTTGTTAAGACATATGCAGAACAATTATAGTTCGAGACAAATCATGTCGTCCTCGTCCCTCTCCACAGCATGAAAGCAACGCTACTTTCTGACTGATTTTTAGAATACAAGGTTGTTGTATGAGAAAGGTTGCCTTTTGTTCACTCATATTTACAGTGGGTGATATGGGGTGAGTGCCTCTATTACTTCCTGGAACTGAGAATGTTATGTTTCGTCCCGAAATATATCCTTCCTTGGGTGGGTAAAAAGGCTTTTTAAATCTGTGTATTTCAAATTGTAAACTTCCCCAGCAGAAGGTTTTTTTTTTTTTCCTTTTAGAGAAGTAAAAATGAATAAAACCCCTAAATATGTAGATTTATATATTACCAAGCCATAATATGTGAATGTCAGCCATGATCTCCCATGTTGGGCACAGGCCTCCTCTGATGGGGTTAGAACTCCCTGGACAGGGATGGCTCAAGTGTACAGGCTTGGTGAGCCAATCCAGGCGAGCTTGTATACTACTTTTGTGACATGGTTAATAACCCTGTTAGACTTTAACTAGTCTCAGCACTCTGTTCTTTGTTCATTTTTTTTCCACTACCCACATAATACTAACACCAGCACTTTGACAAACACTGATTGCTATTTACGCTATTTACCTGCACTTTCTCAACACTGACTTTACTATTTACAAAACTTATCTTACACTTTCACTAATACTGACTTTACTATTTACAATATCTTAACACTGATTACGTTATCTATTTACAATGACCTTCCCTAGTTCTTTCCACAAAACTCTGTCCTTTGCTGTCCTGGACTCATAATATGTAATGTCGGGTAAATATGTAAAAATATGTAGTATCAAATTTTAATATATTAATGGTAATTACAAGATTCGCAAAGATTTGTTATTTATATACGGTTAGGTTGAAAGGAATGTAATATGTAATTACATAAAAATCCTGTCCCTAATTATCACCTTCATCTCACGCTTGATATTCATAGCAATTGATATAGCGTCGTAAAATAAAAAAATAAATAATCATTAGAAGGCGACTTAAGTCGTAAGATAGATTATTGTTCTTGTTGTTTTCATGATATTGAATAAAAGTTTCATTTAAAACGTTATAGATTATTGTTCTTGTTGTTTTCATGATATTGAATAAAAGTTTCATTTAAAACGTTATAGATTATTGTTCTTGTTGTTTTCATGATTTTGAATAAAAGTTTCATTTAAAACGTTATAGATTATTGTTCTTGTTTTCATGATTTTGAATAAAAGTTTCATTTAAAACGTTATAGACTATTGTTCTTGTTTTCATGATTTTGAATAAAAGTTTCATTTAAAACGTTATAGATTATTGTTCTTGTTTTCATGATTTTGAATAAAAGTTTCATTTACAACGTTATAGATTATTGTTCTTGTTTTCATGATTTTGAATAAAAGTTTCATTTAAAACGTTATAGATTATTTTCATGATTTTGAATAAAAGTTTCATTTAAAACGTTATAGATTATTGTTCTTGTTTTCATGATTTTGAATAAAAGTTTCATTTAAAACGTTATAGATTATTGTTCTTGTTTTCATGATTTTGAATAAAAGTTTCATTTAAAACGTTATAGATTATTGTTCTTGTTTTCATGATTTTGAATAAAAGTTTCATTTAAAACGTTATGGATTATTGTTCTTGTTTTCATGATTTTGAATAAAAGTTTCATTTAAAACGTTATAGATTATTGTTCTTGTTGTTTTCATGATTTTGAATAAAAGTTTCATTTAAAACGTTATAGATTATTGTTCTTGTTTTCATGATTTTGAATAAAAGTTTCATTTAAAACGTTATAGATTATTGTTCTTGTTTTCATGATTTTGAATAAAAGTTTCATTTAAAACGTTATAGATTATTGTTCTTGTTTTCATGATTTTGAATAAAAGTTTCATTTAAAACGTTATAGATTATTGTTCTTGTTTTCATGATTTTGAATAAAAGTTTCATTTAAAACGTTATAGATTATTGTTCTTGTTTTCATGATTTTGAATAAAAGTTTCATTTAAAACGTTATAGATTATTGTTCTTGTTGTTTTCATGATTTTGAATAAAAGTTTCATTTAAAACGTTATAGACTATTGTTCTTGTTGTATTCATGATTTTGAATAAAAGTTTCATTTAAAACATTATAGATTATTGTTCTTGTTTTCATGATTTTGAATAAAAGTTTCATTTAAAACGTTATAGATTATTGTTCTTGTTGTTTTCATGATTTTGAATAAAAGTTTCATTTAAAACGTTATAGATTATTGTTCTTGTTATTTTCATGGTTTTGAATAAAATTTTCATTTAAAACGTTATAGATTATTGTTCTTGTTATTTTCATGGTTTTGAATAAAAGTTTTATTTAAAACGTTATAGATTATTGTTCTTGTTGTGTTCATGGTTTTGAATAAAAGTTTCATTTAAAACGTTATAGATTATTGTTCTTGTTGTTTTCATGGTTTTGAATAAAAGTTTCATTTAAAACGTTATAGATTATTGTTCTTGTTGTTTTCATGATTTTGAATAAAAGTTTCATTTAAAACGTTATAGATTATTGTTCTTGTTGTTTTCATGATTTTGAATTAAAGTTTCATTTAAAACGTTATAGATTATTGTTCTTGTTGTTTTCATGATTTTGAATAAAAGTTTCATTTAAAACGTTATAGATTATTGTTCTTGTTGTTTTCATGATTTTGAATTAAAGTTTCATTTAAAACGTTATAGATTATTGTTCTTGTTGTTTTCATGATTTTGAATAAAAGTTTCATTTAAAACGTTATAGATTATTGTTCTTGTTGTTTTCATGATTTTGAATAAAAGTTTCATTTAAAACGTTATAGATTATTGTTCTTGATGTTTTCATGGTTTTGAATAAAAGTTTCATTTAAAACGTTATAGATTATTGTTCTTGTTGTTTTCATGGTTTTGAATAAAAGTTTCATTTAAAACGTTATAGATTATTGTTCTTGTTGTTTTCATGGTTTTGAATAAAAGTTTCATTTAAAACGTTATAGATTATTGTTCTTGTTGTTTTCATGGTTTTGAATAAAAGTTTCATTTAAAACGTTCTCTCTAAAGACACAGCAACCTTGCAGTTGAAGGAGGCATCAACCTGGGGAACAAAAGGTATCGACAAAATTAATTGCGCTGAATTTGACAAAGGACTCGACGCCTTTTGAAAGCGCCAGACCTGGAGCACTGTTGTAGTTACACACACGAAAACCCTCTTTTCACGTCGTAATCCATTTCTCTTTGACATCATTTCATTTAACACTTGCCGTTGGTGTTTTTAATAATGCAACGTTATATATGATCCTTATCCATCTACTCTTTTCCTCTTCTCTCCCTCCCAAAACCATGCATAAAAAATCACGAATAGTTCTTTCTCTTTTTACAGTTGACACATATTAATTGTGTCATGTTTGAACTATAGATGATGTTTGATTATCATTTTGCCATTCCATAAGCTCTGTAATACAATGTAGATGTCACCCTCCCCTCGCCCGGTCTCCTAACCAATCCAACCTCCCGTCCCTACCTAAGTCCAATTTGCTTTATCTACCCTCTCCCCATCCCCGTGATCAACCCCTTCCCTTTTAATATACGACTATGCATGGAACTACTCCATACAAGCCCAATTTATTGATCGTCATACACAATTCCATGGATCTTGCTGTGTGCACGACATATACTCTCTGTCTTACTCTGGCTAACGGTTTGGCCCGGTCATCCACGTTATCGGAGGGTAGGCTTAAAGACCATGTGGCTTGTGTTAGCCAGAGATGCTGTGCGTGTACTGTAGGCACCCTGCATTTCGTATCTAAAGTGACAGAATATGTTACGTGTACCTACATATCTGTCTGCGGTTTCCATTAACTTTAACCAAGCTTCACTTCCCAGGTATCAAACTAGTTGCATTTCGAAATCTGAACATGTCGCCCTCGGCAGATAAGAATAATTTGATTTAATACTTGTTTATTACATGTCATTCGCTGTAACTCAAGTGGTTGCATATGTTGTTACAGATCTATCGAAATCGAGATTGGTTTCGTCAAGGAATGCAAATTTATCACTCTCCAACAGACATTTGGTACATTTCCCTTGTCCTGTTTTGTTTTCAGCTGTGATCATGCTGAACATGAGATCAAAGAGTCGTGTTCCTTGAGAATATTCATATAATTTGTTAGAGCTTACTACTGTTATTGCAAGTTATTTTGAACTTCCTGAGCGGGGTCTGAGGGGCAGAGGGAAGGAAGCGCGTAACGTGGGTGAAGCCAACTGAGTCGTTTGCGTATGCTCCGCATCATAATCTCTTGTCAAGAAACATAGAACTATTTCCTTCACTGCGTACCAGTAGTGTTAACATGGAGCAGCAACCACATGGTAGTAATTGTGATGAAATCACACCACTAGTAACAAGCATCTTCAATCCATTACACATAATACATGCTTCACAGTGAACTCGTAAAACCCCACCATTCATTCCTGGAAACCCTGTACTTTTGTTTACATATTTTAAAAAATCCAATACAATTATTTCAAAGCAATATATATATATATATATATACTGCTTCCCTTTTACATTACAATACGGATCGAATAATTTAAAAATAACTTCGTTCACATAGGCCTATACAACTTTCGGAACTACTGCAGTATTACATAATTATCTTATAGCTATGTGAGTATTCTTATCTTACAGAAACTTTTTTTTATGCATTAGTTCGGTCAAAATTAGAATACTTACTTACTTACTGGCTTTTAAGGAACCCGGAGGTTCACTGCCGCCCTCACATAAGCCCGCCATTGGTCCCTATCCTGAGAAAGATTAATCCAGTCTTTACCATCATATCCCACCTCCTCAAATCCATTTTAATATTATCTTCCCACCTACGTCTCGGCCTCCCCAAAGGTCTTTTTCCCTCCGGCCTCCGAACTGACACTCTATATGCATTTCTGGATTCGCCCATACGCGCTACATGCCCTGCCAATCTCAAACGTCTGGATTTTATGTACCTAATTATGTCAGGTGAAGAATACAATGCTTGCAGCTCTGCGTTGTGTAACTTTCTCCATTCTCCTGTAACTTCATCCCTCTTAGCCTCAAATATTTTCCTAAGAACCTTATTCTCAAACACCCTTAATCTCTATTCCTCTCTCAAAGTGAGAGTCCAAGTTTCACAACCATACAGAACAACCAGTAATATAACTGTTTTATAAATTCTAACTTTCAGATTTTTTGACAGAAGACTAGATGACAATCAAAATTAGAATACTGTTCGATAATTTGGATTCCAAAGACAAAGATATAAATTAGCTTGAACAAGTTCAAAATAAATTTCTGAAATATATGTATTTTAAAAGTTTTAATTATTACCCACAATATAAATTAATTAATAAAATAGATGATATTAGTATACATGATAGTATTTATTATTATGTCCCCTAAAATGATTCTTACCGATGTTTTGGTATAAAGGTAAATAAATGCTACGAAATTGAGTGAATAATTACGGAAGAATGAGAAGAATTACGGTGGGACATAAAGAAATGCTGTATGTAATGTACATGCACGAACAAAGAAGTGAAACGAGTGGATGCATATGAAGAACTAAGAGAGGAAGTTAAATGTGTCAGCTGGTATAGAGGTACGAGAGTAAGCAATGAACTGCCGAAGAAAGACATAAATGCTACGAAATCACGTCCACTACCAGTGAGTTGTGAGCGTGAAGTCAGCGTATCTAAGAGATAAAACTCCACCCACACTCGTGACGTCAATAAAGCACTCTGTGTAGTAAACTGTATTCTCTCGATACGCGCCCCATTTACGCTCTTTATTAATAATCACGGAAGAACTTAAATGTAGAGCCCGTGAAAGAACAAAAATATCTCATAGTTTTCCAGAAGACGAACTCGGTACGCTGGATTTTCAATTAGAAACGCTACCGTTTGAACTACAGCTGCGGACTAGAAGAACGTTCCAATACCAAATTTGTTAACAGGTCTAGAAGGAAAGGAGGGAAAGCAGGATGAAAATCGCAGAATGCAAAGATGAGTAGTAGCTACGCCATCCTCCCCATCGTATATTTGAGATTTACTTCAGAGAAATAAAAAACTGTCTGTGTACTCAAATATGAATATTTCTTCGGAGTATTTTCGCGTTACTTTATTTCATATGCTTGCTTACCACTTTCAAATAGAAGCCACCTGCCCATACCTTTAATTTACAACACGCCTGGGCATGCTTTCAGTATGCAAGGGGAATGAAACTCCCTCTTCCTGGTTATAAACGCTCTCATCCTGTTTGATCTCGAGTTGGTCTGTCTGCTCCTCGCGCATCCTCGTGTCACTGAACATTGGAGGCTGCGTTACACGTGCTCGTTTTTGCATTCGTGGCTCCGTCGTAGCTCAGCTGAAGGCATGTCTTACGATAATGCGGACCAAAGTGCAGGGAATGGCTAAACCTGCATTTATATTCGAGCAGAGATCAGTGATAAGTAAGAAGCAGATTCCTATGTAATTAAATATTATTTTTGTGTGTGATAAAACACAATTAACAAAGTTAAAAATTCCGAACATGAAGTTTCAAATTTAAAACCCGAATTTTATTTCACATAAAAACACATATTTTCACAAAAAAAATATGTAGATACATATTTTCAGGAAATCTATTATAAACACATAAATCTTGGAGTTTTTTTACTTGAATAATTTTTTACAAGAACTTTTAAACATTCTAAAACTAACGGTCTTACTAATAAAAACTCTATATACACACGTTTAACTGTCTTATACTTATACAATGAGTAGCTCGTTTATACGTCGTGTGTAAATTCCTTACTAATAATCACTACATACGTCGTGTATAACAGTACAACTATTACACAGCTACGTCATAGTTTCGTCATTACTTCGTTACGAAAAGTAATAGAATATCTGAGGTTCTCTATTGCATCCGGTAGAGCGCTCTAGTGTTGCATGTTAAGTATCGATAGTACAACTGGCTCTAATCGATTACCACACTACATTTTGGTCAGAGAGTACAAGCTACAGCAATATTATTCTAATAATTCTATGATCTTTGGTTTATTCTTCTTTGGTTACAAGGCATCCATCATCATAAAATGACAGTCGATACGAACAGCTGTTAGAGGGGCGGCCATTTTTTCTCTATATACAACGCTTAAACAAGGGGTTTCGTGTATATAACTACTGCAAAGCAATTCCCATTGTATAGTTACAGCCTGTTTATACGTCCATAGCTTATTCACGGTTTATTAGTAGCGTTTTCTGTCTCAACTCTGCATAAGTCTCGTATAAAAACTATACACGGTTTATTAGTAAGACTGTAAATCAATTATACAATGTTAAAATTGAAAATATACCGTCTATACTTATCTAGTACTGAATATTGAATTGAATATTAGCCATAATGTCCCATGTTGGGCACAGGCCTCCTGTGATGGGGTTAAAACCCCCTCGACAGGGGTGGCTCAAGTGTACTCGCTTGGTGAGTCAATCCAGGCGAGCTTTTCGTGACATGGTTAATAATCCTGTTCAACTTATCTAGCCTCCGCACTGTTCTTTGTTCATTTTTTTTCTTGCACTACACATATTATACTGACACTGGCACTTTCACAAACACTGATTGCTATTTACACTATTTAACTGACACTTTCTCAACACTGACTTTACTATTTACAAAACTTATCTTACACTTTCACTAATACTGAATTTACTATTTACAATATCTTAACACTGATTACGTCACCTATTTACAATGACCTTCCCTAGTTCTCTCCACAAAACTCTGTTCTTTGCTGTCCTCGACCATTTTTTCCCCGCCTCTCTGGTAAACATGTCAGACCATCAGAGCCGTGGTCTTCCCTGTCCTCTCTTTCCGACGTAGGGGTCCCACATCGTGAATGCATGGGTCCATCTTGTCTGGTGTAGTCTCGCCACATGTCCCCCCCCCCCAGGTCCACTTCGTTGCCGTGGCTCGTTCTGCTGCGTCAGTAGTGTTCGTCAGTCTTTGTAGTGTTTCGTTTGTCATTCTGTCTCGTAGCGTTATATGATTAATTATAACATAAACGTTTTCGGCACTAATGTGCCATTTTCAAATGTATGAAAAATTTGCCTAATTACATGTTCAAATAGGTGCACATGAACTGTGTGAATGAAACATATAATGTGTACCCTGGTGATCTCATGACACATATAAAACAATCTGTTTGTAGATAATTAATGATTAAAAATTAAAAATACACACTTATTACTAACATTTAAATTCTGCTGCAATTACCCATCAATTTGTGGAACACTGGGGTTGTCTTGACGTATTGTGTGGTCAAATGTAGTTATTCATTTACTTGAAATGTTGTAACCTTACACTAAGATATTCACTATTAAAATATTAAAATTCTTTATGTTGATTCGTTATTATTGCACCAAGGTTCCTTGTTATTTGATGGATAATTGCAGCAGAAAAAACATATTTTAAATGTTAGTAATAAGTGTGTGTTTTTAATTTTTAATCATTAATTATCTACAAACAGATTGTTTTATATGTGACATGAGATCACCAGGGTACACATTATATGTTTCATTCACACAGTTCATGTGCACCTATTTTAACATGTAATTAGGCAAATTTTCATATATTTGAAAATGGCACATTAGTGCCGAAAACGTTTATGTTATAATTAATCATATAATACTAGATAAGTATAGACGGTATATTTTCAATTTTAACATTGTATTACAACTTGCTTATCGGATAAATCATACAACATGAAATTAAATCAATTATGCCACTCAGAAGTACGTTAATTAAAATGGACAAGGAAGAGAGATCTTGCAACACATAGGCTAATTAGGAATGTTTATTGTTGCTGAAGATGATTTCATTCCACGCTTTGTTTGTGAAACACAACAGATAAGAGCTCGAGTATGAACATTATTTCATTTAAACAAATCTCTCGCCTCTCGCTCATGTCCATCAAGTAAGGCAATACGCCTTGTTGTGATTCCCTGTTACCGGGCTTCGTCAATCGATATCCTTCAAGTTATACTGAAAGATGATTGTTTAAAAAACGATTTGGGTTTCCTATTAGCAAATCTAAACTTTTTGTGTGACTCCATAAAAAAAATCGAAACATCCAAAAACCTGTTGCCTGAAACAGGGAGGTGCGTGCTGTGGAAATTAAACTACCAGGTTCAGAAGTACAAGTACTAAGGGAAAAATTCGAAAATGTGTTTGAGAAAAACAGTGGATATATAAAGGTGTAAAGTTGCTCAAGTATTGGAGGTGTGCCTGTAGGTGAAATTGACGGTGTTTGTGTTTGTGACATTCCTCTCTTTAAATATGGACGTCTGACGTCCTGTGATGTGGAAAGATCGTTTTCACAGTATAAGTCGTTGTTCAGAGACAATCGGTATGCATTTGTGATGGAGAATATGGAGATGACCTTTGTTGTTCACTGCAATTCTCGGCCAACTACTAGCACTCAAGTGTGGTTGATGAGTACCTAGTAACATTTTTTTTCCAAGCTAAGTAAGGTATTTTTTTCATATTTAAAAAAAATATATATTTTTTTCTTTTTAGCAAATATTTTCGTACTTTTAGCACATAAAAATAAATATAGTTTAATTTTTAGCACATAAAAATCGCTCCCTAGTGATAAGAGAGCCGATACTCGTTTCTTGACGGAAACTATTCCTTAGGAATAACAGGCTTTTCATCTAAGAAACTGATCTTAGTAGCAATCAACGATGAAATAATTGAAAAGTCTCATTATTTTCTTGCAAGTACACCTTTACGACTTTTTAGGCTTGCGAGGTGAATGTGTTCAGCAATAGACATTTGGACATTACACTGTTTTCTGGAACTTTACAGTTCACCGTTTCGAAACTATACAGGGTGATTCACGAAGATTTACCGTCCCATACGGAGCTTATTTTCGAAGATATTCTGAGCAAAAATGTCATATAAACATTTGTCCTAATCTCAATATTTTCAGAATTACACTAACTTGAAATTGTTTGTAAAATACCATTATTCTTGAGTTTTAAGGGTATAAGAATCCTTCTTCTTCTTCTTCTTCTTCTTCTTCTTCTTCTTCACTTCATGGTATGGGCAATTGCCCGTTCCGGCTTCAAAGGTAGCTCCATCTTTTCATTGGTCATCCCTTATCTCTTCGTCCTTTTGGTTTATAATTTATTGCTTTCTTAGGAAGTCTGTAGTCGTCCATTCTCTCCACATGTAACTTCCAATCTTGTCTGTAATTGTCTATTTTAAAGTGGGCATGCTCCTAGTTCCTGGCTGATATCTTCATTTCTAATTCTATCTAATCTCGTGCATCCTTTTAGTTTCCGCAAGAATTTCATCTCTGCCGCTTGTGTTTTAGTAACTTCAGGTTTTGTTGTAACCCAGCTTTCACTTCCATATAAAAGAGTAGGGACTGCCATTACTTTGTAGAATTTCATTTTTGTTTCCTTTCTGCTTTTATTCTTCAAAGTTCTATTAATTGTGCCACATACTGTCTGGAATGATTGTAATTTTATTTTTATATCATTATCCTTTTTGTAACTTACATCACATCCCAGGTACTTAAAATTAGTGACTTATTCTACTGATTTATTTTCTATTTCAATCTTAGATCTCACAGTATTTTTGCCTTGAAATGCTATTACTTTTGTTTTTGTATTTGATATGTGAAAGTTATGCTTCTGGCATATTCTATTTAGTTCATATACTGCTTTTTGTAATTTTGTTTCAGTATCTTGTATTACAATCATGTCATCGGCAAATACCAAAACATTAATTTTTATTCCTCTATTGTCGAACAATTTCGTCAGCATAAATATTAAACAGTGTCGGTGATAAACTACACCCTTGTCTTAAGTCTATATGTAAAAGAATATTACAGATAAAAACGAACTCTTCTGGAGTATCATTTGTTTAATTAGCTAGTATTCTAAAGAATATTACAGACAAACAATGAACTGTTCAGGAGTATCATTTTTTTTAATTAGCTAATATTCTGAAGCTAAAATTGTGTTGTGAATTCCATAGTTGCTTCGTACAGAATTTTTTTTTCGATTTTTAACTACAAAAGAACATTTTCTTACGCATTTATCACTACAGTTGTTACAAATCACGCCACTCTTGTAATTCTTTAAGACTGTACATTAGGATGCATAATTAAAGTATAAAGAATAAAGTTACCTAAAGTCGTATGATTTGTAACAATTTTTGTGATAAGTAAGTAAGAATGATGTCATTTTTAGTTAAAAATTGAAGAAATAAAATTGTACAAAGCAATTAACAACACATTTTTAGCTTCGGAACACTAGCCAATTAAAGAAATGACACTTATGAATAGTTCATTCTCTTTTTGTAATATTTTTTTACCTTTAAAACTAAAGAAGAAATGTATTTTACTAATAACTTCAAATTAATGTAACTTTGAAAATGTTGTGAATAGGAAAAATGTTTATATGACTTTTTTGCTCAGAATGTCGTCGGAAATAAGCTCCGTAAGGGACGGTAAATCCTCGTGAATCACCTTGTATACAAGTTCAATCACCAGAGAAATTAGGTACGATCTGCAGGCTGTCTTACTATGTTGGGTTAATTTGTCCTGCTACTCCAATTGAAATAAAATATGTCAGAAAAATAAAATATGGGTAGAACATTATGAATGAATGATATGCATTAACTTGACACATTTTAAATTATTACTTGGTAAATGTCATGTCATCACGGACATATGTAATATTATTAGATATTGGTCATTGTCATTTGAAGATGCCGTACAAAACGAAAACGTTATTGACAAAAATAATTTACATTTATTATTATAATAAAATATTATACATCATGTAAAATATATTACTTTGTTTTTAGAACCAAATAACATGTGATAAGTTATTTTGACTGAAAAATAAAAAGTACATATTAATTTCATGATTGCTGGCTAATCTGAACACAAGTCAAATATGAATTACAAAATACTCTATGCCCACATCTGTGGAGTAACGGTTAGCGCGTCTGATCACGAAACCATGTGGCCCGGCTTCGAATCCCGGTCGGGGTAAGTTACCTGGTTAAGGTTTTTCCCGGGGTTTTCCCTCAATCCAACATGAGCAAATGCGGGGTAACTTTAGGTGCTGGACCCCGGACTCGTTTCACCGGCATCATTACCTTCATTTCATTCATACGCTAAATAACCTGAAATGTTGATACAGTGTCGTAAAATAACCCAGTAAAAATATACTCCATCTGAGGACTGTATTACAATAACAGATTAGCCTGATTCGATTCGAGGCACGAAAGTGGAGATTTATCTCTCTTCCTTATGGACTGCGATTGTGTTCTTAATCTCCTATTTATTTTACTCTATGATGTTTTTATCACCATCAGCACCATTCTCAGTGCTGTTACAAAGGTGACCTGTTTCGCTTTCAGACAATGTTGTTCATTTCATTGTTCTTTAGAAAATTCTTCATTTTTAATAATAATAATAATAATAATAATAATAATAATATAATAATAATAATAATTTATTTTAACTGACAGAGTTAAGGCCGTAAGTCCTTCTCTTCCATTCAACCAGGAAAAAGTATACATAGGCCTACATAATATTATGTATGAATTACAAGCTACAAAGAATACAACAATTTGATTTAGATAAAAGTTACAGCTACACAAGAGTTATTTTTTAATTTACCAGCAAAATACTATGAACTATTAATTAAACAATGTAATACAAACTGTGTAGCAGAATTAAGCTAAAATACATAGAATTTCCATATATTTCAAATAATATTAGATAATACAAATAGATTATTATGAGACAATTTTGAAAATACAGCGCTATCAGGATGATGTTTAAAGAAAGAAGTAACAATGTAGTCAGTGATAGCTTAAGTCAGTATGTTTGGAGTAAATTGCTAAGAAGGTTATCCTTTAAGCTATTTTTTTAAATGTATATTGTCTTGCATCCCCTAATACTTTGTGACAAGGAATTCCATTGTCGCTAGGTGATACTGTATAAGATGATGAGTAATAAGATGTTCTATGAAAAGGTATTCTTAGGATACCACAGATAAGTGATCTGGTATTTACGTCGTGGTTAGAGTATAGATAAGAGAAACGAGACGAAATATGATTTGGTGTTGAAGTGTTCAGAATTAGAAGGAGTCCTATTGTTGGATATTTTTGGGTTATCGAGAAGCTTAAGTTTGTGCCGAGTATTTTTGCTGAATATTTCCATATTGTAATTATATTAATCAAATTGTTAAAATACAATTTTTGCCTTAAATCTACACTTCGCTTCTTATTCAACAATTCGTAGCTGGTTAGGTTTTATACAATAGGAGCAAAATTTGTACCTCTTAATAAGGGATTTTTGAAACAAGAATATTCGTGACCGGAAATTAAATATAAACATTTTTTTATTCATTCACTGCAACCTCCAGAATTATTTGCAGTACCCTAATTAGTGCTAGTAATGCCCCACTTTGATTACTGTGATTTTCTACTGACTGACCTCAATGTCAACCAGTCACAAAGATTACAACGTGTTCATAATTCTTGTGTTAGCTTTGTCTGCGATGTCCGTCGCATCCATCTTTCCAAACTCTAAACTGGCTACGGCTTAACGAATGTACAAATTTTCATTTCCTTGTTCTCCTTTCCCAAGTCCTTCACACCTCTACACCCACCTACCTTACCTCACGTAATTATTTCTCTCATTCTTTTTGAATTTGTGTTTTTTGTATTTGAATTGCAGTTTTACTACAACAGGTACTCACCTTAATATTCGGCCAGACTTTAAATTTCATTATTTTCGAACTTGAGTCACGTAGCAAGTGCAAAAAACTTAAAAAAATATAATTAATAAATTCAAGCAAACGATAGAAGAATATTGAGCAAACACTTATTGATTCAGAATTAATATATACTATATAATTTGTAGTTTTGAATATAAAAAGCAAAAAATTGCATACACTTCAATATTCGGTCAGTATGATACGGTCCCCTTTTCACTGTGTTTACTATGTCGTCTGCAAGCACTGTACAGTGAAGGGTGGCAGTGGTAAGCTTCAGTTGTCTTCTTGCTGTTAACACTTGCAGACCTGTAGTCCGATTTTGCAAGATCATTGTAATAATGGGCCGCAAAGGCAAGAATATTAGTTTTGAAAAACGACAGCTTATTTTCCACCATATGAAGGGACGTACACATAGAGAGAGATCGCCGAAATGTTGAATATGAGAAGGAGTACAGTCGGGGACATAATCAGAAGATATGACAATGAAGACAGGATTGAATATGTGCCTCAGAGAGGGCAACCGAGGAAGTTAACAGACAGAGATGTACGTTCGATCATCAGGAAAGTTAATAAGAACCGTCGAATAAGTGATCCACAACTAGCAAAAGACCTGCAAAAGAATCTTCAAAGACTGTGCACCATAAAACAATTGAAAAATGTTAAGGAAGAGTGGTTACCATGGAAGAATGACTAGGGAAAAACCTCTGGTATCTGAAGTTAACACAAAGAAAAGACTTGAGTTTGCAAACAACAATATTGACAAGGATGAAGAATGGTGGAATGACGTTATTTTCGGAGACGAAAGTCCATTTAGCGTTTTTGGTCAGGCTGGTCGGGTGATGATGTGGCGTAAGGTGAAAGAAGACATGAAAATCGACAACTTGCAACCAACTGAGAAGGATGGTGGTGGAAAAGTTATGGTTTGGGGCTGCATGTCAGCTGCTGGAGTAGGGGAGCTCGTCTTCATTGACGGTAACATGAACAAGGAATATTATCTCCAAATTCTGAAAGAAAATTTACACAAGAGTGCTGAAAAGTTGGGAATACATAATACATTCAAATTTTAGCAAGACAACGACCCCAAACATAAGTCGCATATTGTGCGCAATTGGTTACTGTATAATTGTCCGAAAGTTATCAATACGTTTTCCCAATCTCCCGACAGCAACTCCATAGAAAATATATGAAATGAACTGAACAGAAGACTGAGAAAAGTGCCAGTTTCTTAAAAAGAAGAGTTAAAAAGACTACTGGAAGAGGAATGGAGTCGTATTGATGGAGCATATACAAGCAGGATCGTTTCCAATATGCCCAGACTATTGCAGCATGTTATCCAGCAGAACGGGTACCCAGCAAATGATTAATTTTCTGTTGCTGTTGTTACGAAGAAGTATATTTTTGATTTCCTAACTTTTGACCGAATATTAAATTCACTATGATATTTTTATGTTGATAACAGAATAAATAGTTTGATTTTTGTAATGTCAGGGTCAATTTGGAAAAATGTATTATATTATTTACTTTGTATGAAATACAAATATTTTTATTTTATACGCATTAATGTATTTATTTCGCTTCAAATAGTTTATTAAAGTTTTTAAATATTGAATATAAAGCCTGACCGAATATTAAGTTGAGCACTTGTATTTCTTATTTCCTCCTCCTCTCTGCATTTGTTTCTTGTGTAGGCCTATGTCTATTTGTATTCTAATGTGTGGTGGAGAAGGCCTGATGGCCTTAACTACGCCAGATTAAATAAATAAATACATAAGTAAATAAATAAGTAAATAATAAATAAGTAGTTAAGTAAGTAACTAATTAAGTAAGTTAATATGTATGCTTGCAACTTGAATAACGGCTTTAGCTGAAAGAAACATTAAATAAAACAACGAATAGACATTATAAATCTTGTATTGAAACTTAACTAAAACAGTCAAAAGTTCTGGAATAATAAAATGTATTTGCAAAGTTTGAATGAAATTACGTTAGCATCCTTAAAGCATACGTGAATACATCTATGCCCATAAAAGACATAATTACATTACTGGCTGCATAATCCCCGTACAGGGAACCAGAGTTATGCATTAAATACAGGAAGCAATAAAGCCGGCGGAGAAGCTGGAAGAATGGTCTGGCATGTTGCAGGTTCAGCCTGCTGGAGATGAGCAGTGTATCCTTCAGTTTATGAGGGAAAGTCCACATGTTCATTAACTCAGATTTATGGTATCTGAAATGTGATAAAACTCTTCGTTCGTGTAGTTAATCTACAACTCATGTGCTAGCATCCGTGTCTTCTGGTTTGTTGATCGAAACGTCACTTTTTCCCAAGACATTTTGTACTGAAGTGACTGTTACGACTTTTTGTTAATATGTTACATTACATTTCACGACTTCATCATTGTCATTACGTAGAGCCCGGATGTTTGGCAAAATGTTTTTTTTTTTCTGGGAGGAAGTAAATCATTATTTGCATAGATATAAATGTGATTTGAAGTACCAGTGATCGGGCCAATTTTTATTTTGCCTATTTAAGGTGTTTCTTACTAATAAATGCGTTTTTTGTAATTTTAAAGCAATATTTCCGACGGAATAAGCGCCGTCTTAAATCACGTGATCCCGGCCAACTAGTTACTCATAACGAGTGCACCTCAGCACATGTGTGGACTTCGGTCCTACGTTCATAGACATCTATGACGTAGTGCAGAGGGCGGCCACTAGAGGGAACCAAGAGTTGGAGCTTAATCTGAGACGATTCTGTCCGACGCCGGGGTGGTATCCGGTGTGGCTTAGTGGATAAAGCATCAGCACGTAGAGCTGAAAACCCGGGTTCAAATCCCGGAGCCGGAGAGAATTTTTCTCCGTTCCATTACTCTTTCATCGTATGGTGACGCAGAATATCTGCATGGAAATATCATATGTACTTCGGTACATTAAAATAATATAAAACATTCTTTGCCCAATATTGTACCTCAGAGTTCATTATGAGACAAAAGATATAGATTTAGGAAACAGAGTTAAAAAAAAAATATGTAAAATTTCTTAACAAGACACTCCTATATCTTTAACCAAAAGAATATTTCTCATAGAAAAAGAGAATTGAAAAATATACCTACAGAACTAGCTTCACACTTGAAATGCTATATCGGTTACAGAATAACACACAAACAAGATAAAAATGAGAAAAATTTACATTGAAACCTTAATTCCGAAGAGTGTAACTTAAATACATCCTCCGTTAACCTTAACTTTTAAGTAATGGTTATAATACATAAAGAATATATATATATATATATATATATATATATATATATATATATAATTTGAACTGGTAATGGAAATTACGGGGAAGCGGCAGAACGGATTTTTAATGAATGACCCCTCATTTTGAAGCTTGAAAGCCAAAGATTTGCGGAAAAATAGTGGTTTTCAATGAAATGTCAATTTTCCTTTCATTATTTTCCTATTTTCCAAAATCCATCTGTCGTCAGTTTTGAGAACTAATAGCTTTCCTGAATAAAACAAACACTAGTGGGGCCTGACCTTAAATGCTGATAAAACACAGGCTATCTGTTTCACGAAGTGCACGATGAAAAGAATCCCTAATCTTAACATCTGCGATAAAGAGCTGGAGTAACAACCGACTGTCAAATATCTTGGCGTAACTCTGGACCAGCATCTCCATCAGATTAAAGGAAAAGCCATTGGACACATAGTGCATATATTTCCGCTATTAAAATCAGGTGCCATAAGCATTAAACGGAAATTGCGTCTCTATAAGGCTTTGGTACTGCCAATTATAACATATGCTGCACCTTCCTGGGGCTATATGAACAGAAAAGCTTACAAACCACTACAGGTTGCACAAAACAAGGCTCTTAGACTGATTCATGGGTCTGACTGATCTACTAGAACATCTCAGATACATGAAGATCTCAATATGCCATATATACAGGAAGTTCTTATCAATATTATAAGAAAGTTATGCAGTCGACTTCAAAGAAGCCCAAATTATTTCATTAAAAGAATTGGAGACTGTAATGTAGACGACTTCAAACTGTATAGCACGCCTAAAATGGCTATTTTTTTATATTTCGTAATAATCTAACTAGTGGTCGTGTGATACAGTATAAGGAAGCACATTTACAAACAAATTTCCAAACAATTTTCTAGGACATCAACGTCTTCGAATTTGTGGGAAGAAGAGATTCTGTGAACTAACAACACAAGGAACAACACATAATAGTGCAGTCAGGGACCCATGAAGTCCGATACTGTATCAGAATCCAAGAAGAATTAAAAGAAAAGTACAAACACTAAAATAAACAATATCATGGAGGCCATGACTCCAGAATTGCCAACAGATTCTCTGACATAATGCCAGATCTTCATTTGTCTCTATATTGGTTACTAAGATCTTCAAAACTTATTACGAAGGTTATGTTATCATGAATAAAATTTATAGATCTGATTTTCTGTTGTGTAATTTTCTTAGTATAGCTGTGTAATGTGTATAGGTTATTAACAAACTACAAAACCGAGTGTAAATATCAACAATGCTTTTCATGTAATAAAAATAATGCGCTAAACTGGAGAATTAGCACTGTAGATTTGAACCGTGCCGTTACGGTTACGACCGAATTTAATAAATCCACAATGTTGCCAACATAAGAACATGACTTTGGTCTGTGGTGTCGTTCTCGCTCGGATCTGAACGCACGGTCCTGGGATAGAGCGCCTAGTATGATGCCCACTAAATCACAGAGGACAACTATAAGTTTTCTGTTATTGATTAACAAATTCATATGTTATGTTTTATTTTACAATAGTGAAACCTGCCTTTGCGGTCACTTCATTTAAACGGCCACCTGAACAAAAGGCCAATTTTCTCTGGAACCAATTGGATTTACCATAAGATCAATACAAATTCTCTCTTTATTTAGCGGCCACCTCTTGCGCCGGCCAGCGGCCGGGGTCTCTTTGGATTGGAACGTGACTATAACAGTCACTGTCCAACAAAAAATCTTTTCACGGATACTGTCTGACCTATTTTTCCAATGGTTAGAGGGCAGGAAGCAATGTCACGAGGACAATAGCTAAGTGTACAACAGTACACCCTCCATATCTTGGGGTTAGTTGGTTACTGTTTTATGACTCTTTTGTCACTTTCCACTCCGACCCTGCACAGCTTTAAATTCTTACTCGTTTTTAAAGGTTTGAAACACGGACTTTTTCTATCGAAAATGTCACAATATGTTTTAGGTCAGTAGTTAACCATTCGAATTTTTTTATTTTTTTTTTCTTCTCTTTCTATCTTTCTCTATTTGGGCCAGCTTTTACGAATTTTTCTTCTTTTCATTCAGTTGATTCAGAGGAATTGTGAAGTTAGTTTGAGAGAGAAATCATATCTAACAATATATCTAGAGTGGTGTTAAGTTTAGAGACAAGACGAAAAATGACTGAAGAAAGTGAGAAGGGAACATGTGCGAGAAAAATTGCAGAAATGTGCAAATGTGGAAGGACACAAATAAACGGTATAATTAAGAATAAAGATGAAATATTAAAAGAATGAGAGAAAAATAGCCTATGCGTGGTGGCCAAAAAAGGAAGAGACAGTCTGTGTTTAGTAATGTGAATGATTTCGTTTACGAATGGTTCAAGTGTGCGAGGTCGAAGAAATTGCCAGTAAGCGGGTATATAATTCAAGAGAAAGCTCTTGAAATTACCAAAGAACTCAATGTAAGCAATTTTTTGCTAGTAATGGGTGGTTAGAGCGGACATCACACGTCCAGCCCCTTGATCAAGGTATTATCCATTAATTTAAACTGAGGTACCGTAAGCGAGTTTTGAAAAGGCTAGTTGCAAGAATGGAAGAGGCTGACAGTAATATGCACGATTGTTGTGTGCGCACAATAATAAAAAGTGAATGAAATTCAGTATTTTCATGCTGATTCATAAAAACCGCAACCTTAATCAAGCGGCCACCTGATAAAACGGCCATTTTACAAGGTAACTTGAGATGGCCGTTTTAGACAGGTTTCACTGTAATTCATATGTGTTATGAACATTTTTTAAACAAATCCATCATAGAAAACTCGTGAGGAAATTCCCGAGATAAACATTTTAAATAACGTTTGAAAGTAAAGTTAGTTACGATATAAGGGTGATTTCGTTCAAAGTTTACAAACTGCAGGAGATGATTCCTGAAAGGATAAGGAACAAAAACTGTATAATGAACGTACGTCCGGAAATGCATAGGTTCTGTGCTATAAGCATTTATTTATTCATTCCTTCAACAATACTAAGTGACTCCCACGGGCCTCAAGGCATGCGTGTACGCGCCGTAGCAGAGACTGTCGCACACGTTCAAATATTCCAGGCTGCATCCTGATGGGGTCACAGGCAGCGCGAATGTGTTGTTCCAGTGTCTGCACGTCCGGGATGGGTTCAGCATACACGACTGCTTTGAGATGCCCCCACAGGTAAAATCTAACGGGTTGAGGTCATGTGACCGAGGAGGCCATGGAATTGGCCCTCCTTGTCCGATCCATCGACCCGTCCATTGCCATGTGCTTGTCCGTATGTAAATACCATGTCAGCCTGTTCGCGATTGGTGTATCTGACCATCGTAACTTAGTGCTGCACTACCTACACAAACACGTCCACGTTAGGTTTAGTCGGCACTACCACTGAAGCGGATGTCTACGTAATTTACCGATACAAATACTCGCTACCGTCATGGGAACAGTACCGCTCTCTAATGAGGAAAGCATGCATTCCCCGACCTAAGTTCATTATACAGGGACATCATTTTATTTTTACTAACATTTTTAATATTAACCTGTCTATACTTTTAGAGAACCGGAAACACCGCTTGCTCCCCCCTCCAAGACTGGAGTTCGATGATACTGGCGTAAAACACAAATCACTCTACTAGGTATAGGAAGGAAGAAAAGTAGTTCATCCATTTACGTAAACTAGGAAATATCGCGATTTTGAGTTTGATAATTTTCATTAGGTTTTTCTTTAATCGAAGTACAGTACTGTATTAAGAATAAGTGTTTTTACTCACGAATTGAGTTATCCATGCGAACGTATTCATTATGCAGTTGTATATTATACTGTCTACAGCACATTAGCGTACAATATAGAGAAAGAAGTCAAATTGAAAAATAATCATAATATGAATATTTAAACACAATTTTGAAAATGATGGCCGTTCATTTCGATACAGGCTTCAGTTCTTTTGTGCATATTATCGCACTATAGAATATTGCATCTAATTCCAATTGCCAGTTTCGTCCTTCGTACTAGTAACTCATATTGAAATAATTCTGTACCTACTCTACGTACTGTAAATTCAGTCTACACTTCTGTCCGACCCGAAAATATAAAATTACTCACACATGGTATCTACTGTCCGTCCAAGTGGTTATGCCGCAGGATTGTAGAAAGGGAGGAAATCACGTGACAGTTAATTACTTAACGAGGCCCTTTTATTTAAGTTAAATTAAACAGCTGTATAATATTACGTAAACGTCCAATTCCTAAGAGAAATTAATGTTTTCAGAAAAGAGCTAAGACAGCCCAGCTTTTACAGAGGGGCGAGTAGAAGCAGGTGGGGGAAATCGGGATGCGACGTAGGCAAGCGGACAGTATCTGTGCGAAAATATGATTGAATATTGAAAACTCTTTCGTCACTGGAAAACGCGAACATATTTCTGGAACGTACTATACTCAGTAACTCAGTACTGCTTACTATCTGCGGTCTTGGTTCTGTGTGGAGTTGGAACTTCATTAGTAGAAGGGGTGGGAGTGAAGTACATTAGAAAACTCAGGTACAATAAAAATTGAAGTAAAAATAAAATGATGTCCCTGTACAACTTTTGTTCCTTATCCTTTCAGGAATCATCTCCTGCAGTTTGTACACTTTGAAAGAAATCATCCTGTATACCTATCCCTTTCACTTTTTTTTCTGAATAACGAATCTGGAGAACTAGTATTGGATTTTCACAGAGATACTTACATAATTTTACTCTTTACTATTAATATTTTTAAGGAGAGGGTAATCAGTTTTTTACACCAAGTCGGTTACGATTTCCGTCTTCACTGATGCAAGAGGTTGGAATATTGAAAAGAGGGGCCGATCTTCAGCCTTCTAACATATTCTATCCTTGTCTTTCTCTTTATGGCGGACGAATCTCTCATGTGTATCTTTAAAATTATAACTTTCTAGAAGCTGGAAAACTTTCCTTTGATGTATGATAGACCCTCGGAGCAATCTATTTGTGGAGAATCTTACAAAAAAGTTTTCATTTATATTTCCATCTGTATGTCTGTAAATGTTTAGAAATGTGAAAACTGTTTAAAGCCGTTGAAGGTAAAATTTCTTATGGAACACAAATTAATGTTACTGCAAATTTTATGATAGACCCTATAGAATAAATAAATAAGTAAATAAGTAAATAAATAAATAATTGAGTGAGTAATTGAGTAAGTAAGTGAGTAAGTCAGTAAGTAACTAAATAAATAAATAAATAAATAAATAAATAAATAAATAAATAAATAAGTAAATAAATAAGTACATAAGTGAGTAAATAAGTAAATATGTAAGTAAATAAGTAATTAAATAAGTAAATATGTAAATAAATAAAGAAATAAATAATGAGTACATGAATAAATAATGAGTAAATAAATAAATAATTAATAAATGAATAAATAATGAATGAATGAATAAATAAATAATTTAAAGTCTGAAATTACCTGCAAGGTAGAGGATTCAAGAAGAACTCAAATTCTACTCACTCGTGAGTTTTTTTTATACATTTTGTATTGTTTTCGTTTTGTTAAATTATTTCAATATATACGTTATTTTATTTTGTTATGGTGATGACAAGAATTATTTAACTCTTTCATTTGTTTATGATAAGTTGTTGATTAAATAGCCAAAATGATGGTATGTTTTGTAGATTTCAACACTATAAATGCTAATTTATTATGAATTGAATTATATAAATTATATTTTGAATAATATTATAAAAATATCAAACGTGGCTTATTTTAATTCTCTTTTATTTTTAATATTATTCAAAACATTAGTCAACTGTCCGACGACTGATTGAAACCTCGGAACTGACACCATAAGGCACCAATTATGAGGCAACTAAGCCAAATATAGTGCGGTAGAGTGGCCAGTTGCTTTCCCTATCCATTGCATACACCGGTGACTAGTAACATATTTCACTAATCAGTCTTAAGATGTATACAAACAATGTTCTTCCTTTGCCGCATACCTCTTATCGTCAAGTGAGATGTACTGCCTGATAATAGATGTATAGAACATAAGTCTCTCTCTTAAATTTATTATTTTCACAAGTGATTCATAGCAGATAGAGCTTATTTTATTTCAGGGGACCAGCTGTTCCGCACCACACTGTCTGTCAAAGTTTTCATTGGGACTGACAATAGTATATTATAGCACTATAGTGTTGAAGGACATTTATTACATATCACACGAGGATAGTATTTAGACTTTCAGTACGTGTATTACATACTATTTTGATATATTATGCAACGAGCCTATAATGGTAGTAATTAAGACGCGAGTATGTTTATGAAACAAGCACAAACGAGTTTCATAATTTTCATACGAGCGTCTTAATTACCATTATAGGCAAGTTTCATACGACTTTTTATGCTCGACCATATTTCTAACTTGAAATTATTCATAAGTATACATGTTATTCTTATCTGACTGGGGAGCGGAACTGACCTTGTGCAATATATCGTAAATTGTGAGATGTGCGCAGACGCGAAAGTATTGATTTTTCCCGGTAACAAGTGTCATTGACCTTGATATAATCTAGAGAGTAAAATAAAGATTAATCTTGATATAACCTTGAAATTGATTTGGACATTGAAAAACGAGATGACAAATTGAATTTATTTGAATATTATTTACAATTAACGTAATTATTATAGTAACAGAACATAACCTTTTGCGACAGTATTGGATTTCCAGCCTCCGTGACGTTTCGCTAGTTGTCTTTCGAGTGCATATCCGAGAATAATCGATACTAGCGCTTTCATATTGCTACAAAGGTGTTTTTCTGATTGGTGGAACATCTGAACTTTAATGAATTGGTGTACTTTAATGAGGTCCATTAAAGGGCTGCTACCAGGTGTATAATTACTATATTTCGGCATGGTCGAGCATAAAATAAATTTTTATACAGAAGTATCTTACGGACTAATTAATATAAAACAAAGCAGAAATTGGGAATGAAATCATAACAAGACCCTATGAAACTGGTTATTACACAGACCGTACCATAATAATAATAATAATAATAATAATAATAATAATAATAATGAGAGTGAAGACAATAATAATAATAATAATAATAACAATAACAATAACAATTACAAGGAAAACGATAATAGCAGTAAGTGCAAAATGTAAATAAGTTTAGTTACATGTAATTCTAAAAGAGTACAACAATTACAAAATTACAGTACCCGGAGGTAACAGCAAGGAAGTAAGCAAGCAAAAAATAATAACCAACCAAGCAAAAATCCGATAAATTCTAAGCGCCTAATAGCGCTGCAACCGGGAGAGAAGACCTGTGCGAGAAGTTGCCTGCATGGTAAGGACAATTGCTGTAGTTGAACAGCGAATTACTGTTAAGTCTGTAGTGATGAGGATCAACGTAACAATGCATATGGGCTATTCCATATGAAATCGAGCAGTAAAAAACCTCGCATATTTTTATACTCTAATTTTTTCCCTACTTATACAAGGTGCTGAGGGGAGTGCATTTTCAAAAATATACTATCGAAAGTCAAACGGTTTTCGTATTATTGAGCGATAAATTTAGCGTATTTTATGAAAACAAGCCTCTTTCAGCGCTCAGAACTCTGGAACCATTTACTGCAGAACATTGATCGGGAGCTCATTTTGAAGCTGACAGTTGGTAGTTTATGTTAAGAAGTAATCCTTATTTTTATTGTACATAGAGAGAGAGATAATCTGAATTTACTTGATTTTAGGCTTTTTGATATTTGTAAAAATGTAAAAAAATATTGAGAAAAAACCTTGCATTATTAAGAGAGATTCGGCATTGTTTGCTTAGTGGTACGGCAATAAGTTTCGAGGGTATTAAATAGATTATTTTCACACGCCTGGACTTGAACGACGCAGTACCGCTCGCACTGGCCGAGAGCTGAAGATGAGCGATCGTTGGGCGTCATTTTACTCCTGTGTTTATGAGAACCTATGATAAAGCTAGCACAGCCATGACACATCATGTGTTTGTTTCCTGGCCTTGCTTGTCTCGGCTAAGCTCCCGTCTCACAGTCAGCTGGTTAGTTCACGCGCGTACTATTTATTTTCTTTATTTGATATTTTCAATACTTTCTTATTAACATACCATCAGTAAAAAATATGTGTTTATTTGTACTTTCAATGCGGAATCGAACTATATATTTTTAAAATATTTTTTTCCTAGCCAAAGGCGTCTTAATGAGGAAAAATTAATTTTCTCCATTTCCATAAAAAGTAAGAAAATCTGTTTATATATCGATATAAACTTTAATTTCTCAGCATCAAAATAAACCATGATTTTGATCATTGGGTGAAAGGGTTTCGGAGCTACAAAAGTTTAAATTTGCTACTTTTATGAAAATGCGATAAATTTAAATATTTTTAATTTAAACACTATGAAGTTCTGATGCCTCTAACTTTGCACAAAGCATTGTACCACAGTTCTCTGCGTACAAAAAAGTTTCATTATATTTAGGAATTGTAAGATCAATTTTCTCTATATTTCGGTCGATTTGAGATGGAAAAGCTCGTATATTAAGGTTGTTTTGCAGCTTCCGTTTCTTATAATATGCTATCGTATTTATTAAATTAACGTTAAATAAAATTACGATAGCATATAAGAAACGGAAGGTGCGAACTATAGTTTTAGGAACTTAATCTATTACTTTCCATATACAATCGTTTGGGAGAAGGGCTCACATACTCGTACTCAGCAGAGATATTTTCGAGTCCGCGCCGTGCTAATTTGAGCTGCGCTCACGCCATGAGCACGCGCCATTCATCACCGTCGTCATTACCCGCAAACCGAGTTAATTGCCAGCTACCAGTTCGTGCACTTCGCATCGGGACTCCGCGGGGACGTCCGTCCTAATTGGCGATATCTCGCTGCTCTTTTATTCCTCAGGCTAATGACGTATAGGGTTACAATGCCACGACTCGTCGCCTGTCACGCGTGTGAGAGAAGTGATCGAAATGGCGAAGTTCACAGAACAAGTGTTTCCATAATATCATTTCTGTGAAGGAAGTCCTTAAGAGTTCAACTGTTTTCCTAGTAAATTTATGCTCGACCATTCCGAAATGTAGTAATTATACAGCTGGTAGTAGCCCTTTAATGCACCTCATTAAAGTACACCTATTCATCGCCTCATCATCGCAGATCTCTCTCCTAGTAGACTACAAAATATGTTACACTTTCGTTGTGTTCTTTTGTTAAAATTAACACCTTCCTTCCATTATTGAAATATGAAATGCATAAAGTTAATTTATTATTTTAATGAAGTATATTAAATTCCACCATAAACTCGAAGATACCTGCAAGAAATAGGTTAATATTATTTTTGTTTGTGCAAAACGAACTGAAATTTACTATAATAGCTTCACTCATTCAAGATTATAGCGATAATTAACTATGAAACCAATAAATATTAATTTGCATTTCCCTTTACAACAATAATAATGGAAATATGAATTAAAGGAGTAACTTACGTGTACCGATACTTGTAGTGTAGGCTTACGTAGTTAACAAAGTGGGATGAGGTTAAGCAATAATAATCACACCAGAATTGGAAATAAAACGTGATCAATAAATTTTATTGTAACAGACTTTTTCTACGTCCCTAGTAAAGTAACAAATAAAAATAACAACAAAATTATCAGCTATAATTAAAAACGTATCCTTTGAAAAAAAAAGTAGGCCTAAGCAATAATAATCCCACCAGAATTGAAAATAAAACGTGATCAATAAATTTCATTAAAACAAACTTAATTTTTCTAAGTCTCTAGTAAAATATTATTATTCCAATTATTGTATTTTAGCCATTAAAATTTTCATTGCAACCAATAATGAACATTTCACAAGCATCAATGTGAAATACGCAACGAGCTAGCACTCGATGGAAATACGACACAGTCCAAAGTCGACCGTGGACAATCTATTGTTTCTAGTTGCTAACCGCTTGGAGCGCTTTATCACGAGATCTGCAAAAAAATTACCTCAAGCTTCGCGACTGTATATAGTAGACTGTGATTGTACCATTATAAAACCGCAAGTATCGATTATTTTCGGATATGCAATCGAAAGACAGTTAGCGAAACGTCACGGAGGCTGGAAATCCAATACTATAATAATTAGCGTTAATTGTAAATAATATTCAAATAAATTCAATTTGTCATCTCGTTTTTAATTCTAAATCAATTTCCAGGTTATATCAATATTAATGTTCATGTTATTCTCTAGATTATATCAAGGTCAATGACATTCGTCCCTCGGAAAAAATCAATACTTTCGCGTCTGCACACATCTCACAATTTAGAAGGTCAGTTCCGCTCTTCATTTAGATAACCGTAACATGAATACTTATGAATAATTTCAAGTTAGAAATGTGGTCGAGCATAAAAAGTCGTATGAAACGTGCCTATAATGGTAATTCAGGCGCTCGTATGAAAATTATGAAACTCGCTTGCGCTCGTTTGACAAACAAACATACTCGCGTCTTAATTACTAACATTATAGGCTCGTTGCATAATGTACTATTTTATGACACTTTACTTTCACTGAAATTTATAGTCGAATGAAAACCTTAAAAATGTAATAAAAATTCGAAATTTCGTGCCATTGTCCTGCACTTTGTAGTACTGTTATCACTGATATTAACAATGTCCTGCAGATGGTAGTATAGTGTAGACAAGCGAAATTCTGTCACAGTATCAATTTAAAGACGACTGTCCCACTTGCGACATGCACCAACGAAGAACAACGTTGTCATACGTGTTCTGAGCAGTGAAGGTGTGAAACCTATTGATATCCGTCGGCGAATGAAGGTCCAATACGGTGATGCATGTATATAAAAAAAATTCTAGAGGAGGAATTCGAAGGCTTACACCCCAGCCTAAGATTCATTATGCTCACCATTCCTATTCTGTGAATGCTTGGGTAGCGGAACGGCCGAGCTCTTGTACAAGTACAGCACGCGTAACCGTGAACTTAACCCGAGCTATGGTATGGATGATGATGATGATGATGATAATGTATGAATTAATGATGATGATAATGTATGAATTAATGATGATGAAATGAGTGAGGTCTAACGCCTAAAATTATCCAGCAATTCTGCTTCAATTGGTTGAGGGAAAACCTCGGGGAAAAAACCCAACCAGGTAACTCGTCCCAATCAGGATTTGAATCCGGGCCCGCTCGTTCCACGGACAGACGTGCTAACAGTTACTCCACAGCGGTGGACTTCATACACTGGTAAATAAAGCAGTTTTCTACCAAGCAGCATCAGTGTGAATAACACAAATTTTTGACATTCCGTGATAGATAATAATTATGAAATAGAGAATATATTATTACAGAGGGTCGTACTGAAAGTCAAGAGCAACACACTGCTATAATTTTAATTTCAACAATGTAACAAAAACGATCATATGATCATAATCTACAGACGTTATACTATGTATTGACATCTTGTGACATGATTAATTTCTATCATGTGGCCACAGGCAATGTTTGCAAAATGGTTGACATCGATGGTTGTTTCGACAGCGTGCTGTCATTAAATTCCTTGTTGAAGAAGAAAAATCTGCTGCTGAAATTCACCTCAGACTTCAGGGTGCATACGGAGATGTGTGCATGGGCGCCAGCAGTGTTAGGAGATGGGTGAAACATTTCGAAGACGGGAACACGAGCATCCAAGATGAGCCTCGTAGCGGTCGCCCTCGAACTGCCTTCACGGAACGCAACAGGAAAAGAGTTGATGAGTTCTGGGATGCATTTTGGTAGAATTTTTTGAACCTGGACAGACCTTAAATGCACTATATTCAGACAGTTTTGAAGCTCCGTCGTGCATTGCGCGAGAAACGCCCTCGAAAGATCATCATCCTGTAACACGATAACGCGTGGCCTGACACTGATCGTGTCACCTTGGAGAAAATCAGAACATTTGGGTGGAAAACTCTTCCGTAATCTACCTACAGTCCCGACTTGGCATCCTCCGACTATCATCTTTTCGGTTCTGTAAAGGAGCAGCTGCGAGACCAACGCTACGAGACGCTGGAGGACATCCGGAAAGCAGTGCGTGAGTGTCTTCGGGAAGATGAAACGGACTTCTGCAGCAAGGGACTTTTCAAAATTACAGAACGGAGGGAAAAATGTGTGCAAAGAAATGAAGACCATGTTGAAAAGTGACGGAAAAGTCTGTAGATTAAGATTATATACCTCGTTTGTGTAAAAAATAAAAATTAATATTTATAGCAATGGATTACTCATGACTTTCAGTATGATCTTCGTATATTAAATTGGCATGTGTTTGAAGATTAAGTAAAGCAGGGTTGGGCAGAATTATGCACTCTGTGCTTGCACGGTGTACTACGAGAGAAGTGTATTTATAGAGTGCACGAAAACCGGTTTATTCAAGTTGCGGTACGTACTGTATGTTTCAAAAGAAAATGTTATTCTAACAAACTAAAGAAGAACACAAAGTAATAAAACACTTCCTTAAACACAAAACAAAACATGCCTGTTGCACATTAATTCATATTACGGTACTCAATTTCTCAAGATTTAGAGAAACTGTATTAGCACAAGCTATGCTAAGAACTGCCGTTAAAAGCCCATCATTTCTCGTTTGAGATTATAACGGCCCATCATTTCTCGTTTGAGATTATCTCAAAATTGAGACGATTCAACAAGGCTCATGACAACAATCACCTCCTACATAATAGCCAAATTGGCTAGTCTCTTATATATGAGACAACTCATCCTGCCTAAGGTATTCCGTGGTTTTCCTAAGGCGTAAGACAAATGTCGGGATGAGCCCAATAAGAAATGGGCCACGGACCTATATGCCCTTCCACATATATATTCCCCTTTAATATAAACGACGTATGCCCTAGTTCAGAACCTATAAATTGTCTTTTAAATATACGCGGTCACTCAATTAGTCGCAATTTGAAAGGACAGGGACCTCTCAAATTGCAGATTTAGATTTCACGGCGCTTCTTCCGACGGCCTTCACATGCTTTGTCACCGAACAACAGATGACAGCGTCTCGCCATCCTAACGGCAAACACCAGCCATCTCCTCCTCGCCCCGTTGCGTGATCACTTGATCAAATCTCAGTCCCCCTCGCGTATGTGGTACCTAAGAGGTTACGTCCAATTTCGGCTTCCCCTTCAAAATTTTCTAGAGCTCCTTCAGTGGAGCAGCGTAATCCGGAGTGAGACTAGTGGCCAACAGGCTTGGAGCTCACATACTTAGTTTTGTACAGCCCCCAACCCCTTGCAAGGACGCGTTTTGCGTACCTTTTAAATTTGTCCTCCCAATTCTCTTTCGATTTCGATTTTTTCGATTTTTCGTTTGAGATTAGTTTATTTTCGTAATAGAAAATAACTGTTCACATCTATAAGTGGAACCAAATAAACACAAAACTTTCTCACACAGCTTATGGAGATTGGGAAAGCGTCCTCTTGGGAATCCGTCATAAAACTGCATAAAACTCGACCTTGAATCATATTTCGCTCGTATCTCTCGATCACATCGCAGGTCAATCAATTCACACTATAATGAAGGGGGAACGTTATCAATAATCAGTTGGAATCAGAACATGTAGCAAAAATACGCAAATCCATTTCAGGCAATCTAAATCGTGGAACTTTGATGTAAATTCCTCTAATAGACCGGATAGAATACATTCGTACATTTCGAAATTTTCATTGTTCAAAATTCTATGCGCTTAGATAAGGATAGGAAATGATATATTTCGCCCTTTTGCATTTGACGTATCCATAACAGCAATTTCTCCTTAAAAGCTGCAATTCTATCTGCAAATTGTGTATTCAGAATTTCTTTTCCCTGAAGTCCTAAATTTAGCTAATTTAAAGCTGTAAGATGTGTTATAGCTGCTGGCACACTACAGCGCTCGCACTTGGAATTCCCCGTGCGCACGGAGGGCAAATGCACTCAAACGCCGATCGCTGAAGTAAAGTTTTATTCAATAAATTGTAACTTATATTCAAATTACCCCAACCTCCTTATGAAAACTCGCTCAAATGATGTGCACGAAACGCTATGTGCCGGGGATGATTCATGCATGATAATGTGAATAGACCTTTAGAGAAAAATACACTAACGACTTTATCCATCCTTCGTCAACTAGGCTCAACTAGTAGGCTATTATTTTCAATCCCATAACTATAAATTTTCTCAAAATCGCTTAAAACCCGTTCCTTACTTTAAAACACACTAAAGAAATTGTTCGACCAAAATCGGATTAGATAGATAGCAGGCTTACAAACTAAACTCCTTGAGGTCTGGCTGTGCTATGCACCCATAAAGTATACCGCTCTCCTCTTGAACCACTTATCTGCCCATCGACTGGACCACCCATTCATTGAAGTCGATACAAGACCGGCGGACTATTGAGCTTATCCACGTATCCTACTCTGTTCATTCTTTCTTCAATACGCCTATCCGATATCCACAGCCACAGCCCACATCTCTCGTTCAGTTCGCCCGCTCAATGGCGGGAGGTATTCATTCCATCAAGTTTGTTGGATCAGATTGATCCCACAGGGATACAGAGCCGGACTGCAGCGTCCCCGTTGTAAAACGTGTTCCAATCACACAGCCTCTCAGATGCCATAACCGAGTCTGCGCGGCTTTGAAGAGCTAATAATCTTTGATTGGGAGAACGTCGTATTCCCGCGGGTCGATTCGTCCTCGTCGGACCGCCACACAATACGGCGGATAACGCATTGTGAGAACAAATGATTTCCTGTCGTAAGCGAATTTGCGCTACTGACACACACACATGCAATACTAACAAGGGAATGGTTTCGGCTCGAACAGGAAGTTTTAGTTAAAAATTTGTACAGACGCTTACCTCACAATGATGATGAAGACCGTAAAAGCATTCATTTGTGTAACTCTCCGTTTGGTTGATATTGGTCAATACACTTCTTTAAAAATTACGTGAGGATTCTCTATAAAATGCATGAAACATCATGGAGCAGAGCAATAAGCACAACACACAGAAGCAACACCTGAACAATCTTCTGAACCACACTCCAGTGCTGAAAAATCAAATGCTACCTGAATTACATTTTTGAAGTCCGAGACTTGTTCACGATTCACGTAACCAGCTGAATGCCAAGAATACTGAAGAATAGGGCGGTATACTGGAGCAGACAACTGGTTATGAACAACAGAGTGCATTTTCATTATAAACACTCGATTTCCCAAGTTAAGTTCTGGATTCTCAGCAAGAGTCCTTATGTAATCTGTTATCCTCCGAGCATATATTTTGTATTGTCTAAGGAAATAGATATTCAGAGGCTGGATATATTTAGTTTTTTTTAGGTAGAATGATCATACATTCCATGTCTTAGCCTTAGAATGATTCACTTATTAACGTTGCATCCTTGTGCGCATTCAACGACTCACACAACAGTAGCCTGTATACTTTTGATTAGCTGCAATATTTTCAGACAGAACGTTGGAGAAAAATATTCTAAATGGGCTTAAGACATTTTACCATCGCACTAGCTTCTAGGCTAGGCTAGGCGTACGGGTAAGGAGTCCCAGCCCCTTAACTTGTGCAGTGCTCTCCCCACCCCTCAACTTGTAAAGTGCTCTAACAGACAAACCACACAATACACAAACGAATGCTTTTGGGAGCTTCACAGAGATGTAAAGATGGGCCTGTATACAAATTTTGGATACGAAATTCCTGTTCGAACCGAAACCCTTTCCTTCTAAGCTTTATTACAAGTTCCCAAATAGTTCTAGGAAATATCTAGTTAAACCTATTAAATTTTTCAATTTCATTTTGTTTCTGTATGATGCATTTTTAACTAAACGATTTACATTGCTCTTTCGAATTCTGCACACTTCAACACCAAATTACCTTTCGTCTCGTTTCTCTTATCTATACTCTAACCACGACGTAAATACCAGATCACTTATCTGTGGCGCGTTAAGTATAGGTACCTCTTCATAGAACATCTCGTTATTCATCATCTTCTACAGTATCCACCTCGCGACAATGGAATTCCCTGTCACAAAGTATTAGGGGCTGCAAGACAATAAACACTTTTAAAAACAGCTTAAAAGATAACCTTCTTAGCATTTCACTCCAATCGTACTGACTTAAACTATCACTGTCTACATTGTTACTCCTTTCTTTTAAATATGCATCCTTATTATGCTGTATTTTCAAAATTGTCTCATAATAATCTCTTTCTATTATCTAACATTATTTGAAATATGTTAACATTCTATGTATTTTAGCTTAATTCTGCTACATAGTTTGTATTTCAGTGTTTAATTAATAGTTCATAGTATTTTGTTGTTTAATTCGTAAATAACTCTTGCATACTTGTAGCTCTTATCTAAATCAAATTGTTGAATTCTTTGTAAGTTAGATACATATGTATGTATACTTTTTGCTGGTTAAGTGGAAGAGAAGGCCTTGCGGCCTTAACTCTGCCAGCGAAAATAAATTATTATTATTATTATTATTATTATTATTATTATTATTATTATTATTTTTATTTTTATTATTGGATACATACATTTAAATTCCTAGAACTCCAAATATGAAATTTGTGCTCAACAAATATAGTGTTGAGATAAATTTTCTTGCGATACTACTTTCGTTCGCTTCGCCATCATTTCACAATTTCTATGGCATTAATAATGATGATGATGATGATGATAATAATAATAATAATAATAATAATAATAATGATGCTGCAAATCAAGCTTTCAGGTGTAACTCACTGTAAAGTTGATTTGAATAATTTCGAGGGAAAAATTGTTGCGGGGCCGGGCATCTAACCCGGGACCTTTGGTTAAACGTACCAACGTTATACCAACTGAGCTACTCGGGAATTTGTCCTTGCTGAAAAATAATCATATCCAGACTCTTTTACAAGTACAGGCAAAGTTACAGATTTTATTGGCGGTATTTTAATATATCTTCACAGTGCCTACCTTCACTAGATTACAACTGAACTAAAGATGAATGATTTGCTTTTTAAACAGAAAATAGTCATGCTATATAAAAAAAACCTATTAGAATGCAGTAAAAAATACAAAACCCGCACCTGTTAGACTCCGAATAAAGAGAGCTCCCTTCACGTGACGACTTTCATTTTGCATAAGTTACGAACCTGAATGTACATCCATAGTTGCTTATTTACCGAGTCTACAACAACTGGTAGCTTATTTACCGATTCTACAACAATTGATATATTATTTACGGACTCTACAACAACTGGTACATTATTTACCGACTCTACAACAACTGGTACATTATTTACGGACTCTACAACAACTGGTACATTATTTACCGACTCTACAACAACTGGTCTCTTATTAAACGTCGATAGAATTGGTGTAACGAGATGGTATTTGGCGAGATGAGGCCGAGAAATCGCTGTGCGGACATCAGACAATTACCTTATAGTTGTGATAACCTCGAGAAAGACTCAACTAGATAATGAATCCAAGTTAATATTGGACCCACGGCAGAACGCAGTCCTGGATCGAAAGGCGGAGTGCTGGTCTATTATAATTATTATTATTATTATTATTATTATTATTATTATTATTATTATTATCATCTAGGTATTGACGTAAGCAACGTGTAGGTTAGTATACACACGGTCAATATTAAATACAAAAATTTACAATAAAGTAAACTGCTAACGTCATTCTATAACCTGTGTTCCTTAAACTTGTAGTCGTCTGTAGACAATGTTTTGGTGTCCCAACTTCGTTTCCTAATAATTATACTGTATATGAACAGTTCAATGAAAGCCGCAATGTATCAAGTTTGAAGAATGTGTCATCAATTTCAAAATATTCAGCAAATTCTGCCTATAATCACACATAGGTTTTTACTGCAACGGCACATGCTATTTTTATTTCAGAGACATTTTTTGTGGTAATTCATTATATACAATTTTGCTTTAAAATAATTCATAGGGTATGTATTACGCACTGTGTATAAACCAACGAGATTCAAAGGATTTGATAGGTCAGCAATGGAACTAGGTTCAAATTTCCTATACACTTCACTGACTCGTAAGAGAGAAAGGAAAAATCAACACATTAACGTCAGCAGTGGTGATACTTTGATAAATTATATCTATGTGTAATTTTAAAAAAATGCCCTCACGCTCGTCACAATATCTGCACGAGTATCCCTGTTAAATAATTTCAATTTGCATGCTGTAATGATCGCAGATAATCAAAAGGGACTTCTGTATGGAATTCAGACCCTTATACTACATTCATTACATATCAGAATAATTTTGGAATGTTATTAGCGGAAAATACAAACGAATCATATCAAATTACACATACCATACATACAAAAAAATAAAAGCAGAAAGAGTCTGGCGCGCTTAGGAGTGGTATGTGGAAGGTACATGCCATCCGTGTTCCATTTATTACGAGTTGATTATCACTGGTTAGAGACGGGGACTATACTTTGTAAACACTCTGGTTTGTGTACTAATTAATGACTACCGTGTACAACGGCTTGTTTTTTTTATTATTAATAAACTTGTCGTTCACTGAGGCAAGTTGTTACCGGGGAACAGTATCCATGGTAGAGCTTCCGCGTGTTTGCTCTAATACGGAATTCAAATCTACCTACCCCAAAAATGTGAAGTAGTCTTCTGAAGCACACTAGACTTGTGTCCACACATACTGAAGAGCAGGTTCGTGCACCGACTGGTATGACTGAATGCAATCATCTGAACAGTTGCTGTACAAAGCAACAATGCTGTTCATAAAAATTATCGGTTTTTAATTTGCTATTGAGCAATGATCAGGGTCGTGATGTTTGGTATTAGCGATAGACGGGAGAAATAATTTTTAATCGTGGTTAGAAATATGTGCATGTTTAGTGTTAAATGTAGTTAATGCATGACATGATGTTAGTTCAATTGAACTCCTTTACATTCTAACTTGACATAGAAATCGTTTAATAACAACTTCAAAAATAACAAACTTACAAAATTATTAGAAGTAAATGTTAAAAAAACATTCAAGTATGAGGTAAACGGTAAATTATAATATACATGCAACATGAGTTTTATAATAGTACATTATGCAACGAGCCTATAATGATAGTAATTAAGACGCGAGTATGTTTATGAAACGAGCGCAAGCGAGTTTCATAATTTTCATACGAGCTCGACCATATTTCTAACTTGAAATTATTCAGAAGTATTCATTTTATTTGTTTCTGACTGAAGATCGGAAGTGACCTTGTGCATACCTCGTGAATTGTGAGATGTACGCAGACGCGAAAGTATTGATTTTTTCCGAGGAACAATAATGTCATTGACCTTGATGTAATGTAGAGAATGTATAACCTGGAAATTGATTTAGAATTGAAAAACGAGATGACAAATTGAATTTATTTGAATATTATTTACAATTAACGCTAATTATTATAGTAACAGAACATAACCTTCTGCGACAGTATTGGATTTCCACCCTCCGTGACCTTTCCCTCGTCTTTTGATTGCATATCCGAGAATAATCGAAAACCTGAACTTTTATGAATAGGTGTACTTTAATGACATGCATTAAAGGACTGCTACCAGGTGTATAATTACTACATTTCGGCATGGTCGAGCATAAATATGTTTTTAGATTATATCAATTTTAAAGTTTTAACGACATCACTAGAGTCATTTGAGAAACTCGGGCGTAAAACATGGCAACTGACATTTTGGTAAAAAAAGGAGATATGCAGCGTATAATATGGTATCTTATCCGTACATTCTGCGTCTAATGCAGTAGTTAGTGTTCCAATATCTCAACAGATGGCAGAAGTATACAGATTTTACTTTTCTGGTAACTGTACAAACTGTTGCATTATATAAATGTTTACCTACCTAATACTTACTTACTTACTTACAAATGGCTTTTAAGGAACCCGAAGGTTCATTGCCGCCCTCACATAAGCCCGCCATCGGTCCCTATCCTGTGCAAGATTAATCCAGTCTCTATCATCATATCCCACCTCCCTCAAATCCATTTTAATATTATCCTCCCATCTACGTTTCGGCCTCCCCAAAGGTTTTTTCCCTCCGGTCTCCCAACTAACACTCTATATGCATTTCTAGATTCGCCCATACCTGCTACATGCCCTGCCCATCTCAAACGTCTGGATTTAATGTTCCTAATTATGCCAGGTGAAGAATACAATGCGTGCAGTTGTGCGTTGTGTAACTTTCTCCATTCTCCTGTAACTTCATCCCGCTTAGCCCCAAATATTTTCCTAAGCACCTTATTCTCAAACACCCTTAACCTATGTTCCTCTCTGAGTGAGAGTCCAAGTTTCACAACCATACAGAACAACCGGTAATATAACTCTTTTATAAATTCTAACTTTCAGATTTTTTGACAGCAGACTACATGTTAAAAGCTTCTCAATCGAATAATAACACGCATTTCCCATATTTATTCTGCGTTTAATTTCCTCCCGAGTGTCATTTATATTTGTTACCGTTGCTCCAAGATATTTTAATTTTTCCACCCCTTCGAAGGATAAATCTCCAATTTTTATATTTCCATTTCGTAAAATATTCTGGTCACGAGACATAATCATATACTTTGTCTTTTCGGGATTTACTTCCAAACCGATCTATTTACTTGCTTCCAGTAAAATTCCCGTGTTTTCCCTAATCGTTTGTGGATTTTATCCTAACATATTCACGTCATCCGCATAGACAAGAAGCTGATGTAACCCGTTCAATTCCAAACCCTGCCTGTTATCCTGAACTTGTTCACCTACCTAATAGTTTCAAAAAACTGAAAGTTACTTACTATGTTTTATTCCCGAACTCCTCATTTAATGTCTTATATTATATAAACTCATACAATTAAGTCATAAGCAATCATAATGAGTTCGAGGTCCAATCCAGAAAGTTATCCAGAAATTCCGCTTCATTTGATTGTGGGAAAATCTCGGGGGTAGGGACAACCATAATTTGAACCCTGATCCGCTCATTTCACAGTCAGACTATTAGACGTTACAACACAGTGGTGGACAAAAACTAACGTTAATAGCCATTCTGAGAATTTGTCACAAAATGTTATTATATTATTAATGTGTTGACTTTTAAACATATCTTCATCTAAACAATTTAATCTAAGATTAGGCACATTCACGACACAACACTATATAAGACTGCCTAATCTCAGTTTTAATTTCGGAGTAATTGTTCGTGAAGCAAAATACACAATCCTTCCTTTGAAGACCCGGTTGAAAAGCATTTATGACCAGAGTGCACGATTTCTGTGTATGTCTTCATAAGTACTATTCATTTTTTTGCTTTAATTCGGAATTGAATTTTTAAATCAAGTGAGGTGTGAGGTGTGAGGTGTGCTTCACGCACGCAGACATGAGGACGAGGGTGCGTTTTGGTATAAATCATGGATGCGCTCATTACGAGTCGAGCCACGTGCAAATTACGTTTCCATCATCAGAGCCACATGACAAACTTTTAGCAATTAGCAGACTCTGCGATATACGTTTGTGATGTGTTCCACATTCGAATTGGTGCGAATATGTATTCAAAGCAATCATAAACACGTAGACATGACCAGTCCCGTGGTTTTAAATATGTCATAAAACAGACATGCATCTGAGTATAGGAGATACATTATCCGTTACTAATTAAAAAACAATACCGACAGGTATGGTAAAAAAACGTTTTGATTGATTGTTCCAGTAATCCCCACGGCACTGGGTACCTGGTATTGATTACAGGTGGCAGAATCCATTATTTTTAACGATACACAGGGATACCAACTGTTCCCATGGTTTGATTTATTTTGCTATGATACAAGCCGTTTTTCCTAGTGGCTAATTGTGTTTTTGATGGATGCTGGGGACGTTGATGAATTACGTAGTGCGATTATGATCTCCAACGTAGGGTTCTCCGTTTTTGATAAAGACAATGCATTCATTTCATAAGTCCTGGACAGAATTGTTTCTAGTGAATTTACATATGAATTTCCAAGTAAGCCTATTTTGTCTTATTTCTTCTCCAGAATCTTGAACTTCGGATATTGATCTCCCTGCTCTTTCACTCTTACAAAATACATCTGTGTTATTTAGAGCAGCGTCTCTCAAACTTTTTTGAAGTGGGGACCACTTTTCTAAGTCAGAACAGTTCCGCGGACCACCTTACTCTTGTTCCCTTCGAAAGCAAATGTAATCATTTTTGTAGCATATTTTAATACCAGTATACTTATATTTTAAAATATAATTAATTAATTAATTCAATTTAATTAATTTTATATCATTATTAACTATTTAAGCTAATGTTAATAGAAGAAAATTCATTTTTGTTTCTTTAATAATTCAAGGCTATTAGAGTTTGGATAATCTTTAACTTATTAACTAAAAATAAAACAAATATTTGTACTCACATTAATGAGATGTATGAGCCTGTCGATTCTTGCACAGTTATTCTATATTTGGACTATGGTGATAAGCTTAAGTCAGAGATCGTCGCATACATCGAGTCGATTTCGGTAGCCTACTTTGTTTTTATTAGAGTTAGTGATGAAAACTCTTTCTCACACGGATACGTAGAAACAAACTGATTTATAATCTCTAAAGAACCAATGTACAGTTCACTGTATTCTCTTTTCACTTGTGGTGAGGTCCAGAAATTAACCATAACTTCCCACTTGGAATTTCTTTTTAAGTCCGTTCTCATTCGATAGTTCAATTAACTGTTCTCTTTTACTCAATGAAAGTTTGTTAGTTTCAATATCGCAATGAAAGTGATCACGAACCCATGAAAATTCGTCATATTTACTTGGAAAATAAGTTTCATATTGTGACCTCATAGTTGTATTATTGGTGTACGACGTACAGTACGTGACCATTTCAATATGCAGACTGAGTGTCGGCAAAACTGTTAAGAAAGTTATAAATACATGAAAAGTTTCGGTCCTCTGTTATGAATTCGGGTGGTCCCTGGCTGGGTTACAGGCGCGGCGCCAGATGTGCAGGGAAAAGATGGCGAGAAACACCACGTTCAAAGTGCTTTCAATTCCTTTTTTGTTGTTGAGAGTAGAGTGGGAAGTCGGTAGTCGGATAGGGTAATAAATTTCATAAAATGTCAGTACTGAGAGAAAAAGTGAAAGGCGATTGTCATGTGTCATTTCCAAACTCTGAGATTTTCAGCTGTAGAGTGATACACAATTCGTTTGAATTTTATTTTTTCTTCTGCCATTTTTGAAGGATCACAAGGGCAGACCTCGAGGACCACAGGTGGTCCACGGACCATAATTTGAGAAACGCTGATTTAGAGAATATTCATTGTGTACTTATACTTCTTACTGTGTTCGTCATTGTTCTATACAGGGTGTTTCTAAATTAGACCGACAAAATTAGGGAGCAGATAGGCAACCTTCGTGGAAGCATAGTTTGTTCAGGAACCCATGGGCTGCGACGCTTCGTTTCAGTGCAAGAAGGCGGGAACGGATAATCACTCTTTTCAGTCCCAGAGGGGTGTGTCATTACTACTATCAGTCGGTTTGTTTACGCCCGGAGCTCAGTATCATTTGGTATCGATTACAGCACGTTTGTTTACTTCCAGTGGTACGACGTCTTGTTATCCGTGTTATTCGTCTACGTAGTTTAGTACTTGTACTGCACTCATTCTGTTGTAATGTTCAGTACAGTTTAATGCGTCGTTGGTTTCGTTTTTCTGTGTGTATTTTTCTTTGTCTGGATTAACACACAGAGTCATGTGACACAGAATCTCTTGTTATTGGCACATGCCTACTTAATTTTTCCCGACCTGTCATTCCTTCTTGCACTGAAACGAAGCGTCGCAGCCCATGGGTTCCTTTACAAAATATGCTTCCACGAAGGTTATCTATCTGCTCCCTAATTTTGTCGGTCTAATTTAGAGACACTCTGTATACACTTTTAACACGTAACATCTTGTCCAGGGTTCGTTTATTCGCGGATGACTGTATCGTATATAGGGAAATAAAAAGTCATGATGATACTACTCTTCTTCAGAATGACCTCAATAGAATAAACGATTGGTCAATGGCCAACAAAATGAAAATAAATTCTCTAAAGAGCAAAGCCATTAGCTTTACAAGAAAAAGAAATAAAATTATCGCATCGTATATGTTAGGGGGTGAAACCATTCCGGAAGTTAACAAATGTAAATACCTAGGAATAACATTTAGCAGCGATCTCGGCTGGGGGGAACACGTTACTGACAGCGAGAAAAGCATGGAGGGCGTTACACTTTGTGATGAGGGTGATAAGAAAAGGCTCTGATAAATCCAAAGAGATTGCGTATAGATCACTAGTTTGTCCGGTAATGGAATATGGTGCTGCATGTTGGGATCCTTACATATTAGAACATATTAAGACACTGGAAAAGATTCAAAAACGGGCTCTCAAGTGTTGTCGTAATAAGACACTATAAAATGGGACACACTCAAGGACAGGAGAACGTGAAATCGATTATGCGCAATGTTCAAAATATACAGAGGTGAGCCTGCCTGAGCTTTCGGTGAACGAATTAATGTTTTGTGTAAAATAGTTTCTGATTTAAAAAATAGTAATGTATTCTTCATTAAAGTTTTTAATCTGACATCAGTAGTCCAGTAATATGACTGCTTTTTTTAGCCTTCAGATTAGCTTTCTTTTCTTAATTTCAGATATAATAGTTACAATACCATTGAGCATTGTGACTAGAGCCTCACTATCATATTAGTTTAATAGGTTGTCTTCCACAAGAACGGGGGTCAAAGATATGGATAGGAAATAATATACAACACGCAAAATATCCCCTAAGATCTGTCGTCATTATTCTTTTCCTTTATCACTATCAATGCTGCTTCTTGACAGACTTTGTAGCTATAATTTCCAATGTAATATAGACCTATATAGCCTAAATAAAAAACAAATCAAGCCATAGGCTATACATTGTACGTATATTCTTATGACTACCTTTTGTTTCATAGTAATATGCGGACACTTATGAACAGTGTCTTGGTAACTACATTAAATCTTCCTTCTGCAAAGGAATTTTACAAAAATTACATTTGCTCGGATCAAATTCCTGCACATTTAAAGGACAAAATTATAATTATTTCAGTCATTTATTATCATAAGACATTGCTCTCTTAAATTCACTGAGCATATACTGGGAATTAAATCATTGGCTATTCCAAAACAAGCTATGAAATATTCTGAATAAAACAATTTTTATCTCGAAAAGGAAGCGAAAGCGAGCAAAATTACATTGAACTCTTTGTTTGAAATATCCTGAAGAATAACCCTCTGAAATTAATGGTATTACTTACAATTCACCCTGTATGTAGTCTAATTTTGAATATATATAGGTAAATATATGTATAAATATATACAGGGCGATTCATAAATAACTGTACAAACTTTTTGGGTGCAAAGCTAAAATGTTCTATACAATTTTTCCCGCAATAATGCATAATGTTCTATCTTGCTAGGTATCAAAAACATGAACCAGTAAAGTTTTCGGATGTGTCACGTTCGCCTACATAGCGATTATGATAGATGTTTGTTATTCCTACACCCCACTACAGTTGATTCCGACCTCATATAACTTTGTTCACTTTAATGTATGTAGTTATATTTAATTGTATGGCGCTGTTTTATTTCCTACTGTCACCGCGTCTCGTTAGTACACATTCATTCTGTCATTAGTTCAGTAGACGTCAGTTGTGCACGGTACGATAGATCATGCAGGACCAGTTGCTTGGCCAGCCGGATCACCGGACCTGAATACACTGGACTTCTATCTTTAGGACCGTCTGAAGACGTTTGTTTATGCCACTCAAATTCCGAACGTAGCATAACTACAGCAACGAACGCAAATTGGCTTGGAAATATTCAAAATGAGTTAAACTGACTCTGTAACATTCCAAGATCAGTACATGCCAAACAGGCATCTACCGCAGTCGCTATGTAGGCGAACATGACACATCCGATGGCTTTACTGACCCATGTTTTTGATACCCAGCAAGATAGGACATTTTACATAACTCTGAAAGTAAGGATTTGCGGAAAAAGTTGTATAGATCATTTAGTCTTATTTTTACCTCTATATTACACCTATAAAGTTTGTACAGGTACTTATGAATCACCCTGTATATATACTATATTTTTTCGTGTATGGAAAGTGTCATTGGACTCATTATTGCATTATTGTCTAGGATGTAAAGAAGGAGATCTTTTACATATCGTTATTAGCTACAGGAAAATAAATAGTACATGACTTTTATTTCTGTGAGAAGGTAACATAGAGTAAACGTTACTAGTCTTAAATTTACTTGTGAACATATTAATCCACAAAACCGTGAGCTTTGTATGTACTTAACTTGTTCAAAGTTTCCTTCCCATTCAGATAGTGAACTGTCAGCACTTTCGAGATCAGTAGCCGTTGTTTGCGCTCTAGTTAGTCTCTGCAATACTTCATGTTTTCTGCAGATGCAAGGTGGAGTAGTAGAATTGATCTAGAGGCCTGAGTTCTTCAACCGTAATAGTTACATTGTACCTATTTGTTTCATCATCGTATCCCTAACGTTTTCATCCCAGTTTTCTATCTATTCCCAAGTTTCTTTTTATTTTGTCGAAGTCTTTACGAATGTTTCAATTATGCTAGTAATCTTATTAACCTATGTTTCTGATTAAAATGGCGCACGCAGCTTAAATTTCAATGAACCTGCAGAGGAATCTGGCCACGGAGCAGGACGTTGGACAGGGAAATGACCATAAATTTTGTCTGGGAGCCCCCTTCCTCAGAAATGTTGGTATTTTGCTTCAGTTACAAAGAAGTCAAGGGAAGGATTCGTTAACAGGGATTGAGACAGTCAACCTCTGACACAGTCGAAAGTACAATAACAATTAAATCCACAAAGCTTACACATATAAGACAAACAAGATCTAAAAAGACTTCATTAATTGGAATCTCGCTCTAGTTTTGGAAAACACTAGGACTTCTGACTATAAGAAAGAACATTTTTGTTGTGCAGAGCGATCCAGAAAAAACTTTACAATTTTAATGACGTAACTTCTGAACCAAAAGTAGGAAACTTGTGCAATCTGTTCTGAATTACACAGTAACTGTGGAAGATTTCTCAGAATAAATGTTGAAAATGTCTTCCACCTGCATCCATACACAACTGTACTCGTCGAACTGTATTCCGTAATATTCTCCGAAGTGTATCCTCCCCAATGTTGCTGATTTCATTCCTAATTCCCTACGGAGTTCATCAAGTAACCGCGGTCTATTCCTGTATATTCTTGTATATTCCGTATTAGAAGTCCGGAGAGATTAGGTCAGGTGATCTGGGAGGTCACAATTTTTTTTAGATTTAGAAGAAGCTGGCAATAATTTTCATGGAATCGTTAGACTTATGACATGTGTCATCTGTTTTCTGGCATAATCGGCGCAGTAATTTCTTTGGTGATTTCACTAAATGTCCTCGGACATCATCAATACAATCTTGACTCATTACAGGTCTGTGTTTTCCACTCCCGCTGAAATATGAGCCAATTGTCTCCAATTTTCTTGCCATCGTAAACTTGTTGGCCTGGTTGGAATATTGCGCACACAGAATTCTCTTCGAAATGCCAGTTGTGTTTGAATTAATGAATTTGTCTTCTATTAGCCGACGTTTTCACAAAAAAAAAAAAATGCTGTGGAATTGAGAATTTCATGTTCGTGTTATGAATGCAAAAACTAGAGGTTGCGAACTAATTATTGATAACAATAACGTATATACTAATGAAAAAAATTAAAATCGAAAGTAAACAAAGAGGTCTAAATAAGCTCTAAAAAAATTTAAAGTGATAGAAATATTGGAAAACATTTCTTAAGCACAGAAAATTCAAATACCAAGGAAGGAGTAACACAAAGAAATATATTTTCGTACAAAGTATTCATAGTCAAGGACCTTGATGTCAGGGCTTTAAATCTCGGTGATATAATGCTGTTTTTCTACGTATCTGTCTCTGTTTCTTTTTAAACAACTTTTCCGTTAAATTATTTTAAAATTCTTTTGACATTCGATATTACAGAAGTTGATTTTTCAGCATGTACGTATACGTAACTTCATAATTTCTCTTTCAAAACCAGATTTTGTCTGAAGTTATTTTGCACCTAATACAGTATACATAACTAAAATCGGCTATTTTAATATCATTAATTACATAAAAAGTTGCAATGAAATAATGCAAGGCTTAGTTTAAAACATTTGATTCAGACATACAAAATTTTAAATTAGATATTGATACCTTGCTGATCTTCGAATTAATACACTTTATTACGAAGAAACATTGATCTATTATTAAAAATAAATTTTGAATTTGGAGCAAAATATTCTGAATTTTAGGTGAATCATTGAAATAGGACAATAAAATAAATAACGCAGTTATTTGACATGTTCCTAAAGGCTTTCATCTCACCATACATGAGAAAAGTGAAAACAATTATCCGAATTACATTGACTATTACACTTTTACTACGACATACTATTTATGACCAATAAAACGGTACAAAAGGACGTGTTTCAACCAGTCATGGCTGTTTATTGCTACAATTTTGTCAATTTCCTAGCATTTGTTCGTTTTTATCACTTCCTTGCATTTGTTTGTTTCTATCTCTTCCCTAGCAGTCGTTTGTTTTAACTACATTTAAAAATGGAAATTTTTTACGGTACTATAAAACATGCTTTGCGTAGATAGTCAACTGAAAATGGCAGCTCCGTTCAAACGTTTTGGTGAAGCTAACATTAGTGAAATAGAATTTTAGTAAGTCAATTAATATATATTTCGTTGTATTAGAGTACTTTATTTCTTCTAATCTTTATATATTTTCTTCTGTTTTTATACCTTCCCTACCATTTGTTTCTTTGTTTGCCAACATTTCAAACTGCAAATTCTTTACGGTATTACAAAACATGCTTTGCGATCGTCATTTGTTTACAGCATAGATAGTCAACTGAAAATGACAGCTCCGTTCAAACGTTTTGGTGAAGCTAACGTTAGTGAAATAGAATTTTAGTAAGTCAATTAATATATATTTCGTTGTATTAGAGTACTTTATTTCTTCTAATCTTTATATATTTTCTTCTGTTTTTATACCTTCCCTACCGTTTGTTTCTTTGTTTGCCAACATTTCAAACTGCAAATTCTTTACGGTATTATAAAACATGCTTTGCGATCGTCATTTGTTTACAGCATAGATAGTCAACTGAAAATGGCAGCTCCGTTCAAACGTTTTGGTGAAGCTAACATTAGTGAAATAGAATTTTAGTAAGTCAATTAATATATATTTCGTTGTATTAGAGTACTTTATTTCTTCTAATCTTTATATATTTTCTTCTGTTTTTATACCTTCCCTACCATTTGTTTCTTTGTTTGCCAACATTTCAAACTGCAAATTCTTTACGGTATTATAAAACATGCTTTGCAATCGTCATTTGTTTACAGCATAGATAGTCAACTAAAAATGGCAGCTCCGTTCAAACGTTTTGGTGAAGCTAACATTAGTGAAATAGAATTTTAGTAAGTCAATTAATATATATTTCGTTGTATTAGAGTACTTTATTTCTTCTAATCTTTATATATTTTCTTCTGTTTTTATACCTTCCCTACCATTTGTTTCTTTGTTTGCCAACATTTCAAACTGCAAATTCTTTACGGTATTACAAAACATGCTTTGCGATCGTCATTTGTTTACAGCATAGATAGTCAACTGAAAATGACAGCTCCGTTCAAACGTTTTGGTGAAGCTAACGTTAGTGAAATAGAATTTTAGTAAGTCAATTAATATATATTTCGTTGTATTAGAGTACTTTATTTCTTCTAATCTTTATATATTTTCTTCTGTTTTTATACCTTCCCTACCGTTTGTTTCTTTGTTTGCCAACATTTCAAACTGCAAATTCTTTACGGTATTATAAAACATGCTTTGCGATCGTCATTTGTTTACAGCATAGATAGTCAACTGAAAATGGCAGCTCCGTTCAAACGTTTTGGTGAAGCTAACATTAGTGAAATAGAATTTTAGTAAGTCAATTAATATATATTTCGTTGTATTAGAGTACTTTATTTCTTCTAATCTTTATATATTTTCTTCTGTTTTTATACCTTCCCTACCATTTGTTTGTTTGTTTGCCAACATTTCAAACTGCAAATTCTTTACGGTATTATAAAACATGCTTTGCGATCGTCATTTGTTTACAGCATAGATAGTCAACTAAAAATGGCAGCTCCGTTCAAACGTTTTGGTGAAGCTAACATTAGTGAAATAGAATTTTAGTAAGTCAATTAATATATATTTCGTTGTATTAGAGTACTTTATTTCTTCTAATCTTTATATATTTTCTTCTGTTTTTATACCTTCCCTACCATTTGTTTGTTTGTTTGCCAACATTTCAAACTGCAAATTCTTTACTGTATTATAAAACATGCTTTGCGATCGTCATTTGTTTACAGCATAGACAGTGAACTGAAAATGGCGGCTCCGTTCAAACGTTTTGGTGAAGCTAACATTAGTGAAATAGAATTGTAGTAAGTCAGTTATTATTTTATTGTATTGGAATACTTTATTTTGTTAATCTTCATATACTTTCTTCTAATCGTGTAATAGTGTGTTAAATCCCACCCGAGTTTTGATTTCTTCTAGATAAATCAAAACCTCTAGTGAGATTACTGTAGATAATTTGTAATAACACGCTTGTGAACTTACGAAAGAAGGAGACGCTTAATAATACCATCTCTGGTACATTATTTCAAGCACTAAGGCTTCACAAAATAAAAAAAAAGTTGATAAGTTCCATTTTCAATAAATTGTTTATTAACATGTAACATTGATATTCATCTGATTTTTTTATATTCTACTAACAATTAAGTGGTAGTACTCAACGTTGTATGGAATTGGAAAATATTTTAATTAAAAAACGTAGTAAAGCGCTATTAAAGTAAAATAGATTGAAAACTATTTACAATTATTTGTTACTTCTTATCTGTTGTGGACATACAATTTGATTTGCAAATACAAACGAGGTTAAGTTAATTCATTAACGTTCCGAAACATTATTTAGTCCAAAATTCTCAATAGTAACATGAATATTAATCGCGTTATCATAACCGCAACGTTGATGGTTTACTTTGTGAGCTATTTTCGTTTTTAATTATTTATTTTGTTATTTAGTTTAAATTTGTGTGAATAATATTTATTTCAATGCTGAGGAATGTTTCTTTCTCTGTAAATTAATGATTTTTAATTGAATTTCAATATTAAGTATTTAAAATAGATATATTGCAATGTAGGATAAAGTTGCCTAATTCAGTGATACTCCTAATTCCGTGATACGTTTTTTTCACTGAATGTCGCGGGGATGGTATCTTGCTAGGAAGTTCACCAATGTCTCAACAGTAGGCGAAAGATGCACTCTTTCGAGAAATATGTCTGGCGCTTTGGTCGAAGGGGCAAAGCTTTGACTGACATTCAATTTTAAAAAAAGTATCACGGGATTAGGGGTATCACGGAAATAGGCAACTTTACTTTACGTTTTTCTATGAGTGAATTCGTAATGTTTACTGATGTGAACTTAGTACACCGGTATTCGAGTTCTTTCAGGAAGAAAATATTTCTTTATATTCAGAGAGGATAGGATTAATTGTTTTATACTTTTTATACGACGTCTTAAATGATAATCTTGCGCCATGCTAACCACATTGCTAAGAAGTTCCGCCACTTGTAAATGTCCAATATTTGTTTATAACCTTCACATAAGTGACAACGGAACTGGGTAGTTCTTGAAGATAAATTATGCTGATCACATTAAAGTGTTAAAGTAAAATAAGTGACTGATTTTATTTGATTTTAATTTGTTTTTTAATTAATTATCGGATCGAGTAATGTTGATTGTTGTAAACATTGATAATTGCCATATATTATAGAAATCTTACTTGATTGAAAATAATATAATTTTTCTTTGTTTCAGGTATCTCGCAACCCTCTGAGTTGACCTGATTTTATGCTTGTAAGTAGTAAATCCTTGCTTTTTTTTTTTTTGCTTAATACAAAAGTATTAACTCAAAATGTATGTTAAATTAATTGTTTTAGTTTCTTAGAATTTTAAACTGTTCAAAGATAATTTATATGAATTAAAATATTCGAGCACCATCTAATCTACAAGGAAATATATTTCGCCCAGGTATAAATACTGTTATACATCGAACGCGATTGCTAAGGGAATTATGTGTACATTTCCCCTGGATCGATGATAGAAAATTGCTGTGTTGTTTAATATGGACAGATAACACAGGCTGAAGAGACGGAAAATCTGAAGCACAATCGTTTTTACAAAAAATGAAACAAACGAAAGACTGAGAATTCCTAATGCAGAAAGAGCATTGGATGAACCATCAACTTCAGGATTTGTAAATATCCAGGGGACGCGGATGTGTTGTCTGCGAAGAGAATTGTTGTAGATATGCATGTTTGTGTCTCTTGTGAATGTTGGGTGCACGATGAATGTGTAGGTCTCACTGAGAAAAAACTGAAGACTTTGTATGCTCAAATTGTGTTCAATACTTGTATTCTTTATTGTGGGCCTTATTACCTGTCACAGCAGGATATAAGGCCCAGTGACACGATGCTAATTTTCATTGCTCACAGCATTTATGTCTTTGTTTGAATATTTATTTGAAGTAAAATATTATAGGATAACTATAAACGTATGCTATTCCATTATTTAAAAATTGCTAAACGTCTCCATTTCAAAGAAAGAACGTTTTATTCTTTAGGTGGGCCTTATTATTATTGCAGGAAAGTATTTTCCATTCTTCACTCATTAAAAAGTTTGTACCACTATCCAGCTAAATTAAAGCAAACGCCTGTACAGACTCTTATTATGCCTCATTTCGATTATTGTGACGCTTTATTCAGTGATCTCAGGGTGGATTTATCCCAGAAACTGCAACGTGTTCATAATGCGTGTGTTCATTTGATTTGTAATATCCGCTACTACGATCACATTTCGCCTTCTTTCGATAAATTATTGTGGCTCAGGATAAATGAGAGGAGAAAGTTACATTCCCTTTCTCTCTTATACCGAATTTTGCACACCTCTACTCCCTCTTACATATCTGTCCGATTCCACAGTATTTCTCGGTATCATAACTTAAATACTCGGTCGCAATATGATAACACGCTAGAAATACCACTGCACACATCATTTCTTTATTCTTCATTTTTCACTGTTGCTACTTCTCGTCACTGGAATTTCTCCGCCTGAAGTCAAGGGCTGCCGAACTTTAATTTCCTTTAAATGTAAATTATAAAAATATCTTATGATGAGCTGCCAGACCTAACGCGTTGCAAATATTTAATGGAATGTGTTCCACTGTATTTATTTTTATTTTTCTGTTTCTTATTTTTATTATCTAAATCGTGTTTATTTATCACTTAACGCCAATATTTATCCCACTGTGTTGTTTTTTATTATTAATCTTTTTTGTGTGTGTAAATTTTATTCAATTGTCGGTTTCTGGTTTAATTATGTAAATCCTACTTAATTGTAATCTAATACTAATATGTATACTAATGCGTTTACTTTTATTTTTACTATGCACATTTTTTATTGAATTATCGGCTTCTGTTTTTATATGATTCGTATATGATTCTAACAACATTAATATGTATTCCACTATGTTTATTTTTATTTTATGAGGTAAATTTTATGTAACTACCTCTTTTGATCTCATTATGTACGGTACCTAAATTGTATCAGTATGTAATTACTTAATTCCGATCCAGTTTTATGTTCAACTGTGTAAGCAAGTCTTATTCCTGGTTGAGTGTAAGAGGAGGCCTTACGGCCTTAACTCTGCCAGGTTAAATAAAGCCATTATTATTATTATTATTATTATTATTATTATAACCCCCGGTTACCTTAGTAAAATAAATTACAAATTAGTGAAGTGTTGCCAAAAGAAATGGCTTGATTACACCGGTTGAGTCCATCTAACAAAATTGGAATCTTACAACAAAATTCATATAAATCCACTATCACACAATGCTAATAAAGTTTTATATTTAAAATAAGTTTAATATACCTAATTTTCCACAGCATTAATTTTACGCAAATGCTGTAATGATATTAAAACTGTTCTAACTTATTCAGAGTAAGTACTTAAGTGGTAGAAGAAAATCACGATGTTCGCCACAGTAACTTATTTTTTTTTGTCGTATGTAGGCTAATAAACTGGTTCATTGGAAGTATTCAATAATACGAATTAAGAAAACATACAAATTGGTAACTTTTGTTTTACACCGTAATTTGCAGTTATGTAGTAAGTATGAATTCGCCCTACTTTATTACGTCATCCTCACGCTCTCCATGTTAGATTAAAAAGTCTTAGGAAGTACAAGTTTCAAGTAGGCTTCTAGCTGTAAAATCGGCTCCTTTGGGTGTAATCTTAGTTACGAAGTTTATGTATTGTAATAGATGAGGTTGGGTGAAGAGTGGCAAGGAACATCCGGAACTTTATATCCCATAAAACTGAAAGATATACTTGCTAACAAGTCAAATAAAACGCAAAATATTATTATATAAGAGGGAAATATACTTCTTCGTTACAACAAACTTTACTTCGTAATATAGTTTTGTGTCACGTAATAAAACAGACATTAAAAGCGCTTTAAAAATAGTCCTTGTGAAAGCATAATATAATCATTCTAATTAATGTCCGCATTATAATGTTCTGGGATATATGTACAGCAGAAAAGTAGATATGAAAATTAATCTGAGAAATACTCAAGATGTCAAGATGTCCACGGAATATACAGGTTGATTTACGAGGAGAATATTCCGGAAGATATTTTGAGCAAAAAATGTCATATAAACATGGGTCCAATTCTCAATGTTTTCACAGTTACACTATTTTGAAGTTCTTAAAAAATTCCCTTTTTTCTTTAGTTTTAAGAAAAAACGAATATTACAATTAGAGAATGAACTACTCAGAAGTATCATTAATTTAATAGGTTAGTATTAAAAATTGGAGATTTATCCTTCCAAGAGGTAGACAAATTCAGATATCCTGGAGCTACAGTAACAAAAATATAAATGACACTCGGGAGGAAATTAAACGCAGAATAAATATGGGAAATGCCTGTTATTATTCGGTTGAGAAACTTTTGTCATCTAGTCTACTGACAAAAATTCTGAAAGTTAGAATATATAAAACAATTATATTACCGGTTGTTTTGTATGGTTGTGAAACTTGGAATGTCACTTTGAGAGAGGAGCAGAGATTAAGGGTGTTTGAGAATAAGGTTCTTAGGAAAATATCTGGGGTAAAAGGGATCAAGTTACAGGAGAATGAAGAAAGTTCACAACACAGAACTGCACGCATTGTATTCTTCACCTGACATAATTAGGAACATTAAATCCAGAAGTTTGAGATGGGTAGGGCATGTAGCACGTATGGGCGAATCCACAAATGCATATAGAGTGTTAGTTGGGAGCCCGGAGGGAAAAAGACCTTTGGGGAGGCCGAGACGGAGATGGGAGGATAATATTAAAATGGATTTGAGGGAGGTGGGATATGATGATAGAGATAGGATTAATCTTGCACAGGATAGGGACCGATGGCGGGCTTATGTGAGGGCGGCAATGAACCTCCGCGTTCCTTAAAAGCCATTTGTAAGTAAGTAAGATTAGTATTCTGAAGCTAAAAATGTGTTGTTAATTCCATAGTTGCTTCGTACAGAAATTTATTTCAATTTTCAACTAAAAAATTACATTTTTCTTACGCATTTATCACAAGGATTTATCACGGATTTATCACTCGTTTGGACTGTACATTGTAAAATGTAACATTGTAAAGTTCCTTTGAAAACGAAAAGTAAAATTTGTTCGGATCAATTTCTGCAAATATGAAGGACAAAACTAAAATGCTTTCAATCATTCATAACCATAATACACTGCTCTCTTAAATTCACTGAGCATTTTGGGAATTAAATCAATGGCTTTCGCAAAACAGGCTCTGAAATGTTTAATATAAAATAGTTTTTATCTCGAAAAGGAATCAAAAACGAGAAAATTGTATTTAACCTTTTTTATTTATTTATTTATTTATTTATTTATTTATTTTTATTTATTTATTTATGTATTTATTTATTTATTATATTGCTAATAATTGTAACATAAAATATAATATATACAGAAAAACTTTAGCTCGCCCTCTGAAAGAGTAGAACTCGTGCCCAGGGGCGGATTCCTGAATTGAAATACAATACAATTTGTCTTTCGTCTACTATGCAATTATACGGTATATGAATTTAAATTTACAATATTTCAATTTTTATAAAATTCATACATAAATTTTTAAATTTAATACTAGAACTATTACAATTGACAAGATTAGGATATTTAAATATAAATTTGTTATATATTCTTGGGCCTAAATTACTACTATGATTAAATACTGTAACGGTGTTGCATTTTGGTTCAAACAATCTTAAAGAATTCATACCTTTTGTTTCATAACTATGAGAATACAATTCAAAATTACTTCGATTTTTATGTATGAATTTTATTAATACAATATAATAAATTTGTCTTATGTTAAGTACGTTAAAGTCTAAAAACGAATTTTGAGATGGAAAATCAATAGTTTTATGACGTGATATTTTAATTACTTTCTTCTGTAATAAATAAAGTGGATTAAAATTGGATTGAAATGAGCTACCCCATCCTATAATTACATACACAATTACCGATTGAAATAAAGTTAAATATATTGTGCGTAATAAATTTATTGACAAGTAATTCCTCAATAAAATAAAATAATATTCTATTTTACGTAATTTATTACAAAGGGAATTAATGTGTTGGTTCCATTTTAAGTGATTATCGAAAATTATGCCTAAATACTTAACTTCAGAGGACATTTACACTGTATAAGACAACAATCAGAATTATGTAATTTAATATTTAATATAGATGTAGGAGGTTTGTTACACTTTTCAGATAATGAGAATGGAATAATTATGGTTATGAAGTGTCTTAAAGAATAACCCCTTGAAATTAACGACATTACTTAAGTTTCACGTTGTATATTCAATCGAAAGAAGGAAATCTATAATAAAAACTTGATTCTGAAGTCGAGATAGAACAGAACGTAACTGATAAGTTGGAAGCTGAAGCTATTTAATGAGGAATCTCGATTCCTTGAGATTTGTAATCTTCCCATGAAAGGAAACATCTATCTTGCAGGCATGTCTTAAAGAAACGAATACAGAGGAATTGAGAAATGAGATGAATTGATCAGTGGTTAATTTGGAGTCGTTCTAGAAGACTTAATCATGGTAATGACAAGAAGGAAGTAGGCCTACTAGAAGAACGGAAATAAAATAGAATAACAAAGAAAGACAGTAGATAAAGTCGGATAAAAGGATAAGCATTTGAACGCTCGTATCAAGGAAGCCAATTACTACATTGCAAATATGCTTTTCTGTCTTAAAGTAAACTGTTTCAAAGTATATCATTCTCTTCGTACTCTCTGCTGATTGAACAGGTACTTTCATTCTAATGTTGGATTTACATTTGAGAAATATGAGATTCAATCCTCAAGGGGAAGCAAACTTAAACATAATTTTTCACAGTTCTGTCGCTGAAATGGAATTACAAAGCAGAACAATTATTACCTTTCATAACAAATAAAATAAATTGCATGATGATAATTGAAATATGTTATTTGTTTCTTTCTCCTCGACCATGCCGAAATGTAGTAATTATACACCTGGTAGCAGCCCTTTAATGGACCTCATTAAAGTACACCTATTCATTAAAGTTCAGGTGTTACACTAATCAGAAAATACCATTGTAGCAACATGAAAGCACAAGTATCGATTATTCTCGGATATGCAATCGAAAGACAACTCAGGCGAAAAAAACAACACACAAATTAACATCAATTCACCGTCATCTTCCAGCCTTTCACAAAGCACATTCCCGCAAATTCATTTCACCAATTGCACAATAAATCACCTATATTTGAAATACAGTCAGGTCTGGTACTATAATAATTAGCGTTAATTGTAAATAATATTCAAATAAATTCAATTTGTCATCTCGTTTTTCAATGTCTAATTCAATTTCAAGGTTATATCAAGATTAATGTTTATTTTACTCTCTAGATTATATCAAGGTCAATGTCAACATTTGTTTCTCGGAAAAAATCAATACTTTCGCGTCTGCGCACATCTCACAATTTACGAGGTATTGCACAATGTCAGTTCCGCTCCTCAGTCAGATAAGAATGACATGAATACTTATGAATAATTTCAAGTTAGAAATATGGTCGAGCATAAAAAGTCATATGAAACTTGCCTATAATGGTAATTAAGACGCTCGTATGAAAATTATGAAACTCGCTTGCACTCGTTTCATAAACATACTCGCGTCTTAATTACTACCATTATAGGCTCGTTGCATAATGTACTATTATAACATCCATCTTTTGCAGACCATTTAGCTCTGGTGGCATCCTTAGAAGATGTATTACAACGTTTAATTTTTAATTTTCACAAAATTGGAATTAAATATGATATCAAAATCAATAAAGAAAAAACTAAAATTACGGCCTTATGCAGAAAAATACCCTGTGTCTAGCAAAATATGTTTAGGTTAAAAAATATCAGAAAGAATGAATTATTTTACATATCTCGGATACACATTATTTTTTTTCGATGACGTAGACATTTCACAGAAAATTTATAAATACACCAAAATAATGGAAATAATTAACAACATTATGAAACCTTCCCTAGTACAAAGGCATATTCGAATTCGCCTTTACAGGACCTTGCGGAGACGTGTACTTTGTTACGGTAGTGAGGCATGGACATTGAGGAAGAAAGACGAAAGCAGAATAACGGCTAATGAAATGAAATTTATGAGATATACAGCGGGATATACCAAATGGTATCACAAACGCAATGAAGATGTAATGGAAGAATTACAACTAGAACCTGCAATTACTCATGTAAAACATTATTGGAACAACTGGATAAATCACCAGAGTTTCTAGACTTCATCGCAATATTATAAGTTATGCATATTATATGTTGTTAACCTGATGTTTTATAATGTGTTCCTGTTACGTTTTGGAGACCTGATGATGACGTAAGGCGAAAGTGCTCGTCATATAATGAAATAAATGATTTAATTTATTGTGTAAAGGTGATAAGTTTAGACTGAACAGTAACCCAACATAATTAATTCAATAGTAGTAACTTAGACTATCTGAAAAACAACAATGTCTCTCAAAAAATAGTAAGTAAAGTTCATCTTAAAAATTGAAATTTGAAGTAGTGTGACTTTAAACATTTTTCACTATTCCTAGATTTAAATAAAATTTTGAATTGCCTTCATATATTCGTTTTTTGGCTTCAGTTAAATATTTTGGGTGACATTTCTTACTCATTATATTCAATAAATTACTGTTCGCAAAATGATTGAGTAATTGAATTAGGCCTATTGCTTAACGCATAAAAGGTTTAATGACAAATTACAAATTTAGAAAGGTTCACTTTTAAATACCATAAACTGATTAGGCTATAGCGTCAAATTTTGAGATCGGCATATAAGGAAATGGAATTATTGCAATAATAAACGTGATACCTTTACATGATACCTTATTAGAAGAGCACCACAATCTACATCTGTCCTTGATAAGTACAGATTGTGCGGTCAGACCCTGCTTTGCGTGAGGCTAGCGTGGGCCGCTCTAAATAAGGAGTTGTAATCCATGTTAAATGTAAAGGTTACCTCAAAACCAAGGGTAATCTGCGATAAAATATGTTAAGCCCATCTCATACCCCGAATTTACTTGTCATAAACAATGCCTTAGTTTAAACATTTACACAAGACCAACCACAGTCGCAAATCATGGTTATGTTACCCAGACCTTGTAACACGAATCCATTTCATTACAGAAATTAAGTAATTCAGAACAAACTCCAGTCACAGTTTCAATTACTTTAAATTAACTTCTAAAAATGGAAACGTTAAAAACGTTTAAGTCGTAGAATTGAAAGTAACTATAAAATATATTTTATTTTACATTTTGATTACACGACTTTTACCACTGTATCACTTCGGAATGTGTATGATAAGACTGTCTTGTGTTAGATTTTAACGTATCTTGTTAATATGTTTCGACTTATTTTGGGTCATCTTCAGAACTGGTCGTTGTTGGTCTTGGCGCCTCTTGTTTCCTGTGAGGGTGCGTTCGTATTGTAGAGTCAAAGAGTGTATTTGTTTTGAAATTGAGTTGTGTGTTGACAATATCGTTGGGGTGTGTTTTCGTGGTCTGTATATTTCGTATGGTTCTAGTGTGTTGAGTTTCTGGCTTTTTGGTTGCATATGCAGTATTTCCATGTCTGTGTTGATGTCTCTGTAGGTGTGGTTGGCATTTGCGATGTGTTCTGCATATGTGGAGGTGTTTTGTAATTTTTTATGGCTGTGATATGTTCTTTATAACGTGTTTGAAATGATCTGCCTGTCTGTCCTATGTAGAAGTTGTTGCAGGTGTTACATTTGAGTTTGTATACACCTGTGTGGTTGTATTTGTTTGTTTGTGTTGTTTGTGTGTTGAGATGTTTTTGTAGAGTGTTATTTGTTCTGTATGCGATGTTGTAATTTAATTTCTTGAATGAGGTTGCAATTTTATGTGTGTTTTTGTTTTCGTATGTTAGTGTGATGTATTTTTTGTGTTCTTTTGTTCGTCTTGTATTCTTCTGTTTTTTGTGGTTTTGGTTTGTCTTACATATTACGTTGTCTATTATGTTGGGATTGTATCCGTTTTCTTGTGCTATGTATTTGATTGTGTTTAGTTCTTCGTTTACTTTAGTAGGTTATTTTACGACGCTTTATCAACATCTTAGGTTGTTTAGAGTCTGAATGAGATGAAGGTGATAATGCCGGTGAAATGAGTCCGGGGTCCAACACCGAAAGTTACGCAGCATTTGCTCATATTGGGTTGAAGGAAAACCTCGGAAAAACCCCAACCAGGTAACTTGCCCCGACCGAGAATCGAACCCGGGCCACCTGGTTTCGCGGCCAGACGCGCTGACCGTTACTGCACAGGTGTGGACTAGGTCTTTGTTGTAATCCTGTTGGTTCATTGGTATGTTGAGTAGTCTGTGTACCATTGCTATTTCAAAACACATACTCTTTGACTCTACACTACGAACGCACCCTCACAGCAAACAAGAGGCGCCAAGACCAACAACGACCAGTTCTGAAGATGACCCAAAATAAGTCGAAACATGTTAACAAGGTACGTTAATAATATTTATGCTCGACCATGCGGAAATGTAGTAATTATACACCTGGTAGCAGACCTTTAATGCATGTCATTAAAGTACACCTACTCATTAAAGGTCAGGTCTTTCAGCCAATGACGACTCAGGTTACAACTGTTCAGCCAATGACAGGTCAGCTTTCTACCGTTATAAAACCGCAAGTATCGATTATCCTCGGATATGCAACCGAAAGAGAATTAGCGAAAAGTCACGGAGGCTGGAAATCCAATACTGTCGCAGAAGGTTATGTTCTGTTATCAATGTTATCTCTGTAGGTTCTTATGGCCTAGCAAGGTCAATGTGCACATCTGTTCCTCGGAAAAAATCAATACTTTCGCGTCTGCGCACATCTCACAACATACGGGACATTGCTCCAGGTCAGATACAATAAAATTAATAATATCAAGTTAGAAATATGGTCGAGCATAAAAAGTCGTATGAAACTCGCCTATAATGGTAATTGAGAAGCTCGTATGAAAATTATGAAACGAGTTACCTTCATTATAGGGTCGTTGCATAATGTACTATTAACACAAGAAAGTCTTATCATAGATATTCCGAAATATATTTTATTTCTTCTCAGGGTAAGAGTTTGTTTAAATATATTTCATTTCTCTTGAATACCTTGCCTTTTTCTCTTCAGCTCTGTACTATAAAATTAAAATTTTTAATGCATAGGAATTAGCTCTATTTTTTTTTTTATTTTTTGTTTCTGCGAAGTTCATGAATTCTTAATTATTGCTACAGTTGTATCATTATCACCTTTGTTGGGATATTATGTTGCTTTCGCTTTGTGCATGCTGTAGTACATGAAGGTGGACAAGTCCTGCTTCTCTGCGCAGAAAGTAAACTGGGTTTGAATAATGGAACAAGAGATGGAAATTACATATTCCCATTGTTTTAAGGAGAGTTGAAATATAGAGGAGAATGCTGCACACTTGAGGAATTAAACAGAAACTCTAGAACAGAATTTTCGTAATCACTTTGTGCTGATATTCCATATTTTGTATGGAATAGGATATCTCTATTTTTATTCTTACTTTTGTAGTATAGGTAAGTTTCTATCTGATGCTTTTCCAATTCACTGCGGGCTAAAGCAGGGAGATGCACTATCGCCTTTACTTTTTAACTTCGCTCTAGAATATGCCATTAGGAAAGTTCAGGATAACAGGCAGGATTTGGAATTCAACGGGTTACATCAGCTTCTTGTCTATGCGGATGACGTGAATATGTTAGGAGAAAATACACAAACGATTAGGGAAAACACGGAAATTTTACTTGAAGCAAGTAAAGCGATCGGTTTGGAAGTAAATCCCGAAAAGACAAAGTATATGATTATGTCTCGTGAACAGAATATTGTACGAAATGGAAATATAAAAATTGGAGATTTATCCTTCGAAGAGGTGGAAAAATTCAAATATCTTGGAGCAACAGTAACAAATATAAATGACACTCGGGAGGAAATTAAACGCAGAATAAATATGGGAAATGCGTGTTATTATTCGGTTGAGAAGCTCTTATCATCCAGTCTGCTGTCCAAAAATCTGAAAGTTAGAATTTATAAAACAGTTGTATTACCAGTTCTTCTGTATGATTGTGAAACTTGGACTCTCACTCTGAGAGAGGAACATAGGTTAAGGGTGTTTGAGAATAAGGTGCTTAGGAAAATATTTGGGGCTAAGCGGGATGAAGTTACAGGAGAATGGAGAAAGTTACACAACACAGAACTGCACGCATTGTATTCTTCACCGGACATAATTAGGAACTTAAAATCCAGACGTTTGAGATGAGCAGGACATGTAGCACGTATGGGCGAATCCAGAAATGCATATAGAGTGTTAGTTGGGAGACCGGAGGGAAAAAGACCTTTAGGGAGACCGAGACGTAGATGGGAGGATAATATTAAAATGGATTTGAGGGAGGTGGGGTGTGATGATAGAGACTGGATTAATCTTGCACAGGATAGGGACCGATGGTGGGCTTATGTAAGGGGGGCAATGAACCTTCGGGTTCCTTAAAAGCCATTTGTAAGTAAGTACTTCCATTTCCTCTGGGCTGTTTTGTACGTAATTCTTACAATGCTTATTATTTTTATGAGTACTTTCATATTTAGAATGAGATAATAAGGTATCAATGATCTTCATTATCTAACGAAGAAAGATTGTGATATTATTTATACCTGTAATACGTTGTATAGGTTAAATAATATATTACAGCGCACATATTTTATAGTCCTAGACAAATATTTTCAGAATGTGAGTCTTTAAAACAATACTCTTTTCTTGATTAAGTACCAGTTGAAGCTTATGAGCTAATAGTGACTCTTACAGCATTGAAACGTCGCATTCAGCGAACTTAAATTTTTCGTTTGAGTCTCAGCATTTCCGCTTTTGCTTTCTTTTAGTTCCAAATTAATTTTTACTGACAATGATTTTATTATTATTATTATTATTATTATTATTATTATTATTATTATTATTATTATTATTACATTGGTATTGTTTAATTGAATTTTATATTTTCTCACGAATACGAACCTATATCACTAAAAGTTAGGAATATATGAGAACCGTTTTTAAAGTGATATATAAAATTAAATAAAATGCTACCGATTTTGTGTGTGTATTTATTAACATTGCAAACAGGTGAAAACCCGCTGGAAGTGGTAACTAATTACACTCAATAATGACAATTAATAATAAACACAATTAATAAAAATACAATTAATAATAATGGTACTAATAATAATATAATATAATATAATAATAATAATAATAATAATAATAATAATAATTTCATCTACATATGGAGTTAATCTTCTCAAAAGAACATTGGACAACGTCAAAAAAAGTGATATTCCTCAATAGTTATTATAGTTAGTCTTGTCCCCCTTCTTAAATATAGGTATCTTGTATTAATATTATAGATATTCTGATTTAAATACCCTGTAACATAAGAGAAATGAATTTCCATTAATTTTATTATATTAATTATATCATACCTAAGAGTTCTGTGATTATTCCCAATTTTCTTATAAATTGAGGTTTATGTGGCACTTCAAGATGAAACAACAGGGGACCAAAAATATGCAGAGTCTTTTAACATGTTCCCGGTATCCTGGTCAGATTAAATCACTGGAAAATATTCTCTCGCTAAAAAATTTGAATATCAAAATTTTGTGAAAATTTCAAAATTTGATGCCCTTGGGGTACCTCTAAATATTAATCTAGAGAAAATATATTTTGCATTGTTCTTTATGCTCCACCATGCCGAAATGTAGTAATTATACACCTGGTAGCAGTCCTTTAATGGACCTCATTAAAGTACTCCTATTCATTAAAGTTCAGGTGTTCCACCAATCAGAAAACACCATTGTAGCAATATGAAAGCGCAAGTATCGATTATTCTCGGATATGCAATCGAAAGACAACTAGCGAAACGTCACGGAGGCTGGAAATCCAATACTGTCACAGAAGGTTACGTTCTGTTACTATAATAATTAGCGTTAATTGTAAATAATATTCAAATAAATTCAATTTGTCATCTCGTTTTTCATTGTCTAAATCCATTTCAAGGTTATATCAAGATTAATGTTTATTTTACTCTCTAGATTATATCAAGGTCAATGTCGACATTCGTGTCTCGGAAAAAATCAATACTATCGCGTCTGCGCACATCTCACAATTTACGAGATATTGTACAAGGTCAGTTCCGCTCCCCAGTCAGATAAGAATAACATGAATACTTACGAATAATTTCAAGTTAGAAATATGGTCGAGCATAAAAAGTCGTATGAAACTTGCCTATAATGGTAATTAAGACGCTCGTATGAAAATTATGAAGCCCGCTTGCGCTCGTTTCATAAACATACTCGCGCCTTAATTACTACCATTATAGGCTCGTTGCATAATGTACTATTATAATATCACCCCACAACGTGTTCCTGTTATTACATTTTGATTTCTTAAACTTCATATTTTCACTTCACCCTAGTGGAGAGTCTTTGTGGAATGAAAGACTTTAACGGGAGTACCCCGAGAAAATCCCTCTGCAACGTCTACTTTGTACGTCACAAATTTCATCACTACCAGGCCGGGAATCGAGCCTTTTTCTATTGGAGTTAGTGACATAAATCTTTGATCTGAAATTAAAGCGGAAAATAACTAACATTCGAGACGGTGTGAGTATTCTGTAAAATTATTGCAGTACTGGAAACAAAACACAAGGTCGAGAAATATACAGCACAAGAGAGGATTTACTGAAGACTGAATCTTATTAGAAAGTCATTCATACATAAATGGACCTGCTTGTTACGGATCGCTGGCTTGCTGGAACGTTCGTCAGACTCACTCTTTGGAGTTGCAGTCTCACGGAACAAGCGTCAAGAAATTCCACTCAGCATCTTCTTCCACCTCTTGCTCCTCTAATTAAATCTGCCAGTCTCTGTACCGCGCACACTTTATGTTTAAGGACATCCTCATCTTCTTCGGTTATATTAAAACTTGCTTGAGTTATATGTAGCGTATGTATGTGAACGTGGAAGGAACTTCTTTTTCTTCTTCTGCATTTCATCGGCTAGGTATTTTGGCTGTCCCGGTTTCATAAGTCTTCCCATCGTTTTCACTGTCTGCCTTGATCTTGCTTTCCTTTGGGTTGTAACAGTGAAGTGTTTTACTCAAATTACTAATTAACTTTCTAATCTTGGTAAATGATCTTCGCATATTTCACTATTTTTCTTCAGTTTTATATATTATAAAATTTAATTATTTTTAATAATACCTAGCTATGGTTTAAAAAAATCTATTTCTAAGTATGAAGGAATAAATGACGTGATTGCTTTACTTCATAATTTCAATTCAGGAATCCGCCCCTGAGCACGAGTTCTACTCTTTCAGGGGTGAGCTCAAGTTTTATCTATTTATATTATATTTTATGTTACAATTATTAGCAAAATAAATAAATAAATAAATAAATAAAAATTAATATTCTGGTATTTGCCGATGATATGATTGTAATACAAGATACTGAAACAAAACTTCAAAAAGCAGTATATGAACTGAATAAAATATGCCAGAAGCATAACTTTAACATATCAAATACAAAAACAAAAGTAATGGCATTTCAAGGCGAAAATACTGTAAGATCTAAGATTGAAATAGATAATAAAGTAGTAGAACAAGTAACAAATTTTAAGTACCTGGAATGTGATGTGAGTTACAAAAAGGATAATGATATAAAAATAAAATTACAATCATTTCAGACAGTATGTGGCACAATTTATAGAACTTTGAAGAATAAAAGCAGAAAGGAAACAAAAATGAAATTCTACAATGTAATGGAAGTCCCTACTCTTTTATATGGAAGTGAAAGTTGGGTTACAACAAAACCTGAAGTTCGGCAGAGATGAGATTCTTGCGAAAAGTAAAAGGATGCACGAGATTGGATAGAATTAGAAATGAAGATATTAGGCAGGAACTAAGAGTATACCCACTTATTGATAAAATAGACAATTACAGACAAGATTGGAAGTTACATGTAGAGAGAATGGACGACTACAGACTTCCCAAGAAAGCAATAAATTATAAACCAAAAGGACGAAGAGATCAGGGACGACCGATGAAAAGATGGAGCGACCTTTGAAGCCGGAACGGGCAATTGCCCATACCATGAAGTGAAGAAGAAGAAGAAGAAATAAATAAAATAAATAAATAAAGAGAAAGGAATAAAGAAAGAAAGAAATAAAATAAATAAAGAAAGAGAAAGAAATAAATGAAGTAAGAAAGAAAATGAATAAATAAATAAATAAATAAAGAGAAAGAAAGAAAGAAAGAAAGAGAGAGAGAAAAAAAGAAGAAATAAAGAGAGAAATAAATAAAATAAATTAATAAATAAATAAAGAGAAACAAAGTAAAAGAAAGAAATGAATAAAGAAAGAGATAAATACATAGATAAATTAATAGGTAAATAGATAATAAATAAATAAATAAATAAATAAATAAATAAATAAATAAATAAATAAATAAATAAATAAATAAATAAATAAATGTATTTATTTTTACACAATAGGCTAGATACAAACACATGTACACATGATGATTCGCACGAGCTTGTGAGACCATTCGTGCTATATCTGTGCACACTTTGAAACAGAGAAATAAATAAAAAACAAAACTTTAATGATTCATTCATTCATAGTGTTTTGCCCAAGGGCAGTTATGTCACTGCAAACCCAGCATTTTTCAATCTTTCCTATTTTCTGCCTTCTTCTTTGTCTCCTCATATTGTCCATAAATCTTAATGTCATCTATCATCTCATATCTTTTGCTCGAACTCTTCTCCTGTTCATCATTCCTTCCAATGCATCCTTCAGTAGACAGTTTCTTCTCAGCCAATGACCCAACCAATTCCTTTTGCTCTTCCTGGTCAGTTTCAGCATCATTATTTTTTCACCCACGCTTTCCAATACAACTTCATTTCTTATTCTGTCTGCCCACTTCACGCTTTCCATTCTTCTTCATATCCACATTTCAAATGCTTCTATTCTCTTCTCTTCACTTCGTCGTAATGTTCATGTTTCCGCTTCATACATTGCCACACTTCACACAAAGCACTTCACTAGTCTCCTCCTCCTTTTTCCAGAGGTCCGCAGAAGATGCTCCTTCTTCTATTGAAAATTTCTTTACCATTGCTATTCTCCTTCTGACTTCCTCACATTATTGCTTATAGTGCACGCCAAGTAATCTGTACACTTGCTCTGCTGCCTCATTTAGAATTCGCACGCGTACCTACTGTACTTCATTTTTCTTCCTTCGGCATGGTCGTCGTCTTTAAAGGTTGTGCCACATCCACAGGCTTCAGATTCGAGCTCACCTATAGTGTGAATGTTTATCTGCTGTTAATGCAATATTAGCCATTGCGACACTATAAAATAGCTCTGCCTCTTATTTCTCACGTTCATAGAGTCGGAACAAATAGCGACAAGTTAAGGGCACTGTCATTGTACAAAAAAAATAATAAAAATAAAAATTATTTTATGCTCGACCATGCCGAAATGTAGTAAATATATACCTGATGGCAGCCCTTTAATGGACCTCATTAAAGTACACCTATTTATTAAAGTTCAGGTGTTCCACCAATCAGAAAACACCATTGTAGCAATATGAAAGCGCAAGTATCGATTATTCTCGGATATGCAATCGAAAGACAACTAGCGAAACGTCACGGAGGCTGGAAATCCAATACTGTCGCAGAAGGTTATGTTCTGTTACTATAATAATTAGCGTTAATTGTAAATAATATTCAAATAAATTCAATTTGTCATCTCGTTTTACAATGTTTAAATCAATTTTAAGGTTATATCAAGGTTAATGTTTATTTTACTCTCTAGATTATATCAAGGTCAATTACATTTGTTTCTCGGAAAAAATCAATACTTTCGCGTCTGCGCACATTTCACAATTTACGAGATATTGCACTAGGTCAGTTCCGTTCCCCAGTCAGATAAGAATAACATGAATACTTATGAATAATTTCAAGTTAGAAATATGGTCGAGCATAAAAAGTCGTATGAAACTTGCCTATAATGGTAATTAAGACGCTCGTATGAAAATGATGAAACTTGCTTGTGCTTGTTTCATAAACATACTGGCGTCTTAATTACTATCTTTATAGGCTCGTTGCATAATGTACTATTATATACGAGTAGATGTGAGGTTTGGACAATAAGATAACAAAATAAACAGAGGAAAAAGGCATCAGACATATGATTAGGAATTAAAATAATATATTCAAATATTTAATAGCACACAATTCGAAATAGATATTCAGTCTTCAATCAAACTGAGATATTCATATAATTAAATTGTGGCTTATACACTATCTACCAAAAAGTAATTGGGCACTGTTTTTGCCCCTTTAGAACCTCGTGGTATCACCTCTTGTTGCTATAACATCAGCCACCCTGTCAGGCATGCTCTCCACTAGTTTGTGTAGGATATCCTCTGGGATGCGTCCCCATTCCTCTTGCAACATGGCACTCAGTTGGACAATGGAAGTTGGCCCCATGTTTCGGCGGCTACTATGCAGTGGTATGCAGACAATAATGTTCACCGGTTGGACTGGCCTGCACAGAGTCCTGATCTCAATCCCATTGAGCACATTTGGGACAAATTGGACTGGCGATTGAGGTCTCGGGAGATGCGGCCAACTTCTATCGCCCATCTGAGTGCCATGTTGCAAGAGGAATAGCGACGCATTCCAGTGGATATCCTACACAAACTAGTGGAGAGCATGCCTGACAGGGTGGCTGCTGCTATAGCAACAAGAGGTTCTAAAAGGGCGAAAACAGTGTCCAGTTACTTTTTGGTAGATAGTGTAATTTACACCATATCCCTCTATTGTGACGTAAGATGTCCTATCGCTAGAGACAAGTAGAGAGATTATTCTGGGGAGTAACAAAATAGGACATTTGAGTCTATTTTTAAGCAGAGTTTTTGTGTTTTACTGTATCTGTTGGCAGCTGTATTCTTTACATTATTTACACGAGAGTTTCGATGTAATGCTGTGGAATGTTTTGTTGTTACTCCACATTTGGAAAGTAGTCAAACGCACGGTGGAATTCTCGTGACGTGGAATTAGCTGCATTTACCTATGACAACACAGAATGCTGCATTTACATTGGATAAACATTCACACTATAGGTGTGCTCGAAACTGAAGCCTGTGGATTTCGCACAAATTTTAAAGTCCTTAGCTTTGGCCATTGCATATGCACCGACAAGCAAGATTAAACTATATTTTTAATGAAGAATTTATGGAATTGAATACTTACTTACTTACTTACAAGGAACCCGGAGGTTTATTGCCGCCCTCACACAAGCGCGCCATAGGTCCCTATCCTGAGCAAGATCAATCCAGTCTCTATCATCATATCCCACCTCCCTCAAATCCATTTTAATAATTTATGCTCGACCATGCCGAAATGTAGTAATTATACACATGGTAGTAGCCCTTTAATTCACCTCATTAAAGTACACCTATTTATTATAATTCAGTTGTTCAGCCAATGAGAAATCTCCATTGTACTGATTGTACCATTATAAAACCGCTGTGCCATTATAAAACCGCAAGTATCAATTATTCTCGGATATGCAATCGAAAGACAATTAGCGAAAAGTCACGAAGGCTGGAAATCCTGTCGCAGAAGGTTATGTTCTTTTACTATAATAATTAGCGTTAATTGTAAATAATATTCAAATAAATTCAATTTGTCATCTCGTTTTTTAATGTCTAATTTAATTTCAATGTTATATCAATATTAATATTTAGTTTACTTTTTAGATTATATCAAGGTCAATGTGGACATCTGTTCCTCGGAAAAAATCAATACTTTCGCGTCTGCGCACATCTCACAATTTACGAGCTATGCACAAAGTCACTTCCGCTCTTCAGTCACATAAGAATAAAATTAATACTTCTAAATAATTTCAAGTTAGAAATATGGTCGAGCATAAAAAGTCGTATGAAACTTGACTATAATGGTAATTAAGACGCTCGTATGAAAATGATGAAACTGGCTTGCGCTCGTTTCATAAACATACTCGCGACTTAATTACTACCATTATAGGCTCGTTGCATAATGTACTAATCTTGAACAAGGTAATAAAGGTACACCTTTATGGGTAAAGAAAGGAACATTTTTCGATTTACTTTTCTTCTTACAGAACACACTTTTCTCTTCCGTGTGATATCTGTAAGTGTCCGAGAAATGCCCTTTAACTTTCGCACATGGCTCTTCAATGTCCCCTTATTTTTATGCTTTTTGAGTTCGTATTCCGAAACTTTTGATCTAAATTTAAATTTGTTTACCCTAATTACTCAACACCATTTAGAGCTATTTTAATTAAATTGTGAATGCTTGTACGTTTTTCTCATCTTAACAACACAAACTAAGTATAAATTGATCTCTAGTAGTTGTTACTTATATTTAAAGAATATTTGCTATGGAAATGTTAAAATAAGAATTCTATAAACATTAAGTAAATAATACTTTTCAAACATATAAATAAAAGATTTTACTTTATGTTGTTCATGTAGTTATTACAAATATTTTAAATAAGAAACATTTAAAAATTAATAGATTTGTGGTAAATATAAGTGAAATGCGTAATGATAGCACAATTTCTTTCAAAGTTTTGGAAATCAATTATTGTTAATTAAAAACAATTCTTCGAAAATATTAAAAATGCAGAATAAAGCAGAAGAAATACATGTAAGTCTGCAAAATATTTCACAAGCACTGAACGATACTGAGAAATGAATGTTGTAAGCACACTAAAAACCCACAGTTATAGGCCTATATAATTGAAAAGATAAGGTGCTTGGAAAAGTATTTGGAACCAAGAGGGATGAAATTACAGGAGAATGGAGAAAGTTACACAACACAGAACTGCATGCATTGTTTTGTTCACTTGACATAATTAGGAACATTAAATCCAGACGTTTGAGATGGGTAGGGCATGTAGGACGTATGGGCGAATCCAGAAATGCATATAGAGTGTTAGTTGGAAGGCCGGGGGGGAAAAGACCTTTGGGGAGACGTATGTATGTATGTATGTATGTATGTATGTATGTATGTATGTATGTATGTATGTATGTATGTATGTATGTATGTATGTATGTATGTATGTATGTATGTATGTATGTATTTATTCACACTGCAATGGGTATATACCCGGTGGCAGTGGTAACTAATTACACTCAATAATGACAATAATAAACTCATTAATAAAAAATACAATTAATAATAATACTAATAATAATTAATACCGACAATAATTTACAATAATAATAATAAAAATAATAATAATAATAATAATAACAACAGGGAATATCCTAAATTAAATGAAGCACGATCACTTAAAATAACATTTAAAATAAATCTAATTTGTATCTTAAACCTAAGGTCGAACTAAAACCCACGAGTATGATATGTTCATATCTGCACAAGTACCTTTCAACATTACACTCATTTCGCTGATAACTCACTCACTGCACTGGAACTACGACACATTTCACTGATTCTATCCTGATTTCACTGACACTTCAAAAACATTTCACTATTCAAATACTTTACACTACCACTATAAACTATAAAGCTTCACTGACAGGAACACGTTTCACTTACACAACACACTTCGCTGACACAACACACTTCACTGACACAACATAATTCTTCACTGATACGACACTTCAATAACAAAATATCATTTACACCCTTTAAATACTGTGTATAATTACAGTCTATTAGTAAAGTCCTGAAGCCTATTTTTAAACACATTTTTGGTTATTCGTAAAGCCTTTAGTAAGTCTGCAGGTAAAGCATTCCAGTCCCTGATAGTACGATTGAGAAAAGAAAACTTTTCAGTGTCCGTCCTCTGTCTTCTTTCCCTCAATTTATATGAGTGGTCGTTCCTTGAAGAGTAATTTGGCGGCTGCAACCTATTTTTTAGGAAGATAATATTAAAATGGATTTGAGGGAGGTGGGATATGATGATAGAGACTGGATTAATCTTGCTCAGGATAGGGACCAATGGCGGGCTTATTTGAGGACGGCAATGAACCTCCGGGTTCCTTAAAAGCCAGTAAGTAAGTAAATAAGTAAGTAAGTATATTTAATTTAATAATTCGAGACAAATTGATGCATTTAATGAATAATTTATGTGCTTAATCTTATCTTAATGGAGGTATCCGTAACATTCTCTTCATAAGTTCACTTTCTAAATCTCTTCCATTTCTAACAGTTTTTTCGGTACAGATGTTTCACGAGTTAGTTTCAAGACACTCGAATAGTAGTACTGTAGCTTTCAAACCACGACAAGGTCCTTGATTTAACTCTGCTGGCAATAATAGGAGCGGAATATAGATTATTACATTTCCCCTCGAGCAATTTTCTCCATTCTCTGCCGAATTCAACCCTCTCATTGCCAAGTATCCCTAGAGCACGTTGCTTTCAAATACCTGCATATCCTTCATTCGAGTAAAGTACTGCAGATATTGCTTCAAGTTGAAGCACAGTTTGCTATGCTGTATTCCATCTCTTCTTCAAGTAGGCTAAGAGTTTTGATGTACCTATCTACTTTACATGCTGGAACGAGGACGCAGAATTAATAGACCTCCGCACTTCACAGAAAATCGTATTGAAGTTACAACTGTACACTCCTAAATTGCCGGTATTTGTCTGAAAGCAGATGTGTGAATAGAACAAAGTTTGAAGGTACTATCCCAACTCAAGAGCTAGAACCTTTGTGAAATGTGGCAGTGGAGGAGACTCAAAGCTATTCAGTAAACAACGCCATAATATGTTTAATAGGATCCAAACTACATTACTTCTGCTTCTGCTTGTACTCCGAGATTAAACTAATGCATCAAAGGATTTCACTTAAATGTTATAAAGTACGTCCTTTAGCTTGAGAAATTAATTACACTGTATACATTTACAACAAAAACATAAACAATGTTGCTATTTATTATGGTTTAAACTGTTATCTTTCATGATTCGTTTAAAGAGTATGTTGATTAGAAATGTAATGAAACTGAATTTATTTATATTATTTTGATGTACCGAAGTACATATGATATTTCCATGCAGATATTCTGCGTCATCATAAGATGAAAGAGTAATGGAACGGAGAAAAATTCTCTCCGGCGCCGGGATTTGAACCCGGGTTTTCAGCTCTACGTGCTGATGCTTTATCCACTAAGCCACACCGGATACAACTCCGACACCGGTTAGAATCGTCTCAGATTAAGCTCCAATTCTTGGGTTCCCTCTAGTGGCCGCCCTCTGCACTGCGTCATAGATATCTATGAACGCAGGACCGAAGTCCACACATGTGCTGAGGTGCACTCGATATGAGTGACTAGTTGGCCGGGATCCGACGGAATAAGCGCCGTCATATCGAGTGCACCTCAGCACATGTGTGGACTTCGGTCCTGCGTTCATAGATACCTATGACGCAGTGCAGAGGGCGGCCACTAGAGGGAACCCAAGAGTTGGAGCTTAATCTGAGACGATTCTAACCGGCGTCGGAGTTGTATCCGGTGTGGCTTAGTGGATAAAACATCAGCACGTAGAGCTGAAAACCCGGGTTCAAATCCCTGCGCCGGAGAGAATTTTTCTCCGTTCCATTACTCTTTCATCGTATGATGACGCAGAATATCTGCATGGAAATATCATATGTACTTCGGTACATCAAAATAATATATATGATATGCGTAAATCACTTCGTGATTTAAGACGGCGCTTATTCCGTCGGATCCCGGCCAACTAGTCACTCATTACGAGTGCACCTCAGCACATGTGTGGACTTCGGTCCTGCGTTCATAGATATCTATGACGCAGTGCAGAGGGCGGCCACTAGAGGGAACCCAAGAGTTGGAACTTAATCTGAGACGATGCTGTCCGACGCCGGGGTGCTATCCGGTGTGGCTTAGTGGATAAAGCATCAGCACGTAGAGCTGAAAACCCGGGTTCAAATCCCGGCGCCGGAGAGAATTTTTCTCCGTTCCATTACTCTTTCATCGTATGAATTTATTTAGATACGACAAACTCGATGTGCTTCTGTCGTGAAAATTGTACTGAATGTCGTAAATATATGGTATGAAATAGTTGCACGAGAGGTAGAGCACATCTTTACATATGTTTTATTGCCATTATCCTGATATAGCCTCGAGATTAAATTAATTTATTACACAAGGAAATATAACAGTTTTATATCAATTTATATATCACCATTATTTTCCTATTCGATCCCAAGCTTGAACAGATTAATACTGATCTTCTTATAACTTGAAGGAACAAATTCCAAATCCTTCTTTTAAATTAGGATTATGTTTATACCGATTATTACACTTTTACTACGTTACACTACTTTCGACCAATAAAATGGTACGAAAGGACGTCTTTCAACCAATCGTGACTGCTTATCGCACAATTTTATCACTTCCCTAGCATTTGTTTCTTCGTTTGCCAACTGCAAATTCTTTACGGTCGGTCTGCTATAAAACATTCTTTACGATCGTCATTTGTTTCCCGCATATATAGCCGACTGAAATGGCGGCTCCGTTCAAACGTTTTGGTGAAGGGAATATTAGTGAAATAAAATTTTAGTAATTCAATTAATGTCTATTTTATTTTATTAGAGAACTTTATTTCTTCTAATCTTTATATACTTTCTTCTTTTTATCACCTCCCTACCATTTGTTTCTTTGTTTACCAATATTTGAAATTGCAAATTTTTTACGGTATTATAAAACATGCTTTGCTATCGTCATTTGTTTACTGCATAGACAGTGAACTGAAAATGGCGGCTCCGTTCAAATGTCTTGGTGAAGCTAACATTAGTGAAATAGAATTTCAGTAAGTCAATTAATATTTTATTGTATTGGAGTACTTCGTTACTTCTAATCTTTATATACTTTCTTCTAATCGTGTAATAGTCAATTAAATCCCAGTCGAGTTTTGATTTTCTCTATATATATCAAAATCTCTAGTGAGATTACTGTTGATAATCTATTAACTTTTAGTACGTCATACTACTTTTGATCAATGAAACAGACGTGTTTCAACCAATCATGGCCACTTATCCTACAATTTTTATTACCTCCTTAGCATTTGTTTTTATCACCTCCCTGGCATTGGTTTCTCTGTTTGTCAACATTATACTTTCAATAATTGTACCTTATACAATGATTAATGTTTGTTTCATCATTCTCCATTAAAACGTTTCTTCATTTGTTTTGTTTATATTATTTAGCTTATGTTATAGCTTCTGCTGCATAAGATTATGGATATTCACGTATCAGTGATTAATTAATATATATTGATAAATGATTGAAGTGGAATGCAACTGTTTGAATAAAAAGAAAACTGAATGAACAAAGCCATAGAGTTGAATGAAGATTGTATAGTTATCACAACTGGTAACAAGAGAACAGCTAATAATAACACACTACTGCCATCTAGCGGAATGTTTTTAATGATGGGATGGTACAATAATACATTTTCAAGACAATTTAGTATTTTAGTAATTTCAAGGAAAAATTGTTCCGGGGCCGGGTATCGATCCCGGGACCCTTCGCTTAGCGCGCGAACGCTCTACCGACTGAGCTACCCCAGGAACCATACACGACACCGTCCCAATTTTTTCTTTGTATCCACACAACTCAAGTGAGCTGACAAGACGCCAGAACTCAACTATGAGTGCACATAATACTCTGTGTGACTTAAATTAAATTAATTATAAATGTACGTACGATAGAGTATAATAAAATGAAACGTAATAAATTAAGCCATAATGAAGAAAAATAATTCGTAGAATGAACCGACTGTCTATCTGTAATTGTTAAAACAAAAATACACAAATTTAATCCGTTGATATCAAATCTCCAATTAAAATTCCTACACGAGTTAGAGAAGATTGTGGGATTAATCCCATAAAAAAAGAGTTTGTCGCAAATAAATTAAACTGACTAAAGCTCTTACTGCTTTCATGCCCGAAGATAGATAAATTAAAAACGATATCTTTCGTCTTATTAATATTATTAGTCTTTTTTCGATTTTAGCCCCTTAAACAGGCTGGCATAGAGCTCATAACTTCCTCCATACTGTGAATAATCTCTTTGAATCTCGATTGCTGCCATGCATTGCTTATGTCTTTGCATTAATATTATGCATCATAACCAGACATCGAGATTTTGGACCCGATAGAATAAGTTTACTACGTCCATACTATAGGCAGCTTTTTCATTGTGTTAGAGGGGGATGGGAGTCGGCAGAAGAAGATACATGTATACATGAAACCAAGTTCAGTCCAGTCTGCTGGTGCTGTACAGTGACGTTCCAAAAAAAGGCAACTAATTTATCAAAGATTTAAATAAAATGATTGTCAGAGGAGAAAAATTCTATAGGATCAAAAAATTAATCTTTACATACATTAAAATAAAAAAACCTATCATGCGAAATTTTCAAAATTAATTAATATGCATTTCCTTTCGGCTTCTGTCATAAGCACAAGTGCAATTCTTACTCAACATAATAATTCTACACAATATACACAACTTATGAAGTACAATACATGGTACTGTTACAATGTAGTCTACTACAACACACATTCTGAAGGTCTCAAAACTAAACTTTCTTCGGTAGTCGGCAGGACAAAGTTTATATTGGGAGAAGCTCCGCTCTACATCACATGATGTAACGGATTTATTTTAGTAGGTTATTTTACGACGCTTTATCAACATCTTAAGGGAATGAACAGGTGAAATATTCAAATTATGCATTTGTGATGCTAATGGACTGAAATTTTTACCACAGAGTGCTGATATGTATTTAAAACATCCCTATAAATTTCATCAATGTATCTTAATTAGTTTTGAAGAAATTAATTATTTACCAATTAATACTAATTAATATTTAAAAAATGCTGCATGATGAACGCTTAACATTATGAATTTAAAAAAAATATGGAACAGTTCCTCTAACAATAATAAAACATCTATCACATGATTTTTAGTTAGCACATCTCAGTTTCTGAGAAAAAAATTCAAAACTGGGTGAGTGCCAATTTAAAGAAAAAAATTAATTTCATGCATCTTAATCAATTTATATCTTGGCAAATAATAAATATTTTAAAAATCCATGTGACAGTCTTTTTCCTTTAGGTAATGTGGGCTTGTGGTAAAAATTTCATCACAATTGGTTAAGAAATGCATCATATGGAGCAATTTGAACATGTTAAAATGTAATAAAATTTAAAAGGGAGAAAATCAAGTTTTAAAGTACAACACTATGTTTGAGTACTTACACATTATGGAAATTGCTTAAAACCCTCCTGCCTGATATGTTGACCCCTCCTGCTGCTTTTTCCTACTTTCAGTGACATTTTTTGACAAACGTAGCTTCTTCCTGCTTGTTTTGAAGTTCTCACTGGTTGAAGTAGCCGCTTGCTGCAGTCGACGCTTGTCTCTCCTATTGCCAATTTTGTATGCAGCAGGAGATAATTTCACTGTTGACACTAAATCTCTCATGGAAATGTTTGCTGTACAACCCATGTTAAATTCAGTCACAGCAGAAGTAACAGCCACTTCAAGTTTTTTTTTTTATACAAAAATTTCTTTTGGGCACTTCCGCCATATCACACTATGAACACTTTCATTCACATTTTGAGTTTTTCCTGCAGTGCACTTGCTAAGAAGTTCATCACTAGCTAGTCTACAGTACACTGGCATGATTTTAGCCACAACATCAGGTCGCAACACTGTCTTCATGGTTTTCAAGTCATGCTTCGGAACAGCTTCTTGCTTCGCAATGGCCCGGTTGAAGAAGCACCATGACTTTTCACCACTAGGGCATCTTGAATGCAGGGACATTGCATGGTCAAGTGTTGCATAGATGGCTTTCTTCATCTTGTTTACATCGGGGATATTATCAATAATACCCTTTCTGTAGTAATTTTGCATTCGAAGTATCATTTCTGCAGTCAGACTTCCCTTTTTTTTTGCCTCCGATTAAGGAATCTGTCCCTCTCCATTCCCTAACAATATTCTGTAGACCTTTACCTACTCTCTTAGCAACGTGGTTCACACATTCTTCTTTTCTAATGTCAATGCCTTCACCATAAACTTGAAGCTGCTGAAGATGATGGTGTGTTTTTGCATCCCTGTCAGACAATAAGGTTGTGTACCTCATATTACACAACCTAATGGACCGGGTCCAGAGAATTTCTGCAGCTTTCATTTCCATGGCATTTGAAGATCCATCAAAATTTTTCTCACAAACACCAGCATCTTTGTGACTTTGATATCACTGTTTATATTCGTCACTTGCAACATCCATTTTTTTCTGTCTTTTCACAAGTACTGCAATATTTTGACATTATTTCAAAATCTAACACTAGCCCTGTTAAAATATCTATGACTAAACCTAAACCATACTTTGATGTATGTCCACGCTTCATCCATGTACCATCGTATGACACACCAATATTTATAACATCACTATCACTAATAGAACTGTCCACTTCCATGTGAGCTCGTCTAACTGCAGAGTGAGAATTTCTCAACACATGTTGTCTAACAAGTTTGTTTTCTTCCGTCAGTTTTATCAGGTGAGAGTTGAAGGATGGTGAGCTCAAACCTGCCATACCCATAGCCATACAATGTTGTTCCATAGCAGAGTGTCCTTTTCCCATGGTAACAAAGGCGTTGACCATTCTCCTATTTACATCGAAGGGAGGTCGAGTTGACTCAGTGTTACCTACCTTAGGGCTTGTATACATTTCATTCAACACTGTGTTGCAATTATAACACTTCACTATCACTTTAAATGCAAAGCCTGATGGTTCAGTAAGCTCAGCTTTTGCACTATCCATTCCACATTCACCACATTTTACTCCTTTATACAATTCACTCCACAAACTTACATGCACTAATGTGTAGTCTTCACTACACTGGGGGCACTTATATTTGAATTCTCCTGCAAGTTGCCATATTTTATCAACTTTATCTCACTAGCACTTTGTTTATTATTTGGTTCTTTTGACACTTCATCTTCATTATCACCAACTAGGCCTAACACATTTTCTTGTTGCACACATTCCACAATAGTTTTGGCATTCTTCCACCTTATATTTCCTAAATTTTTACCCTATTAGCATATTTTGATCGTTTCTTGCCCTTATTATGAATGTCACTTAGTCTATTCATGTTTAGAAAACTAAAACTATGCCTAAAATGCTAAATGTTGAGTTATACACGTGGTCTTGAATGTTATTGTGACGATTCCTAACCTAATGCACTTATACTAACTTATTCACACTAATATATACAACTAATTGAATACAAAATTAGTGTAAAACTTTAATAACATCCTAAATAACACGAAATCAGCAAAACAAGTATGAATATTCACGTACAAACGCACAAACTCGAGAAGAAACGATCCACAAACAATATTTTGCCATTCACAGTTTCAAAACAAAGTATTTGCAGGGCTGACAGGCAAGCTGATAGTGTATTCAGGAATGACAACAAACTTAATTTCACTAGATACACACCAGAAAAAAAAACTAACCCGCTTTATTCAAATTACAAGGCTCAACATAAACTTTAGAGCTGACAGCTCGTTTAAAGGGCAACGAAGCACGTGCAAGCAGACATTTAAACGTCATGTGACACGGTTTAAAGGGCTCCCAAATAAAAAATGAGGCCATATTATGAAAGTAGAAGGTTTAAATAAAATTATGAACATAAAAACAAAAATTTGTATTTTTTTCCATTTTTCCACATTTTTCACCTGTTCGTTGTGATTTAGCGTGTGAGTGAGGTGAAGATGATAATGCTAGTGAAATGAGTCCGGGGTCCAGCACAGAAAGTTATCCAGCATTTGTTCATATTGGGTTGAGGGGAAAAGCCCGGAAAAAACCTCAACCAGGTAACTTGCCCCGACAGGCAATGGAACCCGGGCCACCTGGTTTCGCGGCCAGACGCGCTAACCGTTACTTCACAGGTGTGGATGATGTAATGAATGCAAAACGAAAAAAAACACTAAGTCGTTGAAATCCATCTTCGCTACCCCAGCAGTGTCCGTAGACTTCTTCCCTGCTAGCATGTCTTTTATGTCACAGAATATCGCATATATTCTTAGACTAATCACAAAGATCACCACATGCACAGATCAAAACTAGACTACTACCTATCTTCTGTCCTCTCCTCTGATAAAGTGAACTAGGTTTCCGGGACTGTTTTTATTGTCAGAACAGTACCTCCTCTCCCTGCCTTATGAGAATGACTGAGTAAATAAAGCACATGGGACGACAGGTAGGTCGCTACCATCACTGCCCCCACCCTCTACAGTCCTGCGATCCAACTTGAAATCTCACTGTTTTCATCTATCGGGTCTAAAGTCTCTAAGCCTGATCATAACTGACTTTTCTATCACACAAAGCAATATTATTGTTTATTACTATTATTATTATTATTATTATTACTATTATTATTATTACTATTATTATTATTACTACTATTATTATTGTTATTATTATTAATACTATTATTATTATTACTACTATTATTATTATTACTATTATTATTATTATTATTATTATTATTACTACTATTATTATTATTACTATTATTATTACTATTATTATTATTATTATTATTATTACTACTACTACTACTACTACTACTACTACTACTACTACTACTACTACTTTGAACTGATGCAAGAATATAAAGAAACTCAAGAAATCGTTGAAAATTTCGGAAGGAGGCTTCAGTGTAGGTTGTAGAGTGTAGATTATATCTAAAAGCATGAAGCAATGTAGGTCGAGTCTCAAAATTGCTTGACCCAGAGTAACGCCTTTATCAACAAAATTAAGCAGTGATGGTGAGAATTCTGTTATTGTGCAAGTGAGGCAATCTGAAATATCGTGGCTATGAATAACTTAATGCCCCAAAGTAGCTGTTATTTTAATTTAATGACACAGATTTGTCAGTTTTTCTCAGAGAACTTAACATTAAATTTATGAAATGGTTTTAAAAATTCAGACACATACTGGACAAAATTAAAAATGACAATATGGTCTATATTCAGTTACTAGTATTTCAACATAATCATTATTCCCAGTTTAATTTTATTGGTCTAGGTTCAAAATAATTAGTTACTGACGAAAAGGATGCAAAATTCTGGGATAGTGGGGTTTTGATTAGTTGTTTTACGACGTTTTTCAAGTGCTATGGTTATATAGCGTCTGAGTGAGATGAAGGTGATAATGCCAGCGAAATGAGTCCGGGGTGCAGCGCTGAAAGTTACCCAGCATTTGCTCTTAATAGGTTCAGGGAAAAACCCGGAAAAACCTCAACCAAGTATTTTGTCCCAACCAGGAAATTGAACCCTGGGCCCGCTCATTTCACGATCAGAAATGCTAACCATTACTTCACAGCGGTCGACGACAGTGGATTCATGGTAAAACAATAGAGATATGAAAATAATGTCCTCTTTAAATTTTAGGCAGAACAATGATATTGTTTTTGACAATTATCTATTACGAATTACAGTTGAATAATATAATGTTGACGTAAATAACAACTCTTGTAAGAAAGTGGTCTTCTGAGAAAAACTTAAAAAGTGTGAGCATCATTTTACGTGTATTTATTCAAAATAATATTTTTATAACATTTTACTCAACATGTCAGCAAAAGTAAACATGTTAGTAGATAGTAAAATCATGGCCGATTTTGAAGTCAGAATAAGTGATTTTGTATAGGATGTTAGAAAAATAAGTACTTACTTACTTATAAATGGCTTTTAAGGAACCCGAAGGTTCATTGCTGCCCTCACATAAGCCCGCCATCGGTCCCTATCCTGTGCAAGATTAATCCAGTCTCTATCATCATACCTCACCTCCCTCAAATCCATTTTAATATTATCCTCCCATCTACGTCTCGGCCTCCCTAAAGGTCTTTTTCCCTCCGGTCTCCCAACTAACACTCTATATGCATTTCTGGATTCGCCCATACGTGCTACATGCCCTGCCAATCTCAAACGTCTGGATTTAATGTTAGAAAAATAAGTACAAATATTTTTTGTTATTATCTTATGAAATAAATTACAACAATTTCGAACAGTTTATGGAACCGGTGCCAACCCAGAATCGTAATGAATTTGAGAAACAAGAGATCTACAACGGCTGGGGGATCATCGTGCTAGAACGTTTCACGTTGATCCGGTGTTGCGCTCGGGCGTGGCTTCGATTTCCGCTCGCACTGATTACTTGGTTGCGTTTCTTCGGAGGTTTTCTCCAACCGTAAGGGGAATGTCAGGTAATCCATGGCGAATCCTCGACCTCATCTCGTCAAATACTATCCTATCGTCAGGTTCATCGATACAGCGTCGTTAAATAACTTAATAAAGAAAATAACCTTTCATTTACTAATTTCGCTCGAACGTGGGAAATTGGTCAGGTATAGTCCGTCCCAGGAATCTGTAGAGTAACTTCACGCATATGGGGGCGGAGTCTATCTGTGCCGGAGTGTATTGCGGGCAGCATTAGCTCGAGTCCGCTAAGGGGTAAGATGCTCGTAGTAGAAGGTAGAGTAGAGTTGAGATAGAAATTATTCCCTCCTGCAAGCGATTGCTCGCTTCCTTCTAGCAACACCTCCCTCCAGAGCAGTCATTGACCCTAGCCCTCCCACATGCCACTTGTGCAGAGGTCTTGTTTTGTGTTTGTACTCCACAGATCCCTGGCACGGACCATAGTTGTCTGTTAAATTGCTAGATTCTGCGAGTGTACGAGGCTTTATAGCTCGCCACTAAAATTAAAGAGAGTGATGCTCGAGACGAGAGAAACACAGTTGCCCCAGTAAATATGGATGGAGAAACTAGATCGATTGTAAAGGATAAACTTTTGAGCAACGGATTCAAATTAAGCAAGCCAATAGGCTCAAAAGCTGAAAGTTAGAATTTATAAAACAGTTATATTACCGGTTGTTCTGAAACTTGGACTCTTACTTTGAGAGAGGAACAGAGATTAAGTGTGTTCATGAAGAAGATCTTAGGAAAATATTTGGGGCTAAGAGGGATGAAGTTACAGGAGAATGAAGAAAGTTACACAACACAGAACTGCACGCATTGTATTTTTTACCTGACGTAATTAGGAACATGAAATTCCTATGTTTATGGGCAAATCCGTTAATGCATATAGAGTGTTAGTTGAAAGACCTTCGGGGAAGCCAAGACGTAGATGGGAGAATAATATTAAAATGTATTTGAGGGAGGTGGGTTATGTTGGTAAGAATTGCATTAATCAGGCTCAGGGTAGGAACCGATGGTGGGCTTATGTGAGGGCGGAAATGAACTCCGGGTTGCTTAAAAACCATTTGTTAGTAAGTATTAGGCTCAGAAGTAATCTGTGTGAAAAATTAGCTACAGAGCGAATATAAATATTATTTAATCTTGTTGTTTTCTGTTATTGTATTATTTTTATTTTGGAATCAAAGACAGAATTTAACATAGTATTTACTTGAAATGGAATAGAATTTAAGTGAGGGGGGGCACGGTTGGCCGAGCACTGCGACCTGTTGAGATCTATTGCGCTAACCCTGAATGTGGAAGGAGTTGCGTGCCACAGATCCCCTACGCACACCAACCCAACCACAACCGGTCCCTACAGCCAACAGAAATCCATATACCATTCCTGCTTCGGCAACTTCCCTCAAGACCCCTCTGTCGGTCCGAGGCGATACTCCTCCCCCGAGTAGGTCCGCCTCTGGTGATCGTTGCAGAAGCCATTCAATGTCGTTGAGCTACATTCCAGAGAGGCCGGTCGAGAGAGCCAGTAGTTCCGGAGGCCGCCTGTAGAATGACTTGAAAAACCAGAAACGGGATGATGAGGAAAGGATGATGGGGGAGGAAAGGAAGTGGCGAAGATGAGTGGGGTTCCAATCGCCTGATAAAGTTACCTGAGGTAACTCCATAGGAGTGAGGGGGGGGGGGAAACCCCGAAATAAACCTCACCCAGGCAACTCGTCCTAACCGCGAATCGAACCCGGGACCGCTGGATTCGGAGTTAGACTCGCTAACCCCTCAGCCACAACGGTGGATTAGTATTTACTTATTCTTTTAATAATTATACTTTCAATTTAATGTAGAAATTATTGAAGTTTTGTGTGGTGTACAACATCAAAAATGGACAATTAATTTTCACTGATACAGCATTTGGAATACTAGAAGAAAATAAAGTGGAGCACAAATGTAGTAAATAGTATGACAAATCAGAATAAACATAAATATTGTTCTATTAGATTGGATTAAAGAGTAATGAAGGCTATGTGTGCTTCCGATTAAAATTTAAACGATTCACGATCGCTTCTTGCGAATCTCCTTGCAAGCGAGTATAGTTCGTTCGTCAACATGGTTAAGAGCGCTCTGTCCTCGAAGGAAATTCCCTCGAATGCGGGACATTCAACCGAATACGAGGGAGAGAAAAAATTGCATTGTAGTGCTCTAGTGTTAACCACAAGAATCTCCGTACTGGTTGGATGATCGTTCACCCCACCACTGCTAACGTCAGATTGTTAATCGACTGGTAGTCCGTTGCCATCCACGGATTTTGGTAGGTCTATCACTGTTTCTTTGTAATTTGTCGACAAATCTACGCCACTTAAAAAGCGACGAAACGAGTGATGCTTTATTCAAACAATGATTGAAACTTTCTACCACCCTATACCTGCAACTGCAGCCATTACTAGATTAAAATACTGTGTAACAGCATCACAATCCAATTTAATTATTTTATAGATTTATTCGAAATACGATTCCTGTCAAAATTCAACAGCCATTAGTTTCTGGTGATCTCGGTGGAAAGTGAAATTGTGTAAGTTATCAGAGTTCACTTCTGTACAATACGTGCTTTTATCCCTGGCTTATGAAATGAAATTTAGCAAAGAAAATGTAACAGACTAGATGTCACGTCCCTGATGAGTATTTATTTTACTGATTGCTAAAATAGAATCTTTATTCTTATATTTTCATTTATATCTATATCTGTGTCTTTTATTTAGGTAGTATCTATTTGTCTGTTTTTTTTTTCTCATTTCACATTTTCCATTTTAATTTGTATTTACACTTGTATCTTGCATTTGTATCTGTTTCATCTCTTTTTTCATGTTGTGTGCAATTCTACGTTTTTAAACGATTATCTGTACTATCTATTGTAATTGGGGCTTTGCCCTATTATAGACATAAATAAATGAATGAATAAATAAATAAATAAATAAATAAATAAACAAACAAATAAGCGATAATGACGTAATGGATAATGACTGGAGTGACTGAGAAAACAGGATATGTTGCCAGGAACTGTTATTTAAATGAGTTTGCTACTCCAATACACGGTATAAGCCTACATTTCACAAGACAAAGAATTGAAGGGTTTTTAAAAAAAGAACCGTAGTCCGAAAAATGCAAATTTGAGATATTAAGCATGTGGTGAGCGTATTGTAGCGGCCATCTATTGAATTAGTTATTAGTGGAAAAAACACCATAGTCCTATGTTACAGGAGTGGACATTTTCAGTGGTTTTCATAAAACAACCTTAGTCCAAAGGCTTTTTTTTTTGTGAAAACAGCCATTGTTCAGGGCTGTTGTAGCATTTACAAATATCCCATTCATATTATCTTGAAACATTTATCCATACAATTTTAAACTGTAGTAGATTGGTAGCACTGCTAATGTACGCGGCAAAAGCCACCTCAGAGAAAAAAACTTTAGCACGTGAATTGTTATATTAGTTATGGAGTCATCTTTAGGTGCAGAAGTAACCTCATGGAAGAAACGTAAACAACGAAAGGAGAAGATACAGGGTATAATAAAGAAAAAGAAGATTAAAAGAGAGGCACACTTCAGCCACAACAGATTACTTTTTCTTAAAACAACCATTGTCCACCAATATTCACGTGAATATTATAAAGATAGATTACAGTACGCTTCTTCTGTAATTTTAGTGTGTATACACTGCTCGTTTATCTTTTCGAATATGCAAACTTCCTTATCTTGTTAGCATGCAATGATCATCGAAAAATTTTCACGGAAAGCTAAATCCTGGGAAAATAAAAATTATAATAATAAATAATAATAATAATAATTTATTTGAACGATCATAATAATGGTACACTTTTGGTTCGCACTCCCGATGAAGCAAAAGCTTGTGGCCGGGAGTGGAATTTACATCGAATAATGAAAAAGTAATAAGGTCCCTGAGTCAAATAACGCCATTTAGCCTATACCTTTAACGCCACCCTATTAATTTTTGTTAACGACACAAGTTTTCGGTAGTGCACTACTGTAGCCTGCATTCGCTTGCAATCTAGTGATGAAATGAGTTACTAGCTGTCTGCTGACATTTACGAGTGACATTATATTCCATCATTTTCTTGTTGTGTGTTGATAGTGAATGGCTGTTCTTATATCAAGGTAAGAGCCAATATTTTATTTTTTGTGTTGAGCAAATAATAACTATATTAAACTATATATTTTCTTGATCCTTAAACATTCTTCTATGTATAGAAAGTATTTGCTATCTATAAAATTTGAAAATGTTAGAGAAACAGGCATGTCATGTTATCAAGTACTCAGTAGCGCTTTAACGCCATGTGGCTTTAAAGGTCTACAGACAAAATTTTAGGTTATGTTAGTACTAAGGCTGACAGTACAGCATCAGTGTGAAAACTTCAGGAAAATCACTAAGCTTTCAACTTACAAATGTTCAGATTGTGCAGTGATGATATTGGTTCAATTGCTTATCGAACTCTTAATTTTTTTTTTTTATTTTACATAACTAAATTTTTTTGTTTTACTTATTGGAAAACATTCATATTAAACTAAGGTAAATGCTTTTGTGTTTAGTAACTTTCTACTGTGTCACATTGTCTCTTTTTTTAAAGTAAGGAGTCAGTGGAAAACATATTTTCCTAATCCATCTGGCGTTTGTTTCAGAGTAAGAATCTTTCATTAGTATTGAGCGATTTTATATATTTTATTAACAGAAACTCAAATTTAGTCGCGCAGTTCAATTTGTATTGCTTAGGAAAAATAATTCATTAACAATTATAAGTGTATAGGTTACTAGAAAATAGGTGGCGTTAATTGGACAACCTGTTCCTAATAACGCCAGTTTACAAAGTTTTCCTATTTGAGTTCTAATTCTTGTTCGGTATATAATATATCCATTTTCATTGCGCTATTTTGTAAAGATAAGATTACAGTTTCTATTTCATATTTTTCGTGTTTGTACATAACTTATTTCCAGAGCAAAAGTGACTGAAGTGTTAAGGTGGCGTTATTTGGTACGTCTACCTTATTACAAGTTTAAGCCTACACTAAAATAATTATTTAATTGTTTAATTTAGATAATCAAATATATGTAAGCAAAAGTAAAGTGACGAATATCAAAATAATAATACAAGAAAGATAATATAAGAAATACAATCAAATTATATCAAATATATGTAAGCAAAAGAAAGTGATGAATATCTAAATAATAATACAAGAAATGCAATGAAATTATATCAGGTAAAACATAGAAGATTCGGTTAACTAGAAAGTACAAATAATAAAATGAAATTAAAAATATTAAAGAATACAATTGTAAAATAAATGCAAAATATTATGCAATAATTTAATGGAGTAATAATTATTATGTACATAAATGATATTTCAGTTTTAATTGATTTATTGCTTTTTGAAAGATTGAAAGATTCCTAAGTTAGAAAAATATTTTTTTTTTTTCAAAAATTTCATGTAAAGAAAAAGTGTAAAGTAACAAAAGTGAATATATATATATATATATATATATGGTTTGCAATAATTCGTGTAAATTTCGTAAAAAAAGAGGGCGATCCTAGACGTAATGCACATTGCGTTGATAGCGAAAGTTATTCCGAAAGATTCTGTGGAAGTTTAATTAAATTGCTTAACAACTGTTTTTTTTTTTTTTTTTTTTTTTTGTGTTTAAGCGATTGAAATGGATGACGAAAATCATTCAGGTCATGTCACTGTATGAGATCGAAGATCATTAATTGAAACAGAAACTGTGGACTTCTCGGATCACCTTTGTAAGTTACGCTTCTCTTTTCACTTTTAGCTCATGTACAGGATTTCGTTTTACGTAAGAGACTCGTGTTTCCGAAAAGAAAAGGGAGAAAGGTTATATTTTTGGGTCGGTCACTGCAAAACTAAAAACAGACTGGACGTCCGAAAAGATGATGGGATGGTAAAGTATTTAACGTACAGAGGAAGATGTATATGCACTAAAATTAGGGAAGAAGTATAACCTATCTTTTACAAAATTCATGTGAATTGTTGCAGGATATTTATTTTCGTAAAATATTCCCGTAAAATATATTTTTGGGATGAACATTGCATGCACTAAAAACCTTTCACAGATAAAGGTTACAGTAGGATTTAAAAATATTTTTGCTGTTGTTTGTTTCGGTCACTGGTCATATGAAATCAATCAACTCGAAACATACCAAATCCTGAAACGAATTATAAATAGCCGATTAAGCGGCCAACGACCAGTAACATGAATTCCTACCACAGTCCGTTCCCATGACAATAAGGAAAATGATCATCTCACTTCTTTTTTCTCTCTTATTGTTTCCAATCGATTTGGCCAGCATTATTATTGTTATTATTTACGCAAGCCATCGACAAACGAACCTTTTGAATTACACGCTACACAAAACACGCCCTCTGTAATAAATCTCTTCCTATCGTGAAATGCTGTTATTTTTCATTGTTTTATATCATTCATTGACATTCGACTAGTAGTTACAAAATCAGGTCATGGTGTGTCTCTGGACACTGAAATGAACAAAATGAATTAAATTCCACTTCCAAATTCCTCGTTAAATGTGGTGTTAAAACTACTATGTACGAAGCAGATCTGTATTTGTGTTTACACGATACATTTTGTGTCTGTTTAAAATGCCGTAATGGAATTATAATATTTTCAGTTTCATATTTATTTAATTCTCTTTTTACAAGGTTTTGTTGACCCATAATTTCTGTACATATCATTTACTGTACTATTATCGCATTTTTTCGAACAATATATTCGTACATAAACAATTAGCATAATTTAATCTAGTCAGTCAGTCAGCTAACAAATTTGTCTACGTCTACCGTTCTGTTTATCCATTCGTCTGTCTGTCCGTCTGTTCCAGTGATGAGCGGATTTCTGCACTATGTGCATGCACTATGCATGACTGAAATGACATAAACGGAGAACCGGTTCTCAGCTGAAGCGGTACCGTAACACGTGAGGACGGGTTATGGATGAGCGAGTTGTTTCGATGAGTTTCAGTTTCATTACTAGTGTTGGCACCTGTAGGAGAAGGAAAAACCTCACCTTCCAACAAACTTAGAAAACAGTGGAATGAAAAGGCAATGCAAGAAGCCATAAAACAAGTTCGAAAAAAGACGTGAGAGACAATTCATCTGGATTCATTATTACGGTTGGGAAAACATCTTCTAATGAAGATGCTGAATGCTTGTTCTGTGCCTTTCTTAGTACAAGCCATTTCGATTTTTTTTGTTAATTTTGCAACTTGTTAATAATATTCCATATATATATATATATATATATATATATATATATATATATATATATATATATATACTGTTCTCCAACCAGGAGATAAACCGTGAAAGGAATGTGCTTACTATTGCGTCATCTATTGGAGCGAAGTAGATAGATAATTTTAGAGATATAACGTCAGTTTAAAAATCATGCGCTCTCCTCCATATGTTATTTCCTGTATGGAGGGATTAAAAGACCAAGGGCCGTATTCATAGATATTTTTAGCGCGGGTTTTCGGTGGATTATCAGCGTTTTTCGTATTCATAAACCAGTGTTAGCGATAGGATATGATTTGAATTCTGTACTAATAACCAGTGGATAGCCGGGGCTAGCTTAGTACGCTCGTAGCGCGTGCTGCGAAATGTCTATGAATACCACCCGTAGAGATTAACAGTGATCTAATTTTGTAACTAGGGTAGTATAAAAATGTGTTAAGGTTTGTGCTTTGAGGGATAGCCAGTAGAGATATGAGTACCCACGTGTGTGACCTTATGACATCTTATGACATCAACATTCATTCACAGCATCACCCCGCTTCGTTTCATTCCCTGGAGACTTTCTCGTGGTTGGAGTACAGTACCTCCATTTTTATGAAGGAAATATGTCAGATTTTGAGGAAATTATTATTTTTTTCAAACATTTTATAACATCTTATGTAACATTCTCAGGGACATTCAGCAGTAAACAGCACGATACTTTGCGTTTAGTATTCAAAACATGTAGGTTTCAAAACGGGAAAAAACAAACAAACAAAATGGTATTCTATATTTGTAATATTTCCTCTAATATTCAAAGTATTCAAAACATGTAGGTTTCAAACGGAAAAAAAAAACAAGCAGAAAATGGTATTCCACATTTGTACTACTTCTTCTAATAAAAAATAGTAATAATAAACAATAGTAATAATCTTTATTCAACAAAAGTGTGCACAGTTTTTCAGCAAATTTGTATTTCTTCTTGAGGCGTGGCTCAGGACCTCGTTAGGTGAGTGGAACCAAGATAACTCCGAGAAAATCTTCTCAACATCCGTTTTATCCACTTAAATTTCGCCCTAAATCAGTCAGTGATCGAATTCAGGTTGCAACGGTAAATGGTAGAGATGCTAGAGACTCAGTCAGGGCGAGTTAATACAAATAATTACACTTCAAAATACAGTGGGATTGTATGTTTAATAATATGGTGGAATATCGCTCTCTTATAGGTTTAATTAACAACAAATGTAATATCACTTCAAAATGCATAAGCTGTGTATATTGATATATGCACACAAATAGAGTTGCTGTTTATACATGGAAAAACATGGGATTCATGTATCAGTACACATATTAATTTAATTACATTACTCGTAACATGCATGAAAATTGTGATATGTATACTCAATTTCTAGATAAATTATTTTCTGAGTGTAGTATTTGCTACAACATTAGACTGAAGTTCAGAAAAACATAGACTACATTAATGATGATGGATTTTCCACGCCTCGATATGTTTAATATTAAACCATTACAAACAGAATACCTAACATTAAGGACAGCAAAATATCTGAAAATATATTCCATATAAATCAACACGAAAAAAAGCAATGAACTCAAGGGGGCTCGACTGTTGGAAGAGTAGTTTAAATATTTATACAATTTTAGTAAAATAATTATGACAAATTTTTTATAAAGCACCAGTTAGAGGAGTACCCGGTCGCTCTTTGGACGGATCCCGGTGCAGACAGGCTGCCCGGAGACTGAAACCCTTGCCCACGTCCTAGGGCAGTGTAACAGAGGTTACACTGCCAGACACCATCATGTTCGATCCTTAATTGCAACTGCTTTAAGAAAAAAGTCTTGGACAGTAGAAGAGGAAGTCTTTTGCCTTGCTACTAATGGCTCCTCTAGACGTATTGACATCATAGCGTATTCCCAGACTACCAAGAAAGGATATATAATTGATCCTACCATGAGGATTGAAACGGGGAGTAGCCAGCCGGAGGATGTCAATAAAGAAAAGATCAATATTTATCTGCCAACAGTTGATTACTTCAAAGCAAAATACCAGCTTGAAGACATTGAAGTGATTGGTCTTCTTATTGGAGCTCGTGGTGTGATTCCGAAGTTCTTTGAAAGCTTCAGGAAGACTTTTGAACTACCACAGACACTTACTGCTGACATCATAACTTCAGTTTTGAAACGTTCTTGCCAAATTCTGAGTCATCATATTCACTCTGTTTAATTTTTTTTATTCACTTTATATTCATATATGTTTATTTTAATTTCCTTTCTACAAAATTTATGTAAACATTTAATATTGTAAAATTCATGTAGAAGAGTATACTGAGTCTTCTGGGCTACCTCCAATGGCAGGCAGTTATTATCTTATCTTATCATCGGAATGAGAATCCGATGTGGCTTAGTGGATAGAGCGTCAGCACGTAGAGCTGAAAACCCGGATTGAAATCCCGGTGCCGGAGAGGATTTTTCTCTGTTCCACTCATCCATTATCATACTGCAGCGAAACTTCCCTTAACGGACAATTCCCAATAGCGGACTCCTCTCAATAGCGGGCATTTTAAAATTCCCTTGCAAAATAACATTGGCCCTTATGATGAAATTCTTCCAAAAAGCGGGTATTCTCAATAACGGATGCGGACACTGAAATGTATCTCCCAACAACAATTAAAACTTCCAAATAACGGACAGCATCAAAGAAAAAAGAAAAAGACGGTCGTAAATTAAACGGAATACTAATGGAATTCTTTGCAACAATCATTATCATGTATTTGAACGTTCTTGTACTTTATTGAAGGTAAGCAGCACAGTTGTTAGTTGTGATACTGCACGTGAGCAGTCCGTACTTTCTTAGTTTGTCAAGTTGAGTGTTCGGCAGTACAGTCACATTAAAAATGTCACAAAAAGGTAAACGTTTGTCACTAAAAGAGAAAGTGGATATTGTAAAGCATAGTGAAAAGGAGAAATTAAGTGTTCGTGAGCTGGCCACAAAGTTTAATGTGAAAAAAACTCAGGTTAGTGAAATTTTGAAAAAACAACAACGATGTTATTTTAAAATCATACACTGAGAATGCAATTCTAGATTTCTTTGTGTGAGGTAAAGTGGTACAGTGACTGATGTTTATTTCATTTACAAAACATTTACTGGTACGATTTCTCTCTGGATGAATACAGTAAACAATCTCACTGTCTACTGTACTGTAAAATATAGTGTTGAATATGTATGAGAAATTATAATAAAAGATAATTTTCATTCTTAAAAAAAAAAAAAATGTACTGTATACATACTAACGATTTTCTAAATAGCGGACACTTCTCAATAACGCACATTTAATTTTTCCCTGGCGGTGTCCGCTATTGGGAAGTTTCACTGTATTTCTTTTAGTTATTTTTAACATCTGGTTTCCCTGAAAAGATAGTTACGGAATAGAATTGGCTTGAAGGGTACAATCCTTGATCTGAACACGAAGAAGGGTTTCCATGCACATTTTTTTACTCTCTTGGCTTATATTTCTGGATTGCGATAAGAGTTGTTCAGAAAATAAACACTGTCATGTGGAATCCTAGACCTCAAAAACCAGAGAGAAATCCAACTTGTGTTTCTTGAAGCGTAGCTGTGATCCTCTGGCAGATGTATAAGCCTAGGATTAGCCGGAGTCCTGATGTGATGGTGCAGTCGCTTTATCACTACCAAATTACCTACCAGGGATTTGCTCTCCTCACAATCATTTGGTCATGTCCCACTCGGTCTTAGTCTGGTATTAACCTTGACATTTAACCGATAGAGGACTCTAGTCACTGCTCACTCCTATTTAAGCCAGGATTTTAGAATTTACTTGTCATCCGTCCGTCAACAATCTAGATCAAATAGTTCCATGCCTTTGACGTGTCTTCATTTCTGTCTGTCTGGTTACTGGTCTGATACATTTCTCTGAGATAACTCATATTTCATCTTATGGGGTCGCATTTTTATGAAATAATCGTGACAAGAACATGACATAAATGTCCTGAGTTAAGGAAATTACTCGTATTGTAAATTTTAACACAAATAGAAGTTACTAAACAATGATTTAATACTCACAGATAAATCACGAAAAGAAAACTATTTTGTACATATTAAAGTATCCTATCCTTTGGGATCGAACATTTTTCTATGTCTATTTGGTGTCCAACTGTAAAAATAAGATTAATAAGAACTACAGGGTGGCGTTACAAACTCTCAGGGATGATGGCGAAGGGCACATGTATCAATTTGAGATAAGGAACCATGGTCCGGGAATGACTCAGTCGAAAGTTATAAGCAAAAATAGTTGAGTGGAAATGGAATTGTAATTTGGCACCACGTGCCTTCCTTCCCTTAACTTTTGGAACAATCGTGGAAAAATGATATGGGCCGGATGTCTCCTACGTGGGTACTTGCCCCGATACGATCTGTGAGCTTGTCTACTGTTCTAATTGGCTCATCCGTATTCGAAAATCAGGTCTGCTTATTCCGCTCTCGTGTACTCCTCCAATTCACTAGGACTGATCGACTGGAAACTGCAACTTGTACACATACACTGCTGTCTACAGACGTGCATATCAGGACCGACCATGTCCGTTACACATTACGCTATCTGCATTGCTTCAGTGTAATTTCCTGTCTCCATTCCTCAGACAGAATGGAATACTGTAAGTAGACAACGTAAACAACGTCAGATGAATACAGTATGTGTAAGATGTACAGATAAATACACATAAATAAGGTGTACAGAGGAATAAAATTATTCCATTTCCACAGATCTATTTTTGCTTGTAACTTTCGACTCGACCATTTCCGGACCAGAGTTCCTTATTTCAAATTGATACATATGCCCTTCCCCATCATCCCTGAATGTTTGTAACACCACCTCGGAAACATCCTGAATATTCAAGTTTTGTATTTATTAGGATCAGGCAGTAACATCGCGATTAAGATGTTGCTCTTTAAGCCGGAAAGTCTGTGGTTCGAATTTCCATGAGTCGTGGATTTTTTTTCATTGTCCTATTCCATGCGACCGTACTACGTCCCTTGGGTTCACCCAGCCTCTAATAGAAATAAATGTGAGTGGTATATCCATGGGATTAAAGGCTGAAACCACGTTGAACTCGCATCCCTAGTGCTACCAGTGCTGATTGCAAAGGTGGGAGCCTTAACCTTCAGCTATAATGGCATGTAATAGAATTAAATTTTTACCTTTGTTTTTTTTTTTAGTGAATGATGCAGTCATACATGTTATAAATACGAGGGTTGTAAATAAAGTAGTGACAACATAGACAGTACGAACATATTATTGAACGTACATGGAAAATACATTTACATCCCTTCAGTATAATCACCAGCGGGTTCCTATATCTTTTGCCAAATTCGTGGTAACCGTTGAATGCCGTTAGCGAGGTTGTTTCTGTTGATCTCTCTGATGGCTAGGGTAGTGATAAAAACAAATGCTAGAGAAGCGATAAAATTAAATAAATGCTAGAGTAGCGATAAAATTAAACAAATGCTAGAGAAGCGATAAAATTAAACAAATGCTAGAGAAGCGATAAAATTAAACAAATGCTAGAGAAGCGATAAAACTAAACAAATACTAGAGAAGCGATAAAATTAAACAAATACTAGAGAAGCGATAAAATTAAACAAATACTAGAGAAGCGATAAAATTAAACAAATGCTAGGGAGGCGATAAAATTAAGCAAATGCTAGAGAAGCGATAAAATTAAACAAATGCTAGAGAATCGATAAAATTAAACAAATGCTAGATAAACGATAAAATTAAAGAAATGCTAGAGAAGCGATAAAATTAAACAAATGCTAGAGAAGCGATAAAATTAAACAAATGCTAGAGAAGCGATAAAATTGTGCGATAAGCAGCCATGATTCGTTGAAAGATGTCTCTTTCGTAGGGCAGACTGTTGTACGTTTAGCATAGTGTACCTTTGAACATTTGTTGTTTTTTTTTTTGCTGCTGCCTAGAAGACTCAAACTGAAGTAGATTGCAGAGAAAGCCGCTAGGTAGTTCTGGTCGTAGTTTCAGTATGATTTACTACAAAGTGTGAGTTCTATGGACAAAACAGTTTTTTTAGTACCAAAAGTAAACATTTCGTTCATTGATATATGTTTTCTAACACAAAACCAGATTGTATTTGTTATTATCAATCAAGTACAGTGTGTTCCCTATCATCTGGTGAGTCATAGCACATTTTAATTTTCATGATTTATTCGAATCTTTAGTTTTGGGAGCCATATTTACTTAAACGTGCACCCTCTTGTACCTTTGAACACAAAACATCTTGTACTATGGAACATGTGCCAAGGTACACGATACTATTGGTTTTTGTTTTTCTTTTATTTTAAGATCATGCCACGAAGCAAGTCTGGAGTTAAAAGGCCCCCAATTGATCCGCATGCCTTGAAGAAAGTTGTTGAAGCAGTTATTGCTCCTTCATTTAAAAAATATCATTTCCAAAAATTAAAAAAAAAGAACGTGAAAAGTGTTTAAAGGTGCAACAGCCTCATCTACCGTTTTATTGGTCAGAAGGAGTATGTCGTAGTAAAAGTGTACAGTGATAGTCAAGGTTGTACTTCTTCCTTCCACTAGTAAACTATGTTATAATATTACAATGATGATACACTTAAAAAAAAGTAAAGTGTATCAATACAAAAAAAAAAAAAACAAAAACAAAACAGCTTTATATTTCCCGAAACATACTACAGCCAATGCTTTTAGTATGTTTACTATGACAAGAGACTAGCAACTAACTTTCGAGCAATCGAACTATCAGCTGAGCTGTCAGTCATCTGGCCTCTGTAGAAAAGTCGAACCACAGCTATGGCAAATGCCATCTATGGCTCATTTTGACATGCCTGACCTAAGGGGACAGACCTTATTTCGTTGACCGCTTATATTACGAGAAAAAAGAGCAGTGTGTTAGCGGCGATGTTGCTAGACTGCTGAAACTCCGTACTTAATTTTGTAATTAACCGTGCATTTAATCACAAAATGTAATATAGGTTTTCTGTCCATTTAAGTGTACCCTATCGTTTCTTTCAATCTGCAGGATTATTTCACTTTCACTGTGTGTACGTTAATCTTTCATCAGTATTTATTCAGAAGTCGTTTAATAGTGTTTACGCGTATTAACTTCAGCGTTATTGAAGTTACAGGAGAATGGAGAAAGTTACACAACGCAGAACTGCACGCATTGTATTCTTCACCTGACATAATTAGAAACATTAAATCCAGACGTTTGAGATGGGCAGGGCATGTAGCACGTATGGCAGAATCCAGAAATGCATATAGAGTGTTAGTTGGGAGACCGGAGGGAAAAAGACATTTGGGGATGCCGAGACGTAAAAGGGAGGATAATATTAAAATGGATTTGAGGAAGGTGGGATATGATGATACAGACTAGATTAATCTTGCACAGAATAGGGACCGATGGCGGGCTTATGTGAGGGCGTCAATGAACCTCCGGGTTCCTTAAAAGCCATTTGTAAGTAAATCAGTTATTAGTTAGGAATAAGGCTAGGATTTTGATGAAATTGCATCGTTTCTATAGTAAACCAGAAACATAGCTGCTTTAGTATTTATATGTTATGTGATAAACTGAGTATTTTTAGACACATTTGTTAGGGCATTTTTTTTACATTTTTTGCCTGTTTCAACTCATAAGAGCATCTTTTGTTTTATTTGGACTTTTTTAGGCATTTTCATTTAATTTTGGTCATAAATCCCCATTATTAATACAAAATAATGTTGACTTTTTATATTTTGTCGACGTATTTTGTCCATTAATACCCATTATTTTTTACTTGGTTATTTCACGACGCTGTATCAACTACAAGCTTATATAGCGTCGATGGAATTGGTGATAGCTATATTTATTTGGCGAGATGAGGTCGAGGATTCGCCATAGATTACCTGGCATTTGTGTTACGATTGGGAAAAACCTCGGAATAAACCCAACCAGATAATCAGCCCAAGCGAGAATCGAACCCGCGACCGAGCGCAACTCCGGATCGGAGGCAAGCGCCTTAACCGACCAAGCTATGCTGGTGGCTAATACCCTTTATTTTGTATAATATTTTAATCGTTTTTCTGCACAAATATTGCCATTTTAACGTAGTACACTGCAACCACCCCTTCAATATAGACTCCTCTATACCTGATAATTCCGGAAAAGAGTGGCTTTTTGGTGGAATACATGGAAACTACATCAGGTAAAATAATTAATGAAAGTGTACCACTTAGCAAAAATTATGAAAAATTAAATAAACTTAAATGTTGGTACTAGAATTTAATTTAATTACTAGTCTAAATGTGAAGTAGTATAAAACCTCTTTTTCTACTAAGCCAATTATTTATTTATTTATTTATTTATTTATTTATTTATTTATTTATTTATTTATTTATTTATTATTTTGCTAATAATTGTAACATAAATTATAAAATATACAGAGAAACTTTAGCTCGTCCCTGAAAGAGTAGAACTCGTGCTCAGGGGCGGATTCCAAAATTGAAATTAATAATTATACAATACAATTATAATTAATAATTATACAATACAATTTGCAATTATAGTATATAAATTTAAATTTACAATTTTTCAATTTTTATAAACTCCATACATAACTTTTTAAATTTTATACTAGAACTATTAGAATTGACAAGATTAGGATATTTAAATATAAATTTGTTATATATTCTTGGGCCTAAATTACTACTATGATTAAATACTGTAACAGTGTTGCATTTTGGTTCAAACAATCTTAAAGAATTCATACCTTTTGTTTCATAACTATGAGAATACAATTCAAAATTATTTCGATTTTTATGTATGAATTTTATTATGTAAGAACAATTTTAAGGCATTTTTAAGGGTATTTTTTTTTTAAGATTTTTAAGTCATAAATGCATTGTTTTAGGACATTTTTTCATGATTTATAGGTCATCAAAATCCTAGCCCTAGTTAGGAAGTTATTTCTAGTTTGTTTTATTCAGTATATTAATATATTATTTCATTGTATTTAATTATTTATAAGGAATAATAGTCTTTTAGTGTATTTTTCTTCATAAAAATGAGACAAAATCATACCCGAGGAAGAAAGAAAATTGAAGTTTTGATATAATTATGAATTAGAGTAACCTTTGGGTACCGGTAACGAAGGTAGGAACTGTATGCCGCTGTGAAAAATGTAATTTTAAACTATGCATTATTGGAAATAATAAGGAAGGAATCTGAAAATACCATCATCTACGAACCTAAAAATTTGATCAAAATTTTATTTCGAAGTTCCATCAATATCTAGCTTAATATCTTCCCAAGCATATTTGTTATAGCGTTGACATACCTTACATTCTGTCACCTCGGAGGTATGACGTAAGAGCCCCACATTCCACCATGTCCAGGTCTGATGGCATTTTGGATGAGAAATACACGGAGCGGATATGAAAGAAACGGGCAGTATGTGAAGCCGGCTCTCTGTGCCTTTGAATGGACAATCGGACGGCATATTAATTGGATGGAGGGTGGCTTAAAGCTCGAGGCTTTATCTAGATCTCGTGGGATGATGAGGCATTCCACGATGACGATGATTGGTGTGCGTCATATACACTACTGTGTCAATACATGGCTAAAGGTCAACTCCGCAGATTAATGCTGCTGCTCTATATTTATGGCAAGCGGATTGTAAATTATTTAAATTAATGCAGCCCGATCTATGTAAGCATATACCGATACACGCAGTGATTTAATGTTCAATTATCTCTCACTGTCGTATCCAAAACCTGGTTTTGGACTGACGTAAGGGAGGGAAGTGAAATTATTGCGAATATCGTCAACGGCCCAGTATCGTAACTTACGGTTTCATATCTGCACCATGTTCGAGTGGTACCGCCTCTCGATTCCTGGTGTCAAATGTATGTCCGTTTATATCAAAAGTATAGATATTAGTATTTGTGCCATCGTCTATCAGATCAGATCGTCTAAATCTACGAGGTTTAAAGTGCATAATGTCTAATCAGCAATTACGTCTAATGAAAAAAAAAGTCTACAATTTATCCATGTATAACGAGAAAAATTGTTCATGCCAAAATGTCTAATTTCGAGTAAAGTCTAATCTCTAATAATGTCTACTGGCGCATGTCTAATGCAGACCTGCAGAACTGTAGCTCCTGAGAGCGACTGCTTTACTCCACTTTCTTACCCCACCCATCTTTTCTACCAGTGCGGTCATGACATTCTAGTAACACTCGGCTCCATCAACATTCATTCTCGCGGCGGCAGGTATACAATACGATATCAAGAATTACAAATGAACAGATAATAAAATCCTTAGGAATATACCTTTAGAAAGTAAGAGAAAAATGAATGAGGGAAATAAATAAGTTAAAAGACAAGTAAAATAAATTTTAAAATGTATGTGTGCATGCAATGTAAGAAGGTCTACCTATGCATATATGTTCTATTATTAGTAAAGCCGATTAAATCCACTTTTTGTGTAAAATAAGTTAAGTACAGTCCCCGACTTGTCTTTCCGTGCTCTGTATTCTACTAAAATGAATTAGTCCGAAATGTTGCATGCAGGCAACAAACCAACTACCTTATTTGAAGAATTAATTATTATTTTTCGTGCATTAATGAAGTTTTAATCCCTGTTTTTACAAAACTTTCATTACTGTTATTAACTGGTTTTACTAGTAATAGGACGATAAATAAATTGTACATTGATAAGTGAGCGATAGCTATATGACCGGATGTCAATGCTGTCATTCAACATTATCACGCACTCCAACCAAATAAATAAATAAACAATTAAATAAACATAAATAAATAAAGAAACAAATAAACAAACACACAGACAGACAGACAGACAAACAAACACGTGTACTGTAGTTTAAAGATAACTGGAACATGGCAAAATCTAAACCCGTGAAGAAATACTACTTCCAAAGGAAATGGGAATATGATTATTTTGTTGTTGAAGTTGAAAGAATTGCTTGTTTACTGTGTCTCATTCAATTTATTTCTAGTCGTTATTTCACTATTAAACCACATTTCAACAAAGCCCATATTAAGAATTATGGACGTCACTCGTTGTGTTCATTTTCATTTGAAATTGATACTGACTTCCAAGGTTCATTACTTAAATGCTATAAATTTATGTATCCATAGGTGATGATAGGAGGAAAGTTTTCGAAAATCTAAAGCAGGTTAGGTGCAAAGAAATCTCAAAGAAACTACCGACAGGAAATCTAGCATAATTGTAAACCTTGAAACGAGATAACGCATTATAAAAACAATGAATTTATTACAATCCTTTTTCAAAATTTCGTGCCGCCACTGATGGCCCTTTGACGGCCAGAGAATGTAAATAACTCTACGCGGAAGTCGATCATCCCCAATAGAAGTGGAGTGAGGCTGACTTCATATTTCCCCTACTTACCAGTTCTGCAGGCCTGGTCTAGTGCCTAAATATCTAATTTGAAACAATGTATATTCAGTGTCTAAAATCGTCTAATGGAAAAGGTCTCATGTAAAAATGATTAATTTAATAAAGCAGATAATAAATGTAGAGAATGATATGATAGAAGTTATAAATGAAAAAATATATACAGGGACATCATTTTATTTTTACTAACATTTTTAATATTAACCTGTCTATACCTTTAGAGAACCGGAAACACCGCTTGCTCCCCCCTCCAAGACTGGAGTTCGATGATACTGGCGTAAAACACAAATCACTCTACTAGGTATAGGATGGAAGAAAAGTAGTTCATCCATTTACGTAAACTAGGAAAGATCGCGATTTTGAGTTTGATAATTTTCATTAGGTTTTTCTTTAAAGTACAGTACTGTATTAAGAATAAGTGTTTTTACTCACGAAGTGAGTTATCCATGCGAACGTATTCATTATGCAGTGTATATTATACTGTCTACAGCACATTAGCGTACAATATAGAGAAAGAAGTTAAATTGAAAAATAATCATAATATGAATATTTAAACACAATTTTGAAAATGGTGGCCATTCATTTCGATACAGGCTTCAGTTCTTTTGTGCATATTATCGCACTATAGACTACTGCATCTAATTCCAATTGCCAGTTTCGTCCTTCGTACTAGTAACTCATGTTGAAATAATTCTGTACCTACTCTACGTACTGTAAATTCAATCTTCACTTCTGCCCGACCCGAAAATATAAAATTACTCAGACATGCTATCTACTGTCCGTCCAAGTGGTTATGCCGCAGGATTGTAGAAAGGGAGGAAATCACGTGACACTTAATTACTTAACGAGGCCCTTTTATTTAAGTTAAATTAAACAGCTGTATAATATTACGTAAACTTCCAATTCCTAAGAGAAATTAATGTTTTCAGAAAAGAGCTAAGACAGCCCAGCTATTACAGAGGGGCGAGCAGAAGCAGGTAGGGGAAATCGGGATACGACGTAGGCAAACGGACAGTACCTGTGCGAAAATATGATTCAATATTGAAAGCTCTTTCGTCACTGGAAAACGCGAACATATTTCTGGAACGTACTATACTCAGTAACTCGGTACTGCTTACTATCTGCGGTCTTGGTTCTGTGTGGAGTTGGAACTTTCTTAGTAGAAGGGGTGGGAGTGAAGTACATTAAAAAACTCAGGTACAATAAAAATTGAAGTAAAAATAAAATGATATCCCTGTATTAAAATAGTATGGGCATGTGAAAAGGATGGAAAATTGAAGAATACCAAATGAAATCATGCGATGGGAACCAGAACGAAGGAAAGGAAAGAAGACCTAATTAAAATTATATGGACGGAGTAAGAAGAAATATGCAACTGTTAGGACTGCAAGATCCAGATACATTAGATAGGGATCAAGGGTGAAAAAACTGAATGAACAACATGGTACAGTACATGATTGGTTGAGGAAAAACTACAGCGCTGTAGAAAGTCTTATAATAAATAGAGAAAAAGATTAATAAATAAAATATATTGCCCCAGCATGGGCCATGTGACCCACAAATCGAAAGTTAATTGTTAGATTAGTAATGAAGAAAGAATTGACGAATGTTCGATAATGATTATGATGATGATGATGATATCTCCAAATACGAACAAGTAAATAATGAGTCGTAACAAGTGAACGTAGAGGAATATAAATCGGGAATGGTAAATGAAATGTGGATTAATTAAATGAAAAAATTTGTAATCAAACAAAAACTAACAATGACGGGCTAAGTCAACAAGACTTAAGAGCGGAAAAATTAATTAGAGTCTGACGCAAGCTAAATTAATCCTGAGGTAGGGAGTAAATGACGAGTGAACTAGTTCGTAACCAGAAGTATTAAACTTAATTTTATTTCTCTCTTATGTATGTAAAGTATCAAAATAACCTTTTGTGCGAGATCGTGCGTATTTGCTTGTTTTCCGCACAGAACCAATACGCGGTAAGTGTAAAATACCACATTCAGTATTCCCAACGTAACACACACAACAATTTCCCTCTTCTTACTGCTTAAGCGCGACATTCATTTTACTGCTTTAGGCTTTTAACATATTATTTTTAGAGACGTTTAACATAGTAATAATTATAAATTGGAAACTTACCACTGCAATTTCACCTAAATTGCACTGTTAATAATTATTGTTTTTACATATTTGCAAAAATTAAGTAAAGTCTACTACTCCACGAAAACTATTGTATTCCTGATACAAGTAACATTAAGGAAGCCGTGAAAAAATCAACAAGATTCCAGATGCCGATGTTATTACTGCAATATGTTATATAAATAATATTGTTAAAATATTCAAATGAAAAATAAATCATTAACATAACCTTACCGTTTGTTTTAAGTTCGCATTTATAGACTGGGGAGGGGGGAAGACAGACGTATATCACGGCCTGCTGGAGTATAGATATTTTTGTTTTCCAAAGTTGCCGTCATTAAACAGAAACCAAGATGGAGATTTCATCGCAACTAATTAGAAATTCATCTTTCAGGTATGTAATAAACGATCTTCGCACAAAATAATGTACGATACACGAGCGGTATGTTTGTTTTCATGTTCTCGGAAATTAAAAAAGCTCAACTACGTTTCGCTTTTTCAATCTTTTCCTCGAACATGAAAACGTCAACATACCGCTCTTGTAACGTATATTACTAGTATGTATAATACAGCTGTTTTAGTATTGTGTTGTTGGCTTTGATTTTAGAAGGTATCATAGTTACTTGTTCCATAGAAAGAAAAAAAAAAACACCAATTACATTATTACGTTGTTAATATTTTTTATTGTACAATGCGTAGGCCTATTTCCAAATCTGGTATAAGTACAGCATTGGTCTTATCTGCTCTGATATTTTATTTTTCCTTGCAAGTCGGAGATAGATTTCTGTCTTTGTAATAATATAATTTAGTTCAGAAAGCAGCTGACAATTATATTCACATTTTTTTTAACTTGTATAGTGTGAACGATTTTCTCAGCGTTTCTTTGCAGCCTGTGAAATTTATTTTCTTCTTACAAAAGCTGTATATAATAAGTAGCATACGGATTTACTTATAATTTTTATTCCATCTCAAGAATCGACGCCTTGGAGCGCATTTTGCATAATCATCAAGTACAGGGACATCATTTTATTTTTACTAACATTTCTAATATTAACCTGGATTTATCTTTGGATCAATGAATAAGAACCGGAAACACCGTTTGCTACCCCCTTCCACGACTGGAATTCGATGATACTGGCGTAATATACAAACAAATCACTTTACTAGGTATAGGAGGGAAGAAAAGTAGTTCATCCATTTACGTAAACTAGGAAAGATCGCGATTTTGAGTTTGATAATTTTTATTAGGTTTTTGTTTAATCAAAATACAGTAGACCTACAGTATTAACATTGAGTGTTTTTACTCGCGAACTGAGCTTTCCATGCGGACGTATTCATTATGCAGTGTATATTATACTGTCCACAGCACATTAGCGTACAGTATAGAGAATGAAGTTAAATTGAAAAATAATCATAATATGGATATTTAAACACAATTTTGAAAATGGTGGCCGTTCATTTCGATACAGGCTTCAGTTCTAATGTGCATATTATCGCACTATAGACTATTGTACGTAATTCCAATTACCAGGTTCGTATTTAGTATCAGTAACTCATGGTAAAATAATTCTGTACCTACTCTATAAAAGAGATCTTACGTACTGTAAATTCAATCTTCACTTCTGCCCGATCCGAAAAGATACAATTACTCAGACATGCTATCTACTGTCCGTCCAAGTGGTTACGTCGCAGCGTCGTAGAAAGGGAGGAAATCACGTGACAATTAATTACTTAACGAGGCCCTTTTATTTACGTTATTTTAAACCATTGTTTGGGTATAATATTACGTAGACGTCCAATTCCTAACAGAAATTAATGTTCTCAGAAAAGAATTAAGACAGCCCAGCCACTAGCATTTACAGAGAGGCGAATGGAAGCAGGTGGGGGAAACCGGGATACGACGTAGGCAAATGGAAAATGATGCAATATTGAAAGCTCTTTCGTTACTGGAAAACGCGAACATATTTTTGGAACGTACTGTTTACTATGACCGTAAGGCTACTATGACTGTATGTGCGGTCTTGGATCTGTGTGGAGGACGGTTGAACTTCATTAGTAGAAGGGGTGGGAATGAAGTACATTCAAAAACTCAGGTACAATCAAAATTGAAATACAAATAAAATGATGTCCCTGTACAATCTCTGTTACTTTTTCCACAAAAATATATTAACTCCCTTCACCTCAGCTGCTTAAACTTCTATCAGCAGCTTGCTCATTATAGACTTGCTTAGTTTTAACGTTCTGCTGGAACGTTCAGTGGGTTTCTCGACGGGTAATTTTAGTCCCTGATTTTCAGTATCAGAAACTTTATTATATTAAAGACTATACGCCTTTCTTGACCTCGAAAACGATAGTACACGTTTCCGTTTCCTTGGCATGATGACTACACCAACTCAGTAGACATACTATTGTCACATTAATCAGAGATGGGCTGCATTGCATAGGTGACGTAACAGTGACGCACTGAGTATTACCACGGTTTAGTATATACAGTTGCAAGGCTCAATACTTAATAAATATGCATACATAGTTGCTGACCACCAGGATCGCTACTATCGCCTCAGCACAGATCCTTTCCCGAGCAGACGATAATGTATGTTCGTGTTTTCTATTTCAGTATATGGAGCTCAGTGAAATATTATATTATAACTTCATTGCGTATCATTGCTAAGTTTTATTTAGTGTAATGTGTCCATAAGTTCCGTTTACTTCTTGTTGCATAATTTGTTGCAGAAATAATTACAAAACTGTGTTATTTTAATGTGAAGAGAATTTTACATGTTAACATAATCTATTCGTATCAACATTTTAAGTTTAGAATGGAAGCTATTTTGAGGTTTAATAAAAAAGAATTTATATTGTGATTTTATTTTAGCACATCTACCTTCCTTAATTGTAGATAGAAAATTTACCATACCACTCCTATGAAATTAGTGTACTTACGATTGTGTTACTTCGTATCTTAGGATAGTAGATAAATACAATAATTCAGTATGTACTCGATTGTAGTATTAAAATACAGACAAATTGAATTTACGGCGTATCATACATGACATTATGCTTAATTATAATGTATAATTGCGAATATAGGAATATAAATAATAACCTATAATTTCCATATGACATAACATAGGCCTACATATGTAATGGCAGGGCATTGGAGACTTTGTAAATCTAGTTGCTCTAGTAATAGCGCTGTGAGGTTACCGTATTTCAATATAGCCAAGTGTCCGAAGACCAATAAGGCAGCACTCATAAAGCGGTGGAACTAGCGCTGAAGTAGTTCCTGCGATTTCGGAAGTGAAAATCGTTGAATTTATAAGAAATTTTTTTGTGGAGGTGCAGGTAATCATATAAGCAAGGCATAATAAAAGCCAAAACTAACCAAACCTAACCCGTCACAGATCCGTATATGCAAGGAGTATGAGTACAAAGGAACTACCTCTGCGCTAGGTTAGCCTACTAACATAGTACATTAATCAGACTTTAGATTGGAGTACCGTAAGAAACGAATAAATACAACTGAAATAGAGACAAATTGCATTTACAAGTTATCACACGTAACTTTATGCTTAATTATAATGTATAAATGGGAATATTGAAGTATTGGTACAGTAAACATAACCTATAATTTCAACATATCAAAATATCCTTGCGGTGCAACTGAAAATTATTGAATCGTGCATACATGAATGTACAAGAATTTCGCAATATTTAATCCAAATAAAGTCAGGTATTACACATAGGAACAACGTAATTTTCACACCAAAAATAATATTACACCATAACTCGCAAGTGAATTAAGTCTGAAGTGTCTCATAATCATTTTTTTTAATTATTAATGCAATTATACTACATTTTAGAGAAATATATGTTACTCTTTATGGATTGCAACTAATTTATATGGCTGAAACGTCACCCTCAGTGATCGGGTTAAGCGAGTCACATGGTCTGCCTATAGTAAATCACGATGGCAGTGACACAGTCTATTGTTCCTAGTACTCACAGCGCTCCAAGCGGCTAGTAACTATCGCGAGAAATGCAAAAAATCATCCCAACCTTCGCAACTGTATATACTAAACTGTGGCATTACTACAAGACGCTGCCGTTTCATAAAGAAAATTGTCGGGTACTATATTGATTTTGTAGAACGCTTCAATCAGTTCATTTGATAATAACTAGGAGATAGTAGCTGGCTTTAACTGACCCTTTTCTCTGCCATACCTTTCTTCCGCTATTTGACAGAAAAATCATGCAATATGTTGCCTTGTCAGATATCAGCCAGGACCCATCGTTTTCTGCCGTTTCAAAGTAAAGCATAGACAGGGCGGAAACTTTATCGTACATCCACTTAAGATGGACAGCCCATTTACATAGTAACCAGTGTTTCAGATTCTACCCCCATGACGAGGGTAAATTAACCTTCAAGTGTGTCTCATATTGGGGGTAAGTCATTTTGCATGATGGATCGGTTGCTGACTCCAACTTATATATTGCCGTGACGTCAATGAGCACCACAAGTGCGGCTAAGAGTCTCCCCTCCTCAATATCCGCCCCTGAAACAAGTTACTAGCGCCAGGCGCCCGCTGTGACTGACAGCATGTGAGGCAAATGATGGAGGAAGACGGTGCGGGGGTGGGAGGGTTTTAAGGTGAAGTTTACTCACATTGCCGTGCCTAGCTTGAACATCCTGTCTGCTGTATAATTCATGCGGACCTTTGACCTTGCATAGGCGGCAGTATTGAAACGTGAGGGATTCCCTCTACACTGTACAGTGTGTCTTCATTAGTTGTTTTGTCATATAACATAAAGCGTGTCTTTGATCCTTCGTTAACACGTCCTCAAAACATAGCCTTCCTACTAGACTTCGTTGAATTGCCACACGTAGCATGCAATCAGGTTGCCGATGTACTGTAGTATAGAAGAGGTGAGCGACCGCCCGGTCTCGTAGTATAAGCAGTTCATGTTAAAGAGTTGTGACCGGTCCAAATAGATAGAGCAGCTACAGCTAATGTATACCTATGTAAGCACTTGTTTTTGCATTACTGTGGTTGAAACAGTCAACACTTAACATTTGTTCAGTGAAGACAAAAATTCAATCAAACATGCCACAATGAGAGTGTTGCTGTTCCAAATAATATTTTCTCGTGGAATACCCTTACCCCCGCAGCCAGTCTTGACCCGTTGGAAAACGTGGTTGGATGCTGTTAATTATTATGCAGAATATTACGGCAAAATAATGGAGGTAATTGATGCATTGGATAGCGCAGACAGTTCCACTGTTGTAGCTGTAAAATCATTGCCTTCTGGACAGCTATTGGAAGATATACTGTTCATTTATTCTAATTTTAAAATCGTGTCCAAAAGCATCATTCTATTAGAATCGTCTAAACTACAACTCTCAGAAGCCCTTAATATAGTGTATAAAGTATCACAAACCGTTATCCAAAATAACAATTAACTAATTTCAGAAAAAGTGAAATGTAAGTTGAGAAACATTATTGCTAAAAATTCTGCCTATTTACAACTTCGTATTATAAATGATGTACTATCAGATCACGACAAGACGTCTGAAATTGGTGTACTAAAAAGTAGTGACTTTCCGTTCTTCAAATATGCTCCTATTACATCGTGTGATGCTGAACGTACATTTTCACAATATAAAAACTGTTTGAGTGACCATCGGAGGAGGTTACTTTGCAGTCGCTCAAAATGTACGTAACTCTTCACTGCAATGCACATATTCAAGGATGATGTGAGTATATTACATTACATTTTAAGAGTTAATATATCTCACTACAAAATAATTGTGTATTTATATGTTTAGACATTTCCTATTTCAATGATCATTCATTATATTTCTTGAATGCAGAATACAAGTTTTATTGTAACCGCAGTATACTGCTCAGTATTTACATCAGAGGCATATTCCGTCCGTCGCACGTCCCCTTCTCATACAGTCTATACCGCGTGCGTAGTAAACCTTACGATTCTCGTGGCAATTCCACGAAGTCTACTTCCTACACAAGGCTGATCACCCGTTGAAGTTTCAGTGGCAAATGTGGAACATGAAAAATCACACGTTATACAGCAGTGATGTCAAAGCAAGCGCATTTATCTGACCTTGACGTCGTGCGCGGGCATCAAGCGCTAAGTATGGAAAGAGGAAGGGTTGTGTATATGAATAAGCAGCCTGTTGGATTAAGAAAACAGCGGTGCACACACTTCAAACGGAACGTGAAATGTTATGTCGCTATTTTTATATGGCTTCTTTCAGTTATTATCTTATATCAGATATCTTGTATCAAATACAAAAGTAAATAATACTACAATTACATATAGTAAGACAGTAAAAAATTGAGGGGTATATTTAGATTCAAATTTAAATTTTCAAAGTCAAGTGACCTACATATGTAAGAAAACTTTTTCCGTAATTCATTCCCTCAGACACTTAACCAACGTTTCACCTCTCAGCCTTAAAAAGAACCTGATCCAAACTTCAGTGATGCACCACTTCGATTATTGCGATTCTCTATTCACGAATCTAAATACTGATCTTGCCCATAGACTACAGCGTGTTCACATTATCTGCGTTCGTTTCGTTTGTAACATTAGAAAATTCAATCATATAACACCGTCACTAGAATTGTTGTCTTGGAGTCCACTTAAAGAAAGAAGATTTTTCAACATTCTCATATTACTATTTAAAATCATCCACACCCCACACCCTCTTACCTAGCATCTCGTTTGGTTTACCTTACACTAGCTCGAACCCGGAACATGTACCTTCTCTCTATTCCACAGAACATCCTTCTACTCATCATCTTTCAGCATATCTATTCCACGCCTCTGGAATTCTCTCCCTGACCATATCAGAGACTGTCGGACAATATCAAAATTCAAATTTAAATTTAAAAAATCACATTCTAGTTCATGGAATTGCGTGTTGAACACCTGTCAGGTTGCGCAACTTCGGCTTAACCCATGACATATAGTAAATATTGTAACTATGCTGTTGTAAAATTGACAATTAATATGTGATGTATTTATTATTATTATTATTATTATTATTATTATTATTATTATTATTATTATTCACATAAATTCCATAGTAGTACAACTATACTGTACTAAATGGATGAAACACATAATTCATAAAGAAAGTGATATCCCAAAAAAGAGACTGAGTATGACATGATAAGTTGGAATTGATATTGATGGTATCCTTAGCCTTATAAAAGTAATCAATAAACTGATCAAAACAATATTACAGTACAAAGCAAAGTTGCCTAGGTACTGTATATGTTTTAAGTGTAACTAATATTCCATAACAAAACTCTTATCGCATTATGCTTTTAAAGTGATATTGATGAGCAACTTCCTATCATCAGAATATTAAATTGTTTTCTCGAAATATGCTGAAGCTATAGAGTTGACATTTTTACAACACATAGGCACGTATCTTTTGCTCATGATGTAACGGTAGTTGCTTTGTTAATTCATTTCCTTACAATTTTCATGCGAATATTTTCAAAATTTTCACTACACTATCTACAGTAATACGTATTTACTGTTTATTAGATTTACGAAAACATTCTGTAAGGCTATATATGTAGGCCTATATCTGAAAATTTCACTTTTCTATTAAAAAAGTTGAGAAAATATTTCTTTTGAATAAAAAAAAATCAAATTTGTGAAAAATGAGCATTAAAATTAAAACTTACATTCTTATAATGCACTTATACTTCTCAGACAAATCTAAAGTTAACATGGATACAGTTTAATAAGTTCTCTTCCCTTTATCTATTGAATCAGTGCTGGTCATTCCTGAATATAGCTCGAACAAGCGGCATAAACCACCTCTTTCGTCTGTTTCTTTCCTTTCCGCTGTAAAGAGCTCAGGCTCTCCTGAGCTCTAAAACGCGCGCTTGCTCCTATGGACATCAATTAACATGAGAATTATACAGAGTGAACCTAAATGACGTGTACAACTTCAGGTATTGCTTAGAAATAACTTTCAGTATTCACAATGAATAATATTATTTTACTGTTATTTAACGATGTTGTAGAATAGTGGCAAAAAAAACCCGGACCGACCCCTGTAGCTGATTTCAGAGCCTTGTTCACTCCAGAGCACGATAGACTGGCAACTAAGACTTTCGTGGTTCGAATCCTGCCTAGGAAGGAAACTTTTTTTTTAGAATAACTCTTCTCGGGTTGTGAGAACCCGAGAAGAGTTATTCTATATCAAACGCCGGGAAAGCCTCAAATCATACAAACTTTTTTTTTTGTTCTTTATTCAAATTTATTCCCAATACTTTTCGATTGCTGGTAAAACTCATGTTCTGGGAATAAGTTAATTAAGTAGTAAAATATCGCTGCAATCGAAAAGTATTTCTCCCATTACAATAATTCATGCAGAAAAAAATCAAATCGACATAAAGCAGTGTAAGTTGTCAATAAATAATAAAAAAAGGTTTGTGGAAATTGACTTATGTCATTTTTCCCAGGCACTGCAGATTTCCATGTTAAAGTTCTCTGTAAGTTGTAAACTGCTCTTTGCAACTCATGTTCTGATTTGGCTATAACAACTTGGTCATCAGCAGGGAACGGATTTATATGGACTAAAAATTATTAAATATGTAAATATATTCATATGTACTTATTTTTATAAAAAATATAGAATTAAATATGGACTTAAAATTATTGAAAAACTAGCCGTACCCGTGCGCTCCGCTGCACCCGTTAGAAATAAATATAAAGTAATTACGTAATTAAAGTAGGACGTTAGATCCAGGGAATATTCGTGTTTGATAGAAGGATAAATAGTTTAATATGTTACTTAATTTAAATTATATTTAAATAATTAAAATGGAATCATTTTGGTCCAAAGAGCACTCATTTGGTGCAATGACAATTCCTTTAACATGTTTCTTAATTGTTATTACATGCATCCATAGTTCAATGAACATTGACATCATTTACATTTAATGTGTATACTTTATTTTACTTGTTATATGTTTCCATTGAATTATGGTAATAACTTAATTTCAACTCTTGTTTTCTACGTATTCAGTAAATGGCGCTTGGCCCACTATGGTTCTGAACCCTTCAAATAACTTAAATAACTTAAATTATATTATATTATATTATATTATATTATATTATATTATATTATATTATATTATATTATATTATATAAAAGGCGTGTTGATAACGGATGTACCCCGATAAGTAAGTTTTTAATTTGTTATGGGGGCTCTTGAATCTCAGGAGGAACAAATTTTATTTTACAACAGGGCAACATAATCTGCTTGGCTCATTACCCAAATTTTTTTGCATTGCATTTAATGCATATGCACTCGTATTTTATGTATTTTAGCTCGATTCAATTGAGCATAGTTACAATTTGGATTATAAAATAATGAAATGCTAAGGTAACGTATTATTACTGCATACTAAATCAATACACTCTCGTTGGTCGTTAATTCTCTGAGATAAACATTATTTTAAGAAATACAGGAAACGAATACACAGAATAGCCTATCAAGTTTTCTGTGCATAAGAAGCTATTTTAATCTTACCTGTCCTCAATTCACTCAGAAGTTACTGTAATAACATTATAGCATTATGTCAATACAGAGAAACTACACTTTCCAATAGTGAAATAATAATTAATTATACAAATCGGTTAATTTAGCTTCCGATATTGCTTCATACGAACACAGAAAAATTTTCTGTAGGCTATGATTCATAGCTTTCGATTGTTGTTGACCAAGGCCCTTTATAGACGAAGTCATTTGTTTATTTCATTACACGGCCTTAGATGGCAGTTATTTTAATTTTAAAACTCATTTATCTCATTAAATATCAGTCCTATCAAAATTTTTCAAAGAATAAAACGTATCGGAAATGATTTTTAAAGAAATTATTATGTAATATTTTTCATAATAATCAATAATAAGCGAGATATTTCGATTTATTTAATTCAGGCCCCCTTATAACCCCCCTTTTAAATAATGTATTTTGAATGCCATATAGCCTATAATCTAAGTTACAACGAACTTAATTTATATACAAATTTTCATCGAAATCCGTTCAGCCATTATCGCGTGGAAAGGTAACAAACATACAGACAGGCAGAGAGACAGACAGACATACAAACAAAAATTTCAAAAAAGCGATTTTCGGTTTCAGGGTGGTTAATTATATATGTTAGGACCAATTATTTTTGGAAAATCGAAAATTACCAGAAAAATTTCGGCTACAGATTTATTATTAGTATAGATGATTATCTACGTTCAATATTAGTAGAACTTAAACAAACTAAACAAAGAATATAATAACGTACCTTATCTTTCATTGTACAAAATTGTTATGTGAATATTATTCACTTAACAAACCAGTAACTACATTGCCAACAAGTCTACCTTCTTTGTCCGTAGTCTCATCGATGGAAACCCAAATTAGACCATCTTTAATTTCGTCTCTTACTTCTGTACTGTCTCATGGTAGATGGATGGAGCATACGTCTTCCTAAATGTTGACTCATCCGGGATTGTATGTTGTGTATATTTCTCAAGGAATTCCCAGAAGCACTCATTCTTCAATTTCTAGAGAGGAATGTGAGCAGAGATGAGAGAACGACATATGTCGATGTTGAACTCGGACATTACATTGGTGATTTGAATTTGTTCAATCCAGAGACTGTTAAGGAAAATGGCACTAATGTAGTTTAGTTAAATTTAGAGATCTAGCAAATTATCATTAAGTCATAAACAAAATAATAATAGAGGCGAGAGGCCACAACCTTGACGAACGCCTTGATTTATTGGGGGTCCTACTAATGTAAGTTCAATATAGACGTTACACGTGTAGAAGAGTGTCAGAAAAAGTGGAAAAGAACGCGTGTCGGAGCTTAGACACAGGAAAATGAAACTACAGACAACTTTACAAGACGTAGTAGCGATAAATAATAATGTATCTACGTAAAACTGTAAATGTGCGAACTATGTAGGGCTAAGTGATCAATTTTGAATACAGAAAATGCTGTAAAGAATCTGCTAGTTATTGTAATATAAATTTTATTATAAATTTAGTTACTTCTAATGTGTTTGACAAACTATGGCATGAACACGTCTTACAATTTGTGAATTTGATGAGAAATTATGAATAAAAAGATGTTTCACGCAGTGAAAGGAATTTTTGTGTACTTGTTAATTCTCAGGTTTTATCCGCGAAACATTTTTTGTGTAATTTTATCTGCAACGTAGTACATCAGTTCGGTCAATTGTGACTTCATGAAGTTTATATGCTGGGGTACACTGGCTTCAATCCCCAACGGCCCCCAGGTCTTCAAAAGTACGTGACATGAAATTTAATTCAATACAGTTTGCTCATAGATATTCTGCTAACCCACCACACAAGAGCGGCATAGAAGTTGCCTAAATGCACGAGGAATCTTAATAACAATGTGACTCATACTATATTATAACTTTGATGCTCTGGTGTATGCAACGATAAATGAAAACGTCGTATGTTGTAGGGAAATAGTGTTCTAAGTTCATATTTAATATAAGGCATAGACTTTTTCGGATTTCATTCTCATGCGTGTTGTAACCTCAGGCAGGAGCCAGATATTGTGCCGATTCTACTCATATATTCCGGGAGTTTCAGGTGTTTTTCGTTGTATGATTATAGACCCACCCTGGACTGTACGTCCAAAAAAAGAAATAACCTGGAAATATCAGCCTATGAAACTGTAAGCCAGGGCTTGCCAAACTTTTCATAGCGAGGGTCACATTAACCATCCGATAAAGAATCGCGGACCAAGTCACGTAAGTTTAAATTCAGTCTAATAAACAAAGCTCATAAACAACATTAGTATTCAAACTTTGTGTTTTATTGAACTAAAATCTACATTTTCAAACTGTTTCCTTTTTTCATTCTACTGGCACGTTATATTTTTGGCAATATCTTCCACTCTACGAGGAACTGTATGTATTGAAATACTAATATTTTTAAATAAATCTACTTTCTCAGGACAAATCTCCTTTGCCGCCATTATCATTCACGATTTCATAAGTTCACCATCACTAAAAGATTTTGCCCTTTTCGTCAGTTGTTGCTTTATTGTCTGATTTCTGTTTCTTGAAAATAATCTGTTGAGATGATAGTCCACTTTTCATTGATTCAAATTTATCACCCCGTAACTTCCCCGTAAATTGTGAAAATTTTGAAAAATGTTTGATTTCACAATGCGTGCGGATATTATATTCTTTAGAGATAGCAACTGATTCGTTACAAATCAGGCATAATTACTTTATTTCCAGTTTTAGTCATACAATAGTCCAAACTCCATTGTTGTTTAAACACAGAACATTCACTGTCCATTTTCTCTCTCTCTTTTTTTTTTCTTTCCTTGCCATAATTGAAGTTAAGTTACGCTGTAAGAACTACTAGTAAATGTTTGTAGATTAACTCAGAGTGCTAATACTATTCTGAACTGGACAATATTGACCACTTCACATTTCCACTGCTCTAATATGTGTGAGCGTGTACCGAAAGAAGTCGCTGTTGTCTGCTTACAGCGGTGCAATCTCTGGTTGCTCTGTTGCCGCACTTCGCGCTTGGGCTGGACAACCCACGATCGCCTGCCGACTGAACGCTTGCAACCAGTAGCCTATATTGTAGCAACATAATTGTTAACGCAGTATATGAGCAATTTGTTTAAGAATCTGGGCCTCTGATTTGATTTTATCGATCGAAATTTGTGAATAAATTAATCTTCTTTTATTGACTTCTATTTTTTTTTTCCAGGTTAGTAAATGGGCCGAACAAAAGTAGCTCGAGGGCCTGATCCGGCCCGCGGGCCGTAGTTTGGCAAGCCCTGCTGTTAGCAATACATTATAAATGAAATTAATATAATGTCTAAAAGGTACAAAAAGGGGATCGCAACGAGAAAGTGTTAGATATAGGCTATTTGAGACACGTGCTTGGACAATGCCCTAAAGGCGAGCTGCTGATCAATGCTAGACATCATCGTGTACGACATGCTTTGGCGACATCGTTAAAAACTTTAAATTGGGAGATTCATGAGGAAGTACATTGTGTATCACCAGATGGTTCTCTCAGACAGGCAGATATTATTGCTATTAACGGACGCTTAAAACGGGCTCTTGTTCTTGACCCTACTATCCGTTTCGAAAGAAACCTAAATCAGGCCACCGAAGTTGATATTGAGAAGAAGTCCATATATGAACCTTGTATGCTGTATCTTTCTCAAAAGTACAACGTCCCTCTTAAACAATGGTCTGTCATTGGTTTGCTGTTTGGCAGTAGAGGTTCAATTACAAAATTCACATGGAATTATCTTAAGGAACTTCACATTCCTTTTGATTATGTAATGTCTGTCCTTCTAAATATTATCAAGGATTCTCTTCAAATACTACATCATCATTTCTATTTCAATTAATCCATTTATATTTGCCTTAAACAATTACCGTAACTTTTTTTTTTCTTTAATGTATCACATCACATTATATTGTACATGTTTATTGTATTCAGGACCTTGTGGTCACTCAAATTCTTTGAGCTGATGTCTATAATTTAGAATTTATATATAAGGAAGATATGTGCTGTAATTGATGTTTGTAGAGCATACGTCATGGCACAAAAATTTTTAATCAGATAAGATGAGTATTGAGTTTCACATTTTGGCCACTCATTTCAAAACACCATAAAACACAGCAAAGTAAATGAAAATATTTATAATTTATATATCCGTTGTTTACATTTTCAATGCTGTATTAGTTCGGGTCCAAAGCTGTGGAGTAACGATTAATATGCGGGCGGACCCGGGTTCAAACCCTAGTTGGGACAAGTTATATGGTTGAGATTTTTTCGGAGTTTTCCTTCAACTCATTAAGAACAAATGTTGGACCCTGGACTCATTTCGCTGGCATTATCGCCTTCATCTCATTCAGACGCTAGATAACCACACTAGTTCACAAAACGTCATAAAATAACCAATTTAAAAATATATTATTTAGAATTTTTTGTACCTTTTTAACCCTTAAATTGGCCATGTATCCTATAGGATATAACAGGTTAATAGGCTATATGCTATAATTTTAATAGAACAATAGAAAAAAAATTGGTAGGAAAATTAAAATTTCACAATACTATAATATTGCACAACATATATAAAATATGGACATTGCGGTAGTTTTCTTTACAGTCCGACACGGTTTAATAAACTAGTTTGAGAAATGCAGAAAGGGTTAAGTACCTATTTTGAATAGCGTTTCATTGCTGTTTTGCCATCTATTTTTGCCATATTGAGTGCTAATCTTAACAATAATTAATTCGGGTTTAACTATAAGAGAAAACCCGTAGAGAATTTGTTTCTGCAACTGCGAATGACTGACAAAAGTAAGGTCTTTGTTCTTGTTACAGATCACACGAAGATCTGTTGTTTGTTATTGTTTAATCAACTGTCTTAAAAGTGCCTGGAATTTCATAAGGTACCATTCATGAGGCAACTAAGCCAGGAGATGATGAGGTAGGGTGGTCACTTCATTTCCTCCTCCAGTGCATACATCGCTGGCCAGCAACATATTACACTAATCAGACTTCAGATATAGGGCAAAGTTGCTTAATTCCGTGATACTCCTAATTCCGTGATAGGTTTTTTTTCACTGAATGTCACGGGATTGCGTATCTTGCTAGGAAGTTCACCGGTGCCTCAAAAGTAGGCGAAATATGCACTATTTCGAGAAAGATTTCTGGCGCTATGGTCGAACGGCAAAGCTTTGACTAACATTCAATTTTAAAAAAGTATCACAGAATTAGGCAACTTTACCTACACAAACAATTTTGTTCTTCCTCTGACATATCGTCAAGTGAGATGGTGGTGTTGTTTAGTAAACTGTCCGAAGACAGATCTGAACCTTACAAGAGTTACCAAAGAGGCAACTCTTATGAAGCAACTAAGCCAGGAGATAATGGGATATAGTCACCAATTCTTTTCCCCCTACATTGCGTACATCGCCGACTAGCTACATATTACAATAATCAGACTTCATGTGTATACAAACAGTTCTTCTTCCTCTGACACACATCGTGAAGTGAGATGTTCTGTCTGATAGTAGATGTACAGGGTGTCTGATTTAAGCCGTTCATTTTTGTTCAGCAGCCCAAATGTCAGTCCAGTCATGTGACAGGTATTTAATGGTTCCGCAGTCAAAATCAGATTTGTATTAGCGTCCATGTGAGTGTCTTGGTATTGTAATGTTATGTTAAACACGTGCAGTCATTCTGTTAATTATTAATTTTATATTTAATTTCCAACGTTTCTTATAGTCGCTTTTATCATTGGATAATGTTTTACTGAGTCATTTGCTCATCATATAGTCCCGATATTATATTTTCTCAATGTGTAATTTATCTCCAGTACCTCAGACTAATTTGTTTTGTTTCATTCCGAATAACTAACGGGCATAGTATAAACGTACCTTAAAGAACAGACTGAGTAGAGTTTTAACACAATTTATTAATTAATTTAAATATATTTTGAGTATGCCACTCCTAGCCACACTACCATGAGAACGTCACAACCTGGGTAGACCGAGAAACACGTTGGATTCGGACTAAGATAGACCATTATGGTCTACGACATACCAAATCGATGACAACCCGCATGGAGTTGGGCCATATTGTTGTATTCTGCTTGCTGGAATACATTACATTCATTATTATATTTTTGAATTTTAAATTATTTAAAAATAGCGTGTAAGAGGGCCTTAGACTAGAAATGTTTAGCTTAAATGTAGTTATGTTTATAAGTATGCATAAGGGCGTAAATATAGAACCTATAAATCTTGAATATAAATAAAATTTAATAGATAATAACCTATTACCGATATTAATTTTAGAAATTTCATATCCAAACCAACGCAATTTCTACATCAAAGATTAGAAAAATCTGCAATTAAGAAGAATCGTAATGAAAATGGTAGTCGAGCTCTTGATTTAGAGTCGAATCCGCATTTATTTGACTTATTTGAACTGTTGTATCAGTGAAACGAAGTGAGTCAGTGAAGTTATGGTTTTACAATGCAGTGAATAGTTCCGATCAGTGATAATTTATAACGTCAATGAAATATGTTCTACAGTGTCAGTGAAATGTGTCCTAAAGTGTCAGCGAAATGCGTCATAGTGCCACTACAGTGAGTGAGATGAAAGTAAAGTGGAAGACTATTGAAACTTATGTAGGGCCTATACATATGTAGGTTGTATTGTGAAATTAGGTATTTTATGTTTTATTATTAATTGTAATTATTGTGTTAAATTGTATTGTGTATATAATTGTATTGTGTATTGTATAATTGTAAATTTTATTGTGTATTGTTTATGATTTTATTGTGTATTGTAATTTTATTGTGTATTGTTTATATTGTGTCTACCACTGCCACCGGGTGCTTGCCCACTTGCAGTATAAATAAATACATAATGAAATAAATATTCTTTCGCTATCTTTTACGTTTTATGTCACGAGTTTGAGAGATTTGAAACTTAATGATTACAGAAGACAAGGTTTTCAGCTTTTATAGGCACTTCTCTGGAACATCCTCGTTCATGTTGTGTTTCGATCGATTACATATTTCCGTTTTAAAGTAGTTTTAACTAGATCGTTCTAGAATCACCTGGAATCTGAGTTCTGAATGAAAGAGTACGGAAAGAAGAGCCGGGGATCGAGCCCTTTCAGAAAATCGAAATACTCATAGAACCCATTACTCTAGTAAAGAACAGACAGCGTAGAGTTTTAACACATTTTATTAATTAATTTAAATATATTTTGAGTATGTCACTCCTAGCCACACTACCATGAGAATGTCAGAACCTGGGTAGACCAAGAAAAACGTTGGATTCGGACTATGACAGACTATATGCCCTACGACATACGAAATCGATGACAACCCTCATGGAGTTGGACCATACTGATGTATTCTGCTTGTAGGAACCAGTTACATTCATTATAATGAGAAAATGATTATTCTCTTGCTGTCTTTTAAGTTTTATGTCACGAGTTTGACAGATTCGAAACGTGAATGATTACCGCAGACAAGGTTCGAGCTTTTATAGGCACTTCTGTGGAACATTCTCGTTCATGTCATGTTTCGATCGATTACATATTTCAGTTTTAAAGTAGTTTTAACTAGAACGTTCTAGAATCACCTGGAACCTGAGTTCTAAATGAAAGAGTACGGAAAGAAGAGCCGTGGATCGAGTCCTTACTGGCAGTCGAAATATTCATAGAACCCATTACTCTAGTAGAGAACAGACAGCGTAGAGTTTTAACACAATTTATTAATTAATTTAAATATATTTTGAGTATGTCACTCTTAGCCACACTACCATGAGAACGTCAGAACCTGGGTAGACCAAGAAAAACGTTGGATTCGGACTATGACAGACTATATGCCCTACGACATACGAAATCGATGACAACCCTCATGGAGTTGGACCATACTGATGTATTCTGCTTGTAGGAACAAGTTACATTCATTATAATGAGAAAATGATTATTCTCTTGCTGTCTTTTACGTTTTATGTCACGAGTTTGACAGATTCGAAACGTGAATGATTACCGAAGACAAGGTTCGAGCTTTTATAGGCACTTCTGTGGAACATTCTCGTTCATGTCATGTTTCGATCGATTACATATTTCAGTTTTAACTAGAACGTTCTAGAATCACCTGGAATATGAGTTCTAAATGAAAGAGTACGGAAAGAAGAGCCGTGGATCGAGTCCTTACTGGCAGTCGAAATATTCATAGAACCCATTACTCTAGTAGAGAACAGACAGCGTAGAGTTTTAACACAATTTATTAATTAATTTAAATATATTTTGAGTATGTCACTCTTAGCCACACTACCATGAGAACGTCAGAACCTGGGTAGACCAAGAAAAACGTTGGATTCGGACTATGACAGACTATATGCCCTACGACATACGAAATCGATGACAACCCTCATGGAGTTGGACCATACTGATGTATTCTGCTTGTAGGAACAAGTTACATTCATTATAATGAGAAAATGATTATTCTCTTGCTGTCTTTTACGTTTTATGTCACGAGTTTGACAGATTCGAAACGTGAATGATTACCGAAGACAAGGTTCGAGCTTTTATAGGCACTTCTGTGGAACATTCTCGTTCATGTCATGTTTCGATCGATTACATATTTCAGTTTTAACTAGAACGTTCTAGAATCACCTGGAATATGAGTTCTAAATGAAAGAGTACGGAAAGAAGAGCCGTGGATCGAGTCCTTACTGGCAGTCGAAATATTCATAGAACCCATTACTCTGGCTGAGAGCCATTAATTAACTTGAGAGAGCCGCGTATTAGAAATTAATGTTTCTTTCCTCAAACGCGTCGTATCAATCAATATACGAGGCGTGTTCTTAAAGTAAGTTCCAAAAGGGTGTAGAAAGTAAACGGGAAAATATTTACAAACCATTTTTTTTGCATTGTATTCCCCACACTTCAATTACTTCTCACCATAATCTCCACCATTATTGAGGCTTTTATCGAGTCGTGGCACAAGTCTTTCTATCCCCTCATTGTAGAATTCACCCGCCTGCGAACCACTCCGCAACATTTGTGGAAAATTCAAGGAAAGCGAAGAAATTATGAACCTCCTGTCCTCATGAATTTTTTCATCGACAACACGCACCAAATCGTCATTGATCAAAGATGGCCGACCGGTATGCTGCTCGTCATGCACAGAGATGCGGCCCTCGTTGAACTTTCTAACCCATCTCCTGACCATTCCATCAATAATGGCATCATCACCATACACCTCACAAAGTTGACGATGAATGTCAGCTGGTTTGATGTTTCTCGCATTCAAGAAACGGATAACAGACCGCATCTCACAGTCGGCGGGGTGCTCGATCACTTTAAACATTTCAACTGATCACAACTAACCACACACACGGACTGAAGCTCTGAAACTGCATGCACAGCTTGCCTGAGGACTGAAGAAGAAAACACGCATGCGCAAAATAACGATTGCAGCTATGCGACAGCTATAATTGAAAATGGAACTTACTTTAAGAACACGCCTCGTATTAATCCGTTTATGGTTATTAATTATTTTAGCTATTTTCAAAATCTATTAAAACTGAAATATAAGCTCTGCAAGTTAGGGAATTTCAACGACGAAAAGTGTCCACCTCTAGTCGTGTTGTACGTGATGCCTAAAACAATTTGTAAACGGCGTGATTCTGACACTCTGTACCAAGGTTTAAGCAACAGTCGCCTTTGCTACTCGACTTTTAAAAATGCAACAAACTTTGAATGTAAATGTTCAAAAATGCGACAACCACATTGGACTTCTGAAACAAAGATGGTAATGGAAAAAATGAAATCAGAGATGTGTTTGAACTAATCTGAATTTAAATGAAATGCTAAAGGCATGGGCAATGTTCAAAAAGGTATTGAGCAAGAATTTATTGTTCAGAAATTGATTTCAAAGAATTGGTGCAATTCATGTAAGTTAAGTAGATGAGCGAACAATTTCTTCAAATTGATTTATATAAATCCATCGCATACTGTATATTGAGAGCGAGGATTCAGTTGCATGAAACTTGTAAAAACTGGAATTAGAAACTGCCTTTCAGTAAAAAGAGTTAGCACTCTGCTAACAATAAATCTTGAAGGGCCTACACGTAAAGCATTTCAATTTTTAGAATACCCATAAAATAACGTATTTTAATGTGATGTAAATTCAGCAGTAATTGATTCTAAACATACCTACGTCTAATGATTTTAAGAGTCTACTGCAAGAATGATGGATGTCACTTTCTTGTCGAAAATGAACCAAGACTGGCAATGCATAGCTTAAGACATATGGAATGTATATAGAGAGTTATATGGCATTAACACTGATAGTCATTGTCCAGTAATGATCGGAAAATCACGGTTAAGCTTTGAACGCTAAGCATTTCAAACTTTCAATTGCTTCTACTGCAAAATGTATTCCAAATGACATCCATCATTCTTGCAGGGGCTCTTCATTTACTTACATAAGTATATATATATATAATAATAATAATTTTATTTATTTATTTATTTATTTATTTATTTATTTAATGTGCTGTACAACAGCCAGTGGCCAATTACAGTTCAGCACAAATATAACAAAAAACATAAAACAAAAATAATTATTACACATAAATATAATTACAATAATGACGATGAATGGATAACTAAGAATACTATGAGACAATGTTAATTGAGTATAATGCCTAAAATAATACATAAATGATAAATAGTTGCCAAGAGCAGACAAAGTCTATACATTGAAGGGATCGAATTCGCAGCCATGCATGTTGGCATTTTTAATGCATCTGGAGACTGGTGAAAGAAATTTCGAATTTCTAATATAGAAAAGTTTGTGGGCTCTCATGTCTTTTGTTGGAATACGTAAGGTAATAATAATAATAATAATAATAATAATAATAATTATTATTATTATTATTATTATTATTATTATTATTATTATTATTATTTATTTAATCTGGCAGAGCTAAGGCCAGTAGGCCTTCTCTTCCGCCCAGCCAGACTCTAATTCTAATTGAATACAATTGCTTACATAGTTATTACATTAATATCTAGACCATAAAACAACATGAAAGTAAATAAAAATAGCTGGATAAATAAAGTTAGTGTGACAATAATAAACATTGGTAAGAAATAGTGATAATAATAATAATAATAATAATAATAATAATAATAATAATAATAATATCTAGAGTGTGATAAGATGAATTGAAAGTAATAAAACTCCAAGAAACAAATTATATAACTTTTTGTTTCTGCATACTTTATTAATTTTATCTTTCTGCACAATTATTTACAGTATTGCACAAGCATTTCACAATTTGCACAAATGCAATTTTTTTCATTTGTGCATTTTTGCGACAATTATTTATTTTCTAGCTTAAATGTTGCTCTGTACATATCAGCCAGAACCTCAATCAGAGAACAAGTGAGGTGTACTGCCTTATAATTAGACTTCGTATTCCAGCTACCTAAAGACTGAAGTTAAAGACACATTGGGTATATAGTACGCCGAACACAGGTAATGCAACGGATAAGAATATAAACAAACAGGTCGTCGCTGCGTGTTCGTGGAGTACAGTCAACTGCCGACATTCTGAAGCTTGAGCCGTGATGTTCATTTTCGTCGTGATCTTTGTAGTGAATAATAACGTGCATTCGTAACTTACGGAACTTGAAATTATATTATATTGTAAGAAATTCTTTCAGTGGCATATGACGTTATTGGTGCATGATATAGTACAAGATATTCCTATTGTCTGATATTTTTTCGTGTTTCATTAGAATATTGCATGTCACTCATCACTGAAAACCCACTAATTGAGATTATATTCATATGTATTAATTCTTTTTTTAAGTTAATACTTGTATACTAGAATGTATTTTCCTGTTTGTGATTATGTATTCAGTCTCTTTTTTAATATTATTTTGAAGTTAATGCTGATTGTGTATATGTATTCAATCTCTTTTTTTATTTTTTTATTGTTATTATTATTATTATTATTCTTTTTAATATTTGTATACCGGTATGTATTTTTCTGTATGTGATTTCATCCTGGTTGAGTGGAAGAGAAGGCCTGATGACCTTAATTCTGCCAAGGAAAATAAAACTATTATTATTATTATTATTATTATTATTAATTTTCTATGCACTTCTTTAGAAATTCCCTAAAATGTAGATTATTTAATTTATTAATTAGGATGTTGTCACTGAACATCATGGTAGGCTTCACAAATCCATGCTAAACGTCGAGTTATTATCTTCGTAATTTTCAGATTTTGATAGTACTGGTTCTTTTTTATTACGTTCAACACACTTGCTGTGCCTTTTGGTATTGCAGTGTCTTTCAGGGCACTATTTTTGTCACGTTTACGTTTATTTTACGGAATTTATATGTAATGTTGTCTATATTGACAGTGAAAATATTAGTTCAAATATCCTCAAATATGCCCTGCAATATTACACGCTTGAGGGTCTTCCCTAAGGCATTTTACCTCTGCAATGAACCTTCAATCAGCCACAAAGATGTAATTATTTAAATAATACGACTAGTAAGACCAGTGATCGATAAGACTACTCACTATGACTGCGTCCCAGTTTTGACTTTCTAGAGGAAGAGGGCAGAGGATGCGTAACTATTTTGTATACGAATCAGGCAATTTCTTTCTAGTTTATAGGTAGCTAAAATACGGAGCCTACTTATAATAGATGTGAATATGAGCCAGAACCTCAGTCAGAGGTAGAAGAGCTGTTGAAACCTATAATTGTTAAGTACTCCGTGCACAATATTGAGTCAGTGGCAGAATTAATGATGGGAAATGGGTGAAATCCCCACAGCCAATAGAGCTGAAATAGAATTACTAATCGTATGACGTTGACCGTTTACGGTTATGTATAGTTATTATTTTGCTTCGTTGAATAATTAATTTCCACCTCCGAGCCGGTTCATAACACACCAACCGTGCCTTCGATATTCAATTAAATTAGAGGTTACACGTGTAATGCCCGAGGTGCATCCACAACATCTGCTAGTTCAGTAAGGTTATACAGGTTGCTTGTAGCTTTCGTTTGCTATATACTAGTACTAGATGAAGTCTATGCGGAGGAGTAGTTTTCGTTAAAGTGATTACTACGACTTGTATTGAATCCCAGATTCATGTTTCCAGATTTGGATGAAGATAGTGGATTTCATGAGCAATATTTTACCTTCGGAAGGAAAATAATATTTAGTCTGTCGAAAATAATCTCTCGGAATTCTCCTTTTCTCTTCATTATTCCAACAACACACTCAAGAATTTACATCATTTTCGTCTCCAAAAAGACACCGCCTGTGTTTGTGTCGCATCGAATCTGCCATTCTGATGGAATTCATTTTGCATTTTGTTGTTGCTATTGATTGGGAAGGTGACATTGTGATACATTTTTGAACCCATGTTAATGTGTATAATCAATGTAACATGATTAAAGTATGTAGTGCTGTTTGAAAAATTAATGACGTCATGTGTATCTTGTACCATAATATAGTTACATGCACCAAAACTTATGTTAGCCCCTCGTTGTAACATAACTCTCAAAGACAAAAATTCCAATACTTATCCAAACAAAAAAGTTATAATAGTTGCACATATGGCCTCATCACATTACTTATCTTTGTAAGAGGCTTCGTAAAACAATTTATAAATTCGTCAATCTTCGATGCTACTTACCTATTAGAGTTCTACGAAATGTTTATTTGGCCATTATTCAGTCTATCATTCAATATGGTATAATTGTTTGGGGTGGAAGTACAAAAATTAATCTTAGTCCGTTAAATTTACTACAAAAACGAATAATTAAAATTTGTTTGAAGAAACGTTTCGATTATCCAACTAAATTAATTTATTCTGAATTTAATGTATTTAATATTGAACAAATTTATAAGTATACGCTTTTAAAATTTTATCATAAAAATCGTAATAAGTTTGTATTACAGACACACAATTATGACACAAGACGAAATATTAATTCAACATTAGTAGAACCTAAATGTCTCACATCTGCTTGTCTAAAGCATAGCATAAATTTTGGCCCTCGGTTGTACAATGCTTTAACTAAATTACACCCCGAACTTCTAACATGTAACCCACTAACATATAACAAGAAAATTAGAAACGTGTTAATATCTTCAATTTGATTAAATAAATTTATAGCCTATGTGTAGGAATTAATCAACCTATATTATATTTGTATTCTATAATTTTGAAATATATATATATATATATATATATATATATATATATATATATATATATTAGTCCTACTTTTCACGTGCGACATTATTCTTCTCTAGTGTTAATATTATATTATATAAATCCATTGCCGCTATAATTATATTTTAGTTCCTATTTTATTTTACTTATTTATTTATATTATTATTATTTTTTATTTTAATATTATATATGAACTGCGACCAAGCACGAGCGCTGCTCATTCGGTCTCAAATTTTGTTAATACTACTATATCTTCTTTTTATATTGCTTGTATTATTTCATTTGTATTTCTCTTTGTTTGTTTTGTAATTATATTTCTTTATTCTGTATATTTGAATTTAAATAAATAAATGAACAAATAAAAAATAAATACACAAGATAAATGGGACGCCCTGTACATTAGGATATGTGATTAAATGTAATCAAGGGTAGTGTTGGACCGTATACAGCAGTCTTCCGATGGTGACTAATATTTGCGGGCGAGAGCTATTTTATGCCCGTTGCGCGCGCGCGGAGCTCTTTTACCTGTAAACATTGCTAAAGGATATACAGATCTTAGAACACAGCGCATCATGACGGAACGGAAGCGCTTAAAGCTTCCAAGGAAGAGTGGAAGATACAATATTTATGCTTCGAACATGGTGATGAAGTCCGGTGTTTGTTGTGTAAAAAAAAAAAAATATATCATTAGCAAAAAAAGCAACATAAAACGGCTTCATGAGAGCAACATGAAAAAAATATAGGCATAATGTTTTATTTGTTGCTTGTTTCTGGATATTTACTTTTGTTAGACTACATGTTTATTTAATTTAGAAATAATATTTTATCTTTGATTGCATTTTAACTTATACTATTACTAAACTCAAAATGCTCATTCACTTTTATTCCAATAACTATTTTCAGGATTTTTATCAAATATGAACTAAACATTTTGAAAACTTTGATGCAAGGAGCTGTTTTAGTAACGTCAATATAAAATGTACTTAAAAATATAATTTCAAAACTATTAGACTATATGTTTATATAGTTTAAATTTCACAAATTGTGGCCGAAATTGTGGAAGTTTTAAAAGTCATACGTATTCTCTTAAATGATTGACCCCAAAAATTACGATGGCTCTCAATATCTTAATTTAATCAATTTGTTTTTTTTCGTGTTACGTGCATCTCACAAATCACTCTAAGAAAACTCATTACATAATCACGACTGGAGAGTAAGGACTACATTTTCACAATCACACAATCAATATACTCTATTTAAATCAATATTGCCATTATTATTTTTTCAACAAATACTCAAAAGTACTTAGATATCACACACGTGGAGCAGGTAGACCCTATTAGTTTCTCCTAACCAATGAAGTGAAGTATTTACATAATAAATAATTGCTTTTAACCATAAAATGGTTTACATACAATTAACTTTTCCTATTTCTCTTTTTGTTCCTAAAAACCCTTCCCTTTGCGATTTGTTTATATATGTACATGTATATTAAATAACTGAATAATTAGCCCTATTACATAGCCAGAAATTTAGTAACGTAATTTATTGTAATAATTGCTGCCTTTATTCGTTGCATGTGCATGTACATCCTTGTTGTCTACTTTACAGTGGATGCGCTATGCGCTATTGATCAAGGTCGAGCTCTTCTACCATGATTGGGAGCTAATATCGTCTCATCCCTGGTATACAGAAATGTGAGGGAAATCACTACCTGAAAGCCGTATGATGATAATAAATATGAATATGAATACTAGCAATCTTGTCACTATTGATTGCTTTATCTCAATAAAAATGAGTTCGTTGTTAAATGCATACATTAATCTACTATTCTCTAATTTCTCTCATTCATTTCTTTTACTTCTTCAAAGAAATTTAGCATGTTGTTTTTATTGCTGGAGAGAAATTCATTATGTGGCAAATGGTGGAGCCTGCTTAGCCGAATAGCACAACTGACACGCAACTCATTCCATCACGGGTGCCAAAAAAAAGGCTATTAGGGCTGAAGGGCATAGGGAAAGTCGACAAGCATCTCTGCACCTGTATACGCTGTAGAACTCGTGGATTAGAATATTCTGAGTTTCACTGTTGCGAAGTTAGTAGGCTGCTATATTGCTGTTCTCTTAGTGTAATAAGTTAATTGATAGAATCAGTGGCGGTGCATCAATAAGAGCACAAGAGCACGTGAACACCTTGTTTCCATTAATGCACGACTCGTTTTATTATTTGATACCGTATTGACGTAGTGGGGATGTATAATATCAGAATCGAGTATTTTAAACTTCCCGCATCTTGCATAAACTTCTTATGTAAACTTGGCAACATCCGTTCACGTACAAGCCGTGCTCTTTTCGAGATGGTTACAGGAATTTCACGCATGCGCGGGAGAAAATTGTCTTTAGGTGGCCACTTATGACTCGTCAAGAGCACAAAGCGTTAAGTGAACATGATGAGTATCTATCCTACAGATGTCAGGTCCATCGATGCCTATTGTTCACGTGCTATATCTCGAGGAGGAAATTCAATAGCCTGTAGATGTCAGCATCTGACTGTAGGAACGTTTACTTACGTGGATGTGTGTACAGTGCTGCTACGAGAGTGTAGTTTGTGAATTACTATACTTCAGTGTCGGCATGATAGTATAGTTTGGCTTTCAAACACGTGCTGGCTGACTGTGGCGGTGGTATGAATTTAAGTATCTGTATGGCAGTGTATAATATTTGAGAATAATATTTACTGGCATGTATTTATAGTAATCTATGCCAGTGGGATTACAGTACTGGTATAGGCTATAGTGTATCAGTGTGTTGTGAATGAAAATATGTTACTGAACACACGCGTTTGTAAATAACGAGACTGTGGTACTGTATGTATTCATTTTTAACAAACGTAAACAATGAACTCTGTTCAAGTAATTTTGAACAGTAAAGAACTGGGTAAACTGGCTTACAAAGAAAAATTGGAAATAAAAAGATTGAGTTTCATTATTATTATTATTATTATTATTATTATTATTATTATCATTATATGTTATTTTGAATTTATATACGGTTTTTTCGATAGTGAAACATTGCAATCATGACATTTCATATTAGACTAAACGTACGATTTCAAATTCTCTTCGATTTTGGAACCACAAAATTGTCAACACACATAATATTTTATCACGAGCCGCCACTGGATAGAATGATTACGTGTGGAGGTCTGTGAACAGGAAATTATGGATTATGTAAAGCTGGCTTACTCCTCATGCCGTAAGCAGCTGTACCCTGAAGAAAAATGGCTGAATATTGCATTGCAGAAGTTTGTGAAGCCTTGCCGATGAACAGAATTGCTGACCGTGCTTATGGTAAACACAGCGAAACGAACTAGCCGCACGCTTTGAGCTGAGATCAGGTGAAATTCGAACGAGTGATAATGTAAAATAGTCTGTTTGTTTGTAGTTCGCACTGAATCCATCCGTCCGTAGCGTGTAGAGCAATAGAGGCTGAGTGGATAATGAACTAGCTGCGCGCTCACTGTTTGGTGACAGCTGTTCCTACTATTACCATTTTAATTAGAAGCAAGACATTGATGAATCAATTCTGAAGCCAGACATGTTGATCTGTTCAAATAATTAGACTTCAGTAGGAATGTATAAACGGATTTGGAAAGGTGCACAGGGACCTCGTTAAAAAAAAAAAAGTTATTTTGTTGCATTCCGAATTTTTCAATTTCGGTTTGGAAAACAAAACAAAGAGTTACAAAGAATGCATGTTGATTGTGTTTACGCAGCAAACCAAACCAGAATGTATCTCAATAGGTAATGTTATCGCGTAGTTGTCTCCTACAAATGTTTCAATTTTTTGTACTATTAGGACTACAACCTTTGCTGTGGTCGTGCCGGAGAATCAGTCCCATTCCGAGGCTTACTGTTAGGTTTCGTAACAAGCTGTTTTTTACGGTGATGGGTTGTTAGCCCTTCGCCCAACCCCCAAGCTGGAGGACCACACCTTATCGGCTGTCCACGACTGCTTAATCAATATATTCGCAGCTACCCTCCATATCTGGAGGCCGTCACCTCTATCCGCAACCTGAGGACGCGCCATGCCGTGGTGATAGGGACCCACAATACATGGTTCTTAGGAAAATATTTGGGGCTAAGAGGGATGAAGTTACAGGAGAATGGAGAAAGTTACACAACACAGAGCTGCACGCATTGTATACTTCACCTGACATAATTAGGAACATAAAATCCAGATGTTTGAGATGGGCAGGACATGTAGCACGTATGGGCGAATCCAGAAATGCATATAGAGTGTTAGTTGGGAGGCCAGAGGGCAAAAGACCTTTGGGGAGGCCGAGACGTAGATGGAAAGCCAGTAAGTAAGTAAGGACTACAACCTAGCCTCGCCTCTTCGATATCTCAGAGCTAGCATGCGAAGGTGTCACATTCTCCGGACTCGCATGGCATTGATTAAGTAACATCTGTGAAATACAAAGTCAGAGCATTTTAGCAGGGTCCTACCTTTTCTCTTAACTTTGAGTTTCATTCCATCAACACTCTCCGTTACATTCTTAAAATTCAATCAAATGTCAGGTAATCAATGACGAATTTTCGGACTTATCTCACTGTTTCAAATGCCATCGACGCTAGATAACCTACTAGTTTATACAGAGTGTGAAATAACGCCTGCGGGACAAAATTCCGGCACGTCTGGCGACGCTGATATAACCCCTGCAGTGCGATAAAACAAACATTTAACATTTTATTTATTTATTTACTTATTTATGTATTTATTTATGTATTTATTTATTTAGTTATTTAATTATTTATTTATGTATTTATTTATTTATTTAGATATTTATTTATTTACTTACTCACTTGCTTATTCAGTCACTCACTCATTAATTGATTGATTGATTGATTGATTCATTCATTCATTGGTTCATTGATTGATTGATTCATTCATTCATTTACTTATTTACTTATTTATTTACTTACTTACTTACTTACTTACTGACTTACTTATTATTTATTTATTTATTTATTTATTTACTTGCTTAGTTACTTATTTATTTATGCATTTATTTATTTATATATTTATTTTATTGTTTGTTTGTTTATTTATTTATTTATTTATTTATTCATTCATTCATTCATTTATTTATTTACTTATCGTAGTAGAGATAAGGCCGTATGACTTTGATTGGCAATATAAATTATATCCGCCGCTATTACACCAATAGCTAGACGTGCGCTTCCCAACCAAGCGGTATTGTGAGAGAGTCCTACATTGCATTGGAATGCACGTCTGTAAAAATAGGACGAAGAAGGGGAAAAGAAGTGATTGGTAGAAGCTATGGGGAAGACCGCACTTAATAGGCTATTGTGTAATTAATAGTATTTAGGATTATAAAATAAAGAGGAATCTTTATTGATCATTAAAAATAATACTTCACTTAAAACAGGTCACAAAAAGAAAGTTATCAGAAGGATGGGTAGAACGGAGAAAAATTCTCTCCGGCACCGGGACTCGAACCCGGGTCTTCAGCTCTACATGCTGACGCTTTATCTCCGTTATACCCGTTCTTCAACATATGGTAATGCAGAATTTCTGCACGGAAATATTATATGTACTTCGTTACATCATTGAATATGATAACCATTAGTAATCACTTCTTGATTCAAGACGGCGCCTTGTTCCGGCGGACCCCGGCCACTCAGTCACTCGTAATGACTGCACCTCTGTACATAGAGCGTATTCCGAATCTCAGCGCTGAGCAATCTGATGGCATCACAGTGTTCCGAATTTCAACGATGACGTCACTGATGCTCCACCGGTGTCGCACCGGTGCCATCAGCTTGCAGAGGTGGTGGCAGTCTCCATCAGTGAATCTGATTGGTTCTTGTATAGGGCGGGAATTAGCAGACGAATGACATCGTGCACTGTTGTGTCATGGCGGTGTGTTCTGCTGTATTGTTTATAATGTGCATAACGTAAAAAAAAATATGTTAATGGCTTATGAGCGAACATGTGAACGGACCAGTTATTACCACTGGTTTAAGAATTAAATTTTTTATGCCCTCTTTTCTTTGAGCGAGATGACAGTACGGAAATTTGGCAAAATCTTGCTAACGTAGCACAATAACAACTTTTACAGCCGCCATGATAGTCATTGAACCTTCCAACAGCTTTGTTCCTATTCCGCTGTAGCGTGACGTCATTGATGTCCACCGGTCCGGTGAGATTCGGAATACGCTGATAGTGTTGGACATTGTGCCACTGTCACACAGTACATGGGGGTAGGCCACCAAAGGAGAACAGAGATGTAGAACTTAAACTGAGAAGGATTCAATCCGGCATCGGAACTAGAATCCGGTGTGGCTTAGTGGATAAAGCGTCAGCACGTAGAGCTGAAAACCCAGGTTCGAGTCCCGGTGCCGGAGAGAATTTTTCTCGGTTATATCCATTCTTTACCATATGAAGGCATTATCACAAAAAAAAAAAACAGCCCTAGTAAGTTTTAATGAAACTGAAGTAAGGACACATTTGCTACTATTTCAAATGTTTTTTGACCCCAAAAATGACACATGTCAGGTGTAATAGCCACAAGGATAAACACCAGTTGTACGGAAACAGCTGACATGTGTTGTTCTATTTATTTTTATTGTTCTCCCGAAAAATAGCAATTTTGTTTTTGTAATAATGTCTTCATATGGTAACGCAGAATTCCTGCACGAAAATATGTACATAATTGTAATAAGTTAATCTGAAGTCTTTGACTGTAACAAAAGAAGGAAAAGAGGAAGTAATGTTTCCTTCTTCATTCATATAGCTGAGATCAATATTGCTAATGCATTCAAATGAGCAAGTTGTATAACAACGGTTACATTCGCTCTAGCCTGAAACATATCTTGACTGCGAATCTTGGATTTTATTGTATGTTCTGGCCACACTTGAGTTGGCCCTCCTTGAGGGGTGGTTGCGGCTGTCAAAATGATGAAATGCTTTTTGTTGACTTGATGACAGCACACATCAAGACTGCTACAAACTCGTGAACAAGATCGATGTCCTCCCGGCAAGCACTTGACTGACAACACGGTGTAGCGTCATAACTCGGGGGCTTTGATTGAGTGCGTCATGCCAACAATATATCGCTGCAACATTTCAACGTTTGACGTGACGTGTAGTAGGCCTATGTGACCTGCTGAATGTCTATCTGCCCGTCCGTGTTCCAAATCACACCCTCTCTTGTTTTCACTTTCGCTTTTCTGCAACATTTATCTCGTAAGTGACATGTAAAATTACCATTTTGCATTTTTGTTGATTAATGTTGTGGGTGTTTTTGTGATTATTATAGATGATGATATTAAAACAAGTTGACATGCTACGTATATCCCTCGATACTTGCTACGGACTTCATAAGACCAGCCACTTCAGACGAAAACAGATGATGATAATGATGATGATGATGATGATGATATTAGTGACAAAAATAACAATAATGATAGACCTAGTAATAATAATAATAATAATAATAATAATAATTATTATTATTATTATTATTATTGAATGAATGAATGTTAGCCATATTATTCCATGTTGGGCACAGGTCTCCTGTGATGGGGTTAGAACCCCCTCGACAGGGATGGCTCAAGTGTACTCACTTGGTGAGCCAATCCAGGCGAGCTTGTCGTGTATACTACTTTTGTGACATGGTTCATAATCCTGTTAGACTTTAACTAGTCTCAGCACTATTCTTTGTTCATTTTTTTACTTGCACTACACACATTATACTGACACTGGCACTTTGACAAACACTGATTGCTATTTACACTATTTACCTGACACTTTCTCAACACTGACTTTACTATTTACAAGAATTATCTTACACTTTCACTAATACTGACTTTACTATTTACAATATCGTAACACTGATTACGTTATCTATTTACAATGACCTTCCCTGTTCTTTCCACAAAACTCTGTTCTTTGCTGTCCTCGACCATTGTTTCCCCGCCTCTTTGGTAAACATGTCGGACCATCTGAGCTGTGGTCTTCCCTGTCCTCTCTTTCCGACATAGGGATCCCACATCGTGACTGCATGGGTCCATCTTGTCTGGTGTAGTCTCGCCACATGTCCCCCCCCCTCCAGGTCCACTTCGTTGCCGTGGCTCGTTCTGCCGCGTCAGTAGTGTTCGTCAGACTTTGCAGTGTTTCGTTTTGTCATTCTGTCTCGTAGCGTGGTGCCCCGTATTTTTCTTTGCATCTTCCTCTGGCATGTTTGTATGTTATTATTAGACTTCGTTGAATTTCCACACGCAGCATGCAATCAGGTTATCGATGTACGGTAGTATAGAGGAAGTGAGCGACCGCCCGGTCTCATAGTATAAGCAGTTCATGTTAAGAGTTGTGACCTATCCAAATAGATAGAGCATCTACAGCTAATGTATACCTATGTAAGCACTTGTTCTTGCATTACTGTGGTTGGAATAGTCAAAGTTTAGCATTTGTTCAGCGCAGACAAGAATTCAATCAAACATACTACAGTGAGAGTGTTGCTGTTCCAAATAATTGCCCCTGGAATACCCTTACCCCCGCAGCCAGTTTTGACCCGTTGGGGGACGTGGTTGGATTCTGTTAATTATTATGCAGAACATTACGGAAAAATAATGGAGGTAATTGATGCATTGGATAGCACAGAGAGGTTCCGCTGTTGCAGCTGTAAAATCATTGCTTTCTGAACAGCTATTGGAAGATATTCTGTTCATTGATTCTAATTTTAAAATCGTATCCAAATGCATCATCCTGTTAGAATCATCTAAACTATAGCTCTCAGAAGCCCTTAATGTAGTGGATTAAGTATCACAAACAATTATCCAAAAAACAATTCACTAATTTCAGAAAAAGTGAAATGTAAGTTGAGAAACATTAGGTCTATTGCTAAAAATTCTGCCTATTCACAACTTCGTATTATAAAAGATGTACTGTCAGGTCACGATAAGATGTCTGAAGTTGGTGTACTAAAAAGTAGTGACTTTCCGTTCTTCAAATATGCACGTATTACATGGTGTGATGTTGAACGTACATTTTCCCAATATAAAAACTGTTTAAGTGACCATCGGAGGAGGTTACTTTGCAGTCGCTCAAAATGTACGTAACTCCTCACTGTAATGTACATGTTAAAGGATGATGTGAGTATCTTACATTAAATTTTAAGAGTTAATATATCTCACTATAAAATAATTGTGTATTTACATGTTTAGACAGTTCCTACTTCAATGATCATTATATTTCTTGAATGCAGGATACAGGTTTTATTGTAACCGCAGTATACTGCTCAGTGTTTACATCAGAGGCATATTCCATTCTTTCCACGCCCCCTTTTCATACAGTTTCATACAGTTGCCCTTTTCCGCATGCACAGTAAACCTTGCGAATCTCGTGGCAATTCCACGAAGTCTAGTTATTATTATATAATAATTCTGTGCTCGTCAGCCCATGGAGGGCTGATGTCCTCACCTTAATATATCTCCGCAGAAGTAAACGATCATCCAATTAGTACTGAGGTAACGTGTGTTTAGCATGCCTATTACACTCTTACTACGTCATACTACTTTTGACCAATAAAACGGTACGAAAGGACGTATTTCAACCAATCATGGCTGCTTATCGCACAAATTTATCGCGTCCCTAGCATTTGTTTAATTTTATCGCGTCCCTAGCATTTGTTTAATTTTGTCGCGTCCCTAGCATTTGTTTCTTTGTTTGCCAACATTTGAAACTGCGCTGGTCTGGACGTCAAAAATATATATAAAATTACAAACCACTCCAGTCGATGCACAGCAGTTTCAAATATGACTCGCATTGGCATTCAAGAACAAGAATTAATAAAAATCACTGATCATACCTATGCATCTTCTGAAATCCGATTTACAAATAAATGAAGAGCACCATTCGGAAATCCTGAATAAGTTGAATACACCATGCAGGCCTAAATCAACGAGTTCCACTTCTATTATGCACACGTCCAATATAACACCAATTGAACCACCAACCACATTCAAATTTGAAAATTGTACATTCAATAATTATTCCTTTTAAAATTATTCATGTTTATTTTTTATGTCATCGTCGTTAATTAAAACTTTTCTGACACGTGTATATTAGTTAGGTTATGTTATAGCTTCTGCTCTGAGAGGATAAAAAGAACTTCTGCTATATGATATTATGGACAGTCACGTATCAGAGATTGTTTAATATTAAGATTTATTGAATAGTAATCATTACAGTGTCTGTATAAAGACACTACTGCCATCTAGCATGCATCTAGCGTAATATTTGTAATGTTGAGATGGTACAATAATACATTTGAAGACAGTTGTATTTTCGTAAGTCCAATTAATATTTTATTCTATTGGAGTACTTCGTTACTTCTAATCTTTATATACTTTCTTCTAATCGTGTAATAGTCAATTAAATCCCACTCGAGTTTTGATTTTCTCTAGATAAATCAAAACGTCTAGTGAGATTACTGTTGATAATCCCTCCAGCCGTTATAGCTGGCTCGCGGAACTGAATTTCGCTACTTACAATACCTCTCTAAATACACCACGCCATTCCCTACGCTGTATTCCAGGTCGCCAGAGACCGAGTTCAGCTCCGTCGGCTAAAATTGGATGAGGGGAAGGAACGAGGTCTGGCGCCCGTTTCACAATGCTAACAAATTACAAATTAACAAGTAAAAGATTACAAATTCTTGTGTGTGTCCACACCTGTGGAGTAACGGTTAGCGCGTCTGGCCGCGAAACTAGGTGGCCCGGGTTAGATTCCCGGTCGGGGCAAGTTACCTGGTTGTGGCTTTTTCCGGGGATTTCCCTCAACCCAATATGAGCAAATGCTGGGTAACTTTCGGTGCTGGACCCCGGACTCATTTCACCGGCATTATCACCTTCATCTCATTCAGACGCTAAATAACCTAGATGTTGATAAAGCGTCGTAAAATAACCTACTAAAACAAATTCTTGTAGACTGTTTCACAATGCTATCTTATTAATTTTTAAAGTTTGACGAACTTTACAAAATCAGCTAAAGAAATTTATAAATAAGCATTATTGATCCATCAGTATTTATTAATGTTGCAACCATAACCTCACAAATATTAGTGAACCCAGCAGCAGCATAAAAATTCTGTGCTACAATAAATAATATTTGATGATAAAAAATCTGCTTCGAATTTAACTGTTTTAACAACATCAACTACAGAGGTGTGAAAATTATTAGAATAATCTTAATTTTAAAGGTTTTTTAATAGTTCCTTCACAACTATTCATTGAATTGATGAATATTGGTATATAATATTACTATACTGATGTAGGATATATTTACTACTAACAATGCCGGAAAGCATTGTTGTACATTGGTATTTTTCTTATATTACAATTGTTAAGGGAATTCAGAAATTATTATATTATATTGGCGGAATTGGAAACATAAAAAATTAATGAAGAAATGCTTTAAACAAATTGTTCTTTGCGTTTAGATTGTTGTGAAGGTTCAATTGAACGTATACATCAGTTATGTTTCCAATTCCGCCAACATAATATAATAATTTCTGAATTCTCATAACAATCGTAAAATAAGAAAAATACCAATGTACAACAATGCTTTCCGGCATTGTTAGTAGTAAATATATCCTACATCAGTATAGTAATATATACCAATATTCATCAATTCAATTAATATTTGTGAAGGAACTATTAAAAAACCTTTAAAATTAAGATTATTCTAATAATTTTCACACCTCTGTACCCTGTAGGCACTTTTGCACACTGACATCTTAGAAATTCCGTCCTTATCTGCTAACGCACGGAACTGACAGCTAGTATACAACCAATGCAAAACAATACAGTTCTCGCTTGGAGGTTGGGACACCAGTTGTCAGAATACCGCGTAAGTAGTGTCGTTATTGCATTATTGAATTATTTATTTTTGGTGCAGGGAACTTCTTTTTTAAGTGCGAGTGTTTATTATATACAGTCTGCGTATATAAATACTTAAGCGGTATTCTGAAGTATAACGCGGGTCTCACTCGAAACCTTTCATTAAATTCATACGAACGTATTAATTCTTAATTACGTCTTTATTTGATTAGGTCTAAATTCAAAATCTTCGTCTGAGTCATTAGAACTTCTTAATTACATCAAAACTACTTTAGTTTAATTCTTAATATTATCCAGTTACTCAAAAATTAATTTAATAAATATATCTTTATTGTATATTTTCACAATTTATTGCAATATCAAACTTTACACATCTCAGAGCTATTGTAGAAAATGTGCTAACTTTACAAGTAAAGTTCACACGTTTATAAAATTACCCTTTATTGTGAAACAAAATACTTATAAAGTGCGCAAAATTTAATTTGTAAAGATTTGATTTTCTTCGTAAAGTTCAACATTACAAACAAAGATTATGAAACAGAAGTTTACAATTTACAAACAAAGTTTACAATTTACAAAGATTGTAAACAGTGTGACTATCACCTTTACTTTTTAACTTCGCTTTAGAATATGCCATTAGGAAAGTTCAGGATAACAGACAGGGTTTGGAATTGAACGGGTTACATCAGCTTCTTGTCTATGCGAATGACGTGAATATGTTAGGAGAAAATTCACAAACGATTAGGGGAAACACGGAAATTTTACTTGAAGCAAGTAAAGCGATCGGTTTGGAAGTAAATCCCGAAAAGACAAAGTATGTGATTATGTCTCGTGACCAGAATATTGTACGAAATGGAAATATAAAAATTGGAGATTTATCCTTCGAAGAGGTGGAAAAATTCAAATATCTTGGAGCAACAGTAACAAATATAAATGACACTCGGGAGGAAATTAAACGCAGAATAAATATGGGAAATGCGTGTTATTATTTGGTTGAGAAGCTCTTATCATCCAGTCTGCTGTCCAAAAATCTGAAAGTTATAATTTATAAAACAGTTATAATACCAGTTGTTCTGTATGGTTGTGAAACTTGGACTCTCACTCTGAGAGAGGAACATAGGTTAAGGGTGTTTGAGAATAAGGTGCTTAGGAAAATATTTGGGGCTAAGCGGGATGAAGTTACAGAAGAATGGAGAAAGTTACACAACGCAGAACTGCACGCATTGTATTCTTCACCTGACATAATTAGGAACATTAAATCCAGACGTTTGAGATGGGCAGGGCATGTAGCACGTATGGGCGAATCCAGAAATGCATATAGAGTGTTAGTTGGGAGACCGGAGGGAAAAAGACCTTTAGGGAGGCCGAGACGTAGATGGGAGGATAATATTAAAATGGATTTGAGGGAGGTGGGATATGATGATAGAGGCTGGATTAATCTTGCACAGGATAGGGACCGATGGCGGGCTTATGTGAGGGCGGCAATGAACCTCCGGGTTCCTTAAAGGCCATATGTAAGTAAGTAAGTAATGTAAACAGTGTGAAACAGGCCCCTGGACCTCGTGGAGAAGAGGGTTCCTAGCTAAAGACAGGTTAGGGCTGCGACTTGATCAAAAGCCTCGTAAAAGCAATGAGTGACTGTCGTTTCACAGGTCATTTCCGATACTATAAGTATTTCAGGTCGCCAGTAACCGAGTTCAGCTCCGTCAGCCAAAATTCGAAAGGTTTATTGAGAGCTTAAATCTGGCTTAAGACGAGTTGGATGTCGGTCGAAGTTGGAAGCCTTGTATATGCAATAAGCGCATGTCGCTGCCGACGCCGTTCCCTACACTGTATTCCAGGTTGCCAGAGACCAGAGGTCTGCATCGGACGTTTTCGCTCGAGCGCCAAGTAGTTCATAGCATAATCTGATAGGTAGCGCACATGCATGATGGGTAAAATTGTCACGAGCGATAAATTCTGGAACGATATAAGCCGAGTGTTAGACATTCGTTCTTGTTACAGTGATGAACTGTGTAGTAACATCATAGATGTTTATCATTTCAAAACTTTGCAGTGTTTAACTAACCTCTCCATAGCACAACTACAAAACTTGCTTTAAAATCTAATATAAATGTTGTAGGTATATGTTTTTTTTTTCTCCACACAGGAGTGATTTTGCTTTTGCCACATCAGATAAGTGTTATTGGATGTAAATGTAATTATTATAAAACGGAGAACACAATCACGATAATGCAAGAACCGTATCAAGTTTTCTAGTAATAATAATAATAATAATAATAATAATAATAATAATAATAATAATAATAATAATAATCTCTAATAATTAGTGTATCAATCTTTGCGTCTGTAACAGTTGTGCAGCATGATTATTCGTTTTATTATATTTTCTGTGACGTTATCTCTGTACTAATATTGTTATTAATCTACTGCTATATCAATAATATTTTGTAAAACGTTTCTACATTGTCGCAGTATATAGGCGGAACACTATGTATGGACCTATCATATTATATTTGTGGTAAATCAAATATTGAATAATTATTAATTAGCAATAATAACTGTATATCGAAGTTTTTCATACTATTTTATTTATAACTTCATGTTCATGTTTTGATACGTTCCATTAACTGTTCCATTAAACGTTTGTTATAAACGCAGAAAAAAAAGCCTTATTTTTACCGTGTGAGCAAAATGTATGTGTATCTTATCTGTCGCCTTCCATACAAGATAAGACATGTCGGTGAGATGACCTTGTACTGTGCTTCCATTTATTACGAGCGTATCTTTATATTCTTCATCTTATACAGTTTCAGTTGCTAGAAATTGGAACTCGCTTCCGAGTGATGTAAGGGGTTGTTGGACAATAACTTCATTAAGTCAAAATTATATAAATTCTTACTTAACTGATTAATTGCTGATTAATATTTGTTACTCATAATGAAACTAACATCTGTCCATTCTTATTATTATTATCATTAATTTCTCTAAATAGATTTACAAAACCTCTAATGGCAATTACATTAATATTCTCATTATAGAAATAGAAATGTATGTATGTATATATATATATATATATATATATTCTCCCTGTAACATAGTTCTAGTAAGCTTATATTAAATTAATTTTCATCATTTTGCTAGCTATCTCAAATATTAAATTAATTATAATTGATTGAATTAAATTAGCTCATAAATTAAGTTACTTCTTTACCTTATAGGTTTATCTAAATTGAAATAAATTCATATGTAGTCTACTAGTCGTTAAAATTGAAGAATATTGCTGGAGAACCTTTTAAGTGTAGTGTAAATATTTGTAATTTAAATATGTATTGTATTGATTAAGGCTGGTTGAGTGGAAGAGAAGACCTTATGGCCTTAACTCTGCCAGCTGAAATAAAATATTATCATTATTATTATTATTATTATTATTATTATTATTATTATTATTATTATTATCATCACGACCGATCGTATCTCACTCGAGGGCGCGACACTCGACCGAGTTCAAGCGAGCGATTTAACTCCAATGCAGCACTCTGCCAGAGACAGAGTTCAGCTCCTTCGGCTAAAATTGTATGAGGGAAGGAACGAGGTCAGGACCTCGTGGAGAAGAGGGTTTCTGCCTAAAATAGGCTATGGATGTGACTTGATCAGAAGCCTCGATCAAGCAATGAGTGACTGTCGTTTCACAGGTCATTTTCGATGCTATAGGTATTTCAGGCCGCCAGTAGCCGAGTTCAGCCCCATCAACTCAAATTAGATGTGAAAGGATTTAGGATTGGTGAAAATGCTATTTTAACTGCGGGTCCAGTACTTCAGTGATAACTAGGTCTGAGAAATATATGCCGTTATACTACCAGCGCGCTTCGTGCTCCTCTAACTTTGAGTACGTCTCAGAGTTGGGATGAGTTAACGCAGTGTCTTTCGTTCGTTTGAACTCATGCTTATCATCACGGTAAGTTAGTCCTCAGCATTTGGGTGGTTGAAAGCCACTCCTTTGACTTCGAAACACAACTATCTGCTAAAGAAAAATTTTAAGACATCATTTTCGTTGTTAAAGAAAAATTGCACTATTTTAAAGACATTTTATTTTCTGTCTGTAGAAAATACAGACTGATTTATATAGAACTGACACATTTATTTCTTTCTTTATTTCAAAACGAATGATGCTAGCCACAATTTGTTATACCTCAAATGTAGAGTATCTTTGGGAGATTACTAACCTCTGTAGCAAATGTTGAAAATTCTTTATTTATTCGGCTGGAAATTCACTTAATGGCCAGCTTTTAACGTCAAATTAAGCAGGAGTTTTGATTCCCTGTCACGAGATGCGCAGATGTTTATTCTTTATTCCTTATGGCTGGCAGCTGTTTTCGACATTTTGTTTTAGTCACTGAAAATGCAGTACACATTAAATCAACGGCTCTTCCTTGTGAAGCAATACTGGATTACGAATTCAATTACAGCTACTCAAAGGGCATACCAGACAGAATTTGGTGTTCGTAATTTCCCCCGCCCCCAAAGAAACACAATACTCGGACTGGTAAACAAATTGGAAACGACTGGATCTCTAAAAGAATAATAATTTTGATGACAATAAATACACAGAACAAAGAATAAACATCTGCGCATCTCGTGACAGGGAATCAAAACTCCTGCTTAATTTGACGTTAAAAACTGGCCATTAAGTGAATTTCCAGCCGAATAAATAAAGAATTTTCAACATTTGCTATAGAGGTTAGTAATCTCCCAAAGATACTCTAGATTTGAGGTATAACAAATTGTGGCTAGCGTCATTCGTTTTGAAATAAAGAAAGAAAGAAATGTGTCAGTTCTATATAAATCACTCTGTATAAGTAATATAACATTGACAATTATCAGCCTTTTTATTTCACTACGTTAATATGATGGCGTATTACGTTTTTGTTTTACATAATTTTTCATTTCATATATTGTTGCAGTGAATAACAAACCACATTTTCAAATTTTCAAAGGAGAATGATTACCTGTTGCTAGAAAACCCAGCCTTACATCTAGCACCTATTCTATCAATAGTCTCTTAACACACACCTTCATCTCAAACAGTAGAAATAACTAAAATGCTCTCTCAATTAATATCACTCAATAAAAGAATTGTATTCCAATGGATACCATCCCATTGTGGAATCCTGGGAAACGAGAATGCGGATGCATTGGCAAAGAAGGGCAGCACTACTACTTACAGACCTGTTACTAAATCTACATATTACTTTGTGAAAAGACATTAAATCTACATACTTAGACTTCAACAAACAAAATTTGGTAACACAATCACAAGGGAAAAAATGGAACTCTCTGCATCATAAACCACAGTTAATTCCCGATTTACCAAGAAAATCGTGTGTAGCTGCATTTAGATTGGCAACAGGCCATGATAGTTTGGCCAAACACCTGCATAAAATTGGAATATATCAGTCCCCTAACTGCCCATTGTGCAACTCAAACCAAGAAATGGATTCGGAACACCTCAAAATCTGTGCTTCAGTGGCCGACCATGATAATGTCTTTGAAAAATATTGGAGTGGAAGAGATCAAATGACTTTATTGTCAAACGCCTGGCATTAGAAAACAACAACAACATCTAGAAAAACTTCGTTCCATTTCTGCAGAAACAATGAGAACATGTTTGAAATATTTTATACAAGCATTATCTACCTCAAAATCTGTATCATTATTATAAATGTCTTCATTTGAAATTGTCACAAAATTTACATACCGGTAAAGCTAAATATCCATAACGTTTATCCAGTATTTTTTTCATCTTGTTTGCTACATTTTTTCCTGTTCCGTGTTCCAAACTACTCGTATTCAGTTTCGTCACATCATTGACTACACGTTATTTTCTGTCTGTAGAAAATACACCTATGGCATTGACAAGTATCAGTGTTATTATTTCTTATTATTATATTGTTGTGCCTGTTCGTTGGGCACTAGTTTTTTTTATTATCCAATTTAATAAACCCTATTTCACCCTGAGATATATTAGGGTTGTAGTTGGCATCAAAATACATATTTTATAACCAATAAACAATAGTAATATTATAATATAAAATTGTGGTCACAGTTACAATTCACATGAATTATGTAAGAGAATGCACCTTAATGAAAGAATGGATGCTGTTAAAGATTAATGAGATGTTTGAGGAATAATCAATGCAAAAGATATACAAGAATGCCTAACCGTTTCAGAGTAAATACACAACGTTAAAAAGATAATCAATATTAGATTAATACAGGGACATCATTTTATTTTTACTTCAATTTTTATTGTACCTGAGTTTTTGAATGTACTTCACCCCCACCCCTTCCACACAGATCCAAGACCGCATATAGTAGCCTTACGGTCATAGTAAACAGTACGTTCCAAAAATATGTTCGCGTTTTCCAGTGACGAAAGAGCTTTCAATATTGAATCATTTTCGCACAGGTACTGTCGTCCATTTGCCTACGTCGTATACCGGTTTCCCCCACCAGTTTTATTCGCCAGCTAGTGGCTGGGCTGTCTGACCTCTCTTCTGAAAACATTAATTTCTGTTAGGAATTGGACGTCTACGTAATATCATACAACTGTTTAAAATAACTTAAATAAAAGGGCCTCGTTAAGTAATTAACTATCACGTATTTACCCCCATTTCTACGACCCTACGACATAACCACTTGGACGGACAGTAGATAGTATGTCTGAGTAATTTTGTCTTTTCGGATCGGGCAGAAGTGAAGATTGAATTTACAGTACGTAAGGTACTCTTTTATAGAGAAGGTACAGAATTATTTCAACATGAGTTACTAGCACGAAGAACGAAACTGGTAATTGGGATTAGGTATAATAGTCTATAGTGCGATAATATGCACGTTAGAACTGAAGCCTGTATCGAAATGAACGGCCACCATTTTCAAAAATGTGTTTAAATATCCATATTATGATTATTTTTCAATTTAACTTCAATTTAACGCTAATGTGCTGTAGGCAGTATACTATATACTGCATAATGAATACGTCCACATGGACAGCTCAGTTCGTGAGTAAAAACACTCATTGTTAATACTGCACTGTATTTTGATTAAACAAAAACCTAATGAAAATTATCAAACTCAAAAGCGCAATATTTCCTAGTTTACGTAAATGGATGAACTACTTTTCTTCCCTCCTATACCTAGTAAAGTGATTTGTTTGTACTGTATATTACGCCAGTATCATCGAACTCCAGTCGTGGAAGGGGTAGCAAACGGCGTTGAGTCAGAGGTACAGGCAAGCTAATATTAAAAATGTTATTAAAAATAAAATGATGTCCCTGTATAACAAAGTTTGACTTTCACTTTCAAATTAATACTTAATATATGAAAAATGGATCAGTTAAGAGTAATAAAGGGATATTACAAGCAATGATTTACGGTTACAAGTTACATACGTGATTCAGGAACAAGTACAATAATTAAAATAATAACACAAGTAATGACTTACAACTAACGAATAACGAAATTCTTGAAGGGCAGTATATAATAGTAGGGGCAATACAAAAGATTTATAAACAAATGTAAACAGTAAAGGAATAGGAGAAAAAATTGATTTAAAATTACAAGTTAAACACATTCTTTTTAAAGCAATAGGTAACAACAAAAAGATACTAATATCAGTACACTGACTGTAGTTACAGATTAAACACATTATCACAGTCTACTATATACAGTCGCGAAGCTCAATATGTAGTAAAAATGCAAACATGGGTAGTTGCCCACCACTAGGATCGCTACTATCGCCTCATCATCGCAGATCTCTCTCCTAGCAGCCGACAAAATATGTTACACTTTCGTTGTCGTGTTCTTTTGGAAAAATTAACACCTTCCTTCCATTATTGAAATATTAAATGCATAAAGTTAATTTATTATTTTAATGAAGTATATTAAATTCCACCATAAACTCGAAGATACCTGCAAGAAATAAGTTAATATAATTTTTGTTTGTGCAAAACGAACTGAAATGTACTATAATAGCTTCACTCATTCAAGATTATAGCGATAGCGATAATTAACTATGAAACCAATAAATATTAATTTTCATTTCTCTTTACAACAATAATAATGGAAATATGAATTAATGGAGTAACTTACGTGTACCGGTACTTGTTGTGTAGGCTTACGTAGTTAACAAAGTGGGATGAGGTTAAGCAATAATAATCACACCAGAATTGGAAATAAAACGTGATCAATAAATTTGATTGTAACAGACCTTTTCTACGTCTCTAGTAAAGCAACAAATAAAAATAACAACAAAATTAACAGCTATAATTAAAAACATATCCTTTGAAGAAAAAAGTAGGCCTAAGCAATAATAATCCCACCAGAATTGAAAATAAAACGTGATCAATAGATTTCATTAAAACAAACTTAATTTTTCTACGTCTTTAGTAAAATAACATATAAAAATAATAACAAAATTAATAGTTACAATTAAAAATATATCCTTTGAAAAAAAAAGTAGACCTAACCTTTATTTCTCTGGAAATTTATCAGCCTGACAGAACTTTAACCGGTATCTAATGTCCTTTCGGTTAGACTGAAACATTTAATTGTGAAATTTAAGGATATAGTGTATTCTAACAGTCACAAAGAACTTCAAATTAACAGTTTTGTTTCTGCACAGCATTCTTGTGGAAACCCAGGAACTTTTCTGAATCTTTCGGAAATCGGAAAAAGGATAACTCTGGCCTCTCTCTCTTACTGTTGCTACAATTTATAGCACTACAAACGTCTCCTCCTTGTCCCATATTATTATTCCAATTATTATATTTTAGCCATTAACATTTTCATTATAACCAATACGAACATTTCACAAGCATCAATGTGAAATACGCAACGAGCTAGCACTCGATAGAAATACGACACATTCCAAAGTCGACCATGGACAGTCTATTGTTTCTAGTTGCTAACCGCTTGGAGCGCTTTATCACGAGATTTGCAAAAAAACACCTCAAGCTTCGCGACTGTACATAGTAGACTTTGACATTATTTTAAAAACAAACACGCAAAGGATCAATAGCTATTTTCATGGACCATGTCTTTAATTCACATTTTCTTGACGTTACTTCATATATAATTTTTTATTTTTTATTTTGTGTTTCAGTCTATTTCAAATTGTTATTTTTCACTGTAACAACAAAAATATGTTTCATAAAGTCTCAAGGCATTTCTCTATATTTATTGTATAATGGTACTCTTTGTCAGTGGCAATCTGTAATGTATGTATGTATGTATTTATTTACACTGCAAGTGGGCAAGCACCCGGTGGCAGTGGTATATACAATATTAACAATACTCAATAAAATGATAAGCAATACACAATAAAATTTACAATACATAATACAATTTACAACACATATACAATTTTATACACAATACAATAAGAATACACAATACAATTTAACACAATAATAATAATAAAACATAAAATAAAACACCTAATTTTACAACACAACCTACATAATTATGTATAGGTCCTACAAAGTTTCAATAGTCTTTCACTTTACTCTCATCTCGTTCCCTGTAGCGGCACTATGACGCATTTCACTGACACTTTAGCACACATTTCACTGACACTCTGTAACACATTTCACTGACACTATAGAACACATTTCATTGACGCTATAAATTATCACTGATCGGAACTGTTCACTGCACTGTAAAACCATAACTTCACTGACTCACCTCGCTTCACTGATACAACAGTTCAAATAAGACAATTAATTGCATCCTTATGCATACTTATAAACAGAACTACATTTAAACTAAACATTTCTAGTCTAAGGCCCTCTTACACGCTATTTTTAAATAATTTACAATTCAAACCAAGGAAGTAAACTCGTCAGGCTAGATAAATACATGTCACCTTAAAAAATTAAATGTTGAATGTCACCTTAATTTTAATTTGCACTTTATACACAACTTTTTAAGTTATTCTTGAATCTCCTTAAGGAAGGACAGCCCTCAAAGACCGCTGCAGGTAGGTCATTCCAATCATTTATAGTTCTATTTAAAAATGAGAATTTACCTACATCCGTTTTCTGTTTCCTACATTTGATTTTAAAATCATGATCGTTCCTACCATAGTACGTTGGCTTTTCTAAACGAGCCGTTATGTCTACCCATGCTTTCTGACCTAGATGTGCTCTATACAATGATGTTATTCTAGTTTTCCTACGTCTGTTTTCCAAAGTTTCCCATTTAAGTTCTTTTATGGTATCGTTCCCATCTTCTCTTTTACCTTTAACAAATTTAGCTGCCCTATACTGGATTCTTTCTAAGGAATTTATCTGATATATTCTATAGGAATCCCAACACGTATTTCTGTATTCCATTAACGGTCGCACTAACGTTAGATATGCTATTTCCCTCGATTTGGGGCTAGCCTTTCTCAAGATTCTCATAATAAAGTGAAGTGCCCTCCATGCTTTGCCTGTAACATTATCAACATGCTCTCCCCAAGAAAGTTTGGAGTTAAAATACACTCCTAGGTATTTACAACATTGTTCTTGCGGAATTACAACACCACTGAATTCGTAATTAAGACTAGTTTCCTCTCGGGTTATAGGAAGAAATATATATATATATATAATAGCTATTAAACACATTATTTTAGAAGCAATAAATAGCTATACTAAGAAATGAATTTACGAATTAAATACATTATTTGGTAATAACAGTTGGCAATAAGGAGGTATGACAAGAAATGGCTCAAAATTAGAAATCAAATACCTAATTTAAAAAAAAGAAAAGTTTGTCGTGTTATGTGAGGGCGGCAATGAACCTGTGGGTTCCTTAAAAACAATTTGTAAGTAAAAGATAATATTATCTTGATCACGTCATAAACCGTATGATATATTACAGTCTCAATCCAACATGTTGCGTGATGCAAAACATCTGCCTATTTAATAATTTAATACGTTGTTTTATAATCTTGGTTATTCTCATAGTGTCAGAATGTTACTTCGAATGCAGTATGGAATTTAAAAAGTATTTCTGAAATTTCTTGCTTTCATAATCTTTTTAGAAAATTTAAATCGCATTTACGATTCAATAGTGCATCATTGGCCATATCTCTGTCATTTAATAGCTATTATATAAATGCTTTAATATAAAACAATGCAATATTTTGTAAGTTAATGTAATTTGCATGCTCTAATATATTTTTCTATGCAGTAATAACAGGAAATGATGACAGGAGAAGATAAACGAGGTCGGTTGCAAATAGCAGGGAACGAAAATATTTGAATGACAGTTTTCAAGGGTCACATAAATGTCTTGTAGTTACACAATTGGTACTCCCAGCACGAGGACGTGGTGTGGATGATGGATGTAGTAGAAGACAATTCGTTATGGGTATTTAGGTCTACGGAAGAAGATGATAGATTATTTTTATAATGAAAATGTCTCGCTGTGATGAAAGCTGGCTCACAGAATAAAGGACTACACAGATTGACAATCTTAGGTACAGTCGGTGAAGAAACAAAGTAGCAGATTCCTTGAAAAAATGCTGACGATCAATATGTTCAGTCTATAAAGAAATTAAGTGTACGAATTCTTTAAACTACTTCTATGGCATAATCGAAAAACGAGAGTTCTTGTTTGAGAAAGTTGCAAAATCGACTCTTGAGACAATTAAAAAATGTGTATTAAGAAATGATGCTGTTCATTTTTGTCTCCCTAGAATTTGTTTCTCGTGTTACTTTTGTCATCCATACTCGTATTTAATACAGGGACATCACTTTATTTTTACTTGCATTTTTATTGTACCTGCGTTTCTGAATGTACTTGACTCCCACCCCTTTCACTAATGTTCTTCCTCCCGTCAGCCACACAAACTTACGGCCGCTGTTGCATTCGAAGTCTGCTAGCAGTGAAGTAAACAGTACAGAGTATAGTGTGTTTCAGAAATATGGTTGCGTTTTCTATACAAGAAAGAGCCTATATTATTGAAGCTTATTTCCAGGGGCAGATATTTTTGGAGATTAATTTTATCATTTGTGTTTTCTAATATTGGTGTCGAAGGAGATTGTTGGAGATCGATTTGTACTCTTGGCGGGGATTAATGGACATTTTGTAAAATACAATTTTTTGAAATTGGAGCATTAACTCAGTATGAATATTACTTTCCAAATAATTAACATTAAAGGTTCGTTGTATTCTGGTAAAGGAGCGGTATGGCCAATAGGCAATAGTTGTTGGATTGAGACTGTATTTAACACACATTCATTAAAACGAAAAAAACATGCAGCCCTCAAATTAACACTTTCAAATTATTAGTGAAATGTTGAATTCTCCGTCTTTTGAGTTCATTAATGTAATCAGAACATCTGGAATACCATGTAATGTAATCTACTTGAATGTATAACAAATTCAAATGAAAAAAAAAGTCCGAAAAAATAATTCAGAATATGAAATTCACTATAAAACGACGCAATGATAATAATAATAATAATAATAATAATAATAATAATAATAATAATAATAATAATAATAATAATAATTCGCGAATTTGTTCATGGATCGCTGTTAGTACTCTATTTCGCGATTTTTCGCGATTGTTTTATCCGCATATTATTAATTAGAATCACTTAATCCGTATAGATTAATCAAAATCTATTGTATATCTATTACGTCGTGATTTTCGCGATCTCCATAAACACCTGGCCCTGCTTATCTCGCACAGGTACGGTGTGTAGCATGACTGAATACTTTATCTGTGTGGACTGAGCAGAAGTGAAGATTAGAGTTACCGAAAGTACGGTAATATGCTGAATAAAGTAGCCATTATATAATGAATACAACCGCCTGAAGACTTGAGCTTGTGAAAAAAAAAACTGTTACTACTCTACTGTATTTTGTTAAAATACCGTGAAAGTAATAAACAAACTGAAAATCGTAATATCGTATTTCCCTGTAACATAAATGGATACACTACTTTTTCTCTCCTCCTATAGCTAGTAAAATGATTTGTTAACATACTGCACTAGTAACACCAAACTCCTCTCTTGGAAGGGGTACAGTATTTCCGAGTATAGCCAGGTTAATGTTAAAAATGTTGGTAAAAATAAAGTGATGTCCCTGTAGAATAGTAATGTGTATAACTAAGTAGGACTTCAGATACAAGGATAAAAAGTGTTAACAATGTTGTTTTGAAATGGGTTGAATAAATGACTAATTCGTTTATGTCAGTGACCAAGTGGATACATTTTGCCACTTTACAGCGAAGAGCAGGTATTTTATTTGTAACTCTTAAGTACCATGTGCACTTATTGTTATGTAACTACTGTAGAGGAGTCTCTGAGACCTCTGTTTATTTATATAACTATAAAATAGGAATTTATTATGTGCAACGTCTGCAGCATTGTGGCCATTGATACGTGACTACACAATATTATAATATGTAAATTTAAGTCGTTTGATCGCTACCCTAACCTACCCTACCCTACCATACTAGGGTAAACTGTATAGTGATTGACCACTTAAGCTAATGAATAATAAAACAATGACATAGCGGAAAACAGTGGTAACTTATTGAGAGAATTTTAAAGGCATTGAGTCAAGTGAAGATTCAGAAACAAATCAAAATCAATAAACAAAAGAAAAAATAAAATTTTAATGCAAAGATAAATTAAATAAACACAACAAGTCCACTTTTACAGTTATTGACCGTCTACTGCACAGTTATTGACCACACGCTTATTAGTGATTGACCGTCTACTGCACAGTTATTGAATACTCATTTATTAGTGATTGAACAACACATTTTCACAATTTTCACTTTTTTCTTGTCTGTTTCGTTTCTCTTCTTCTGATCTTTTTCATTAAGAACTATTCGCCACTGGCGTAGCTCTGTCGGCAAAGGTGTTTGCCTGCCGATCCGAAGTTTCGTTCGGGCGCGGGTTCAATTCCAGCTTGGGCTGATTACCTGGTTGGGTTTTTCCGAGGTTTTGCCCAACCGGAAGGCAAATCTCAGGTAATCTATGACGAATCCTCGGCCTCATCTCGCCAAATACCATCTCGCTACCATCAATCCCATCGACGCTAAATAACCTCATAGTTGATACAGTGTCGTTAAATAACCAAGTTAAAAAAATAAGAAAAGAACTCTTCTCGCTGCCTTTTCTTTCATTTCTTATTCGCTTCCTTCCTTCTCTTGCTCCTTCTTCCATTTTTTTTTTCTCTTTTGTGCCTTATCAGAAGCAAGTGTGTGTCATTTCTCTGATGTTATTACAAATGGCTTCACCCAGCACTGGACGAGGACCAAAGAACACTTTTCCTTCAACGGGATATTTGCTTCTGGACCTAAGGTTGCTTTTAGGACACCAAACTTCTTGGCAGCTTCATTCAAATCAAATCCACTGTGGACAGGTTCTGTAGCGTTTCGTAAAGCTTCCCCTGTATAATGCACTTTACCTGGCTTAGGCATTATAATATAGTATCAGTCCTGTAAAAATCCCCATCATTTAACCGATAACATATATAGAATTGGACCAAATTTGTCATTATTCTAACAAATAATTTATGAACGACCAATCACTGTAGTTTGCGGCCACTCACTTTATAGTGATTGACCACGGGGCATTTTTATGTCATATAAAAACTTTAACAAAATAATATTCTGTGGACGGAAACCTTATACCTTTTCTCACACTGTGAGTGTAAAAACGAGCACCAGAATTTATGTATCCTTTGCAGAATAAATAAATTATTGGATGCATTATTCTTAGCAATTTCTCTAGTTACTTACACTTGTTTAGGTTCAGTTGCATTTCCAATCGATTTCAGTCCTCTCAGACAACAGACACTAACTCAGTGGGATGAACAGCGACAACTAACCACAAATAAGGGTTGCTACTAGAGGTATATGCAGCAAAAAGTGAAATCACGATCGTGGTTTATTCACAATATACTTGAAAAAAGGAAGCGGTCAATCACCGTATACTGGTATAGTTTACCCTACTTAGTACAGATACTGTCCTTTCATGTAATACATACACATACCCTGCCCTTTGAAGTAGCATAATGCTGTGTCGTTTATGGATATTTGACCTATACCCTGTCCAACCCTTCTAGTACACATAGCCTACCCTATCCTTTCATTTACATATTTTTCTTCCTATGACCATGTTCTGAAAACAGTTCTTCACTAAATTCCCCAAGTATATGTTGAACAGGGTATGTGATAAAGAGCATCCTTGCTTCAAATCAGACTTCAGATGTAGGCCTATACAAACAGTTGTCCTTCCTCCAACACATATCGTCAAATGAGATCTACTGCCTGATAATAGATGTAGCCTACATATCAGCTAGTACCTCCATCAGAGATACTACATCGATGTATAAAATAATAAATCAGGTTTTATGAAACGAATTATGAAGTAAATAAATTCATGAAAGGTTGAGAGAGAGAAACAGAGAGTAATACACTACAGTGAACTTAGTGGAAGACCATAATAATAGTTTATTGGTCGAGAAAAAATTTCCTCAATAGGGCTACGGGAAATTCGGGGTTCAATCCCACGCTCTTTATTGCTAGCATACAGTTATTAGATACTTTCATATAAAAACTTTGTTATTATTATTACTATTATTATTATTATTATTATTATTATTATTATTATTTTGCATACAAATATCAGATACCTTGTAATAAAAGCTTTATTATTATTATTATTATTATTATTATTATTATTATTGACTTTTGGAATAATGTACAGTTTACAGCTCTTATTGCCTCGCCTTGTGTGTTATTGTCTCGCCTCTGGAATTCTTTATCTAGTGACGTGAGGGATTGCAGGAGACTGTCGTAGCTTAAAATTACACTAGAAAAGTGTTATCACATTATATTCGTTACCGAGAAATTGCTAGGTATGTTAATGTTTTTATCTTCATTATTTTAATAATAATTTTCTTTTATTAAATTAATATTTTTTTCTTGTCTTCGTGCCAGGATACTAGAATTGCCTGTCTTCCTTTGACTAACTGTATTGAAGATGAATGTCACTTTTGTTTTTGTATCTGTATCTGTTTTATTTTAATTGCATCGTTCGTTATATGTTCGAGTAAATTATATTATTTTTTAAATTTCTACTTCTATGTTCAATCGGGATTTTATATTATTTTTATTTTGTTCCAAGTTATTATATTAGACTAATTTTCATTTACTTGTAAACTTTTTCTTGTACAGTAGATCATCGATTATCCGAAACAATTGGGAACGGAGGGTGTTCGGATACCTGAGTTTTCGGATAACTGATCATTTATGAAAACAAATTGTACCGGTGTCAGAGGAGCAGTTTGAAACAAAGAAACACTGATATTAAACACAAAACTATACATACTATATATATTTTGTATTATGAGCTGTGCCTACTACCACGGCCGTTTACCTAGTACATCACTTCATCCGTCAGAGCGCTCTCAGACGTCACAGAATAGATAGCGCTATCAATCCCTTCATTTGTTCTTTCCAAATAATCCTATTGGCCGGGTCATTACGTCTCACGAGGATAGAGGGGGAGAGAGTTTACCTGTTTTAACGGAGATACACGGAACGTTACTTGGGTTCCGGTACGCGGCAGATACACTTAACAAGATTTAGGCTCTCGTACGCGGGAGATATTCGGAAACACTTGGCTCAGATTCAAGCTCTCGTACGCGACAGAAACATTTTAACAAGACTTAGCAATTTGGTACGCGGCAGATATAGACAACGTGACTCGGGCTTTGTACGTGCTGGAGATAGATCAGTGGAGTAGTTAAATTGCGTCGTGTGTGTTTGGGATTTTAGTGGATCGTAGTTTGAAATATCGCTTGCTAGTGATACTCTTGGGGGCAAGTTTTAGTATTTGCATCGAGTAACATATTTGTGAGATATATGTGTTTGAGGTAAATTGTATTGGGAATTATGTAAGGAGATATGATTTGAAATGTGAGTTCATGTTCCGAGACGGTTAGAGTGATAAGGCAGTGATTACGGTCTCACATATGGTTTTGTTTTCCCTGCTCCATTTTGATTGTCGCTTTCCTTCGCCGCTATTCTCTTATCATGTGCGTCGAGTTTAGTTGCTATTTAAATTATCCTTGAAATTGGAATTATCGTCCGTTACTTATTACGTGCATCTGTCTCCATTCCCTCTCTCTCTCCGTTGGGTGTTCATTTTGTAAAGTGCAGAGAATTGTGTTAGTGCTATTTGCACAGTTTATGTGACCAATATGTGCAATGGGTAATGTATAGTGATCTGTCATGTAATGCCTTATGCTGGGTAGAGATTGTCTTTTATTGAGTGTACATGTATTTTTAGTTTGGTTAGTCAGACTGAGTGGTATCTATGGTCGAATGGATCATGTATTAAGTTAATGTGCTGGCTGGGTGTTATGTTCAGATTCATACTCAGATAGTTTATATATATATATATATATATATATATATATATATATATATATATATATATTTAATGAGTGGTTCATGAACATATGGTAAATAAGTTAGTCACTGATGGTCGAGAGACGGCCATATTAGATGGTTTAATCACTTATAAGTGTGTTGGCCTCAGCCTTGTGATACTTACATGATTTACATATCCTGGGGATATCATTTCAGATTAGTTTGTCCTATTTTCACTCATCTATTTCATGTTTATTGTTATTTCATTTTTTCATTTATGTACATTGTTACTTATTATTGTTAATTATATTTGTTTTACAAATTCACACTATTCATTCTAAAAGTCTTCCACTGCGCACACCCAATCCTTTCAATGTGCCGTCCACCTGGCGAAGGCAGCCAATATAAGAAAGATAAAGAGGAGGAGTGGATGATCGTACCACCGCCCCTGACAATTACACGTCTTACAAATAACACAGAGAACTGATTAGCCTAGTTTGATAAGTTCAAAATGGCAATTAAAGTAGGCCTACAGTTTAGGAAAAGAAGTCCATTTTTTTTTTTTTTGCTTCAGAGCTGAGTCTCGGTTTTTTTTGCAGCCAAATCTCGCCCTAGGGAAACTTCTACATGGCGCGCGCGCAAATTTGAGTTTGCTGACTGGAATGCTTTCGGTTAACGGATGTTTCGGTTGATCGGTATTCGGATAATCGATGCTCTACTGTAGTTATGTTACTTTTCTGGTTGTATGGAAGAGAAGATCTGACGGCTTTACCTTCAACCTCACCAGAATAAATAAAATGGATGGACGGACTGACCGACAGACAGACAGATATTGCTACTTCATCACATGGGTTCAACACCATGTCGGATTTGTACCCAGACTATAGTCCGGGTCCGCTTACTTCATACCCTACGGGTAAAACCTAACCATTCTTCCCCCATTAGTACATATGCTAGTGGATTGTGGTGATTTTCTAGTTTGCAGGTTGAATTTTCTTTTGCCAACTTCGTTTCGAATTTCGATACTGACAAATACTAAAAATGGTGGTGATTTTGTAACTGGTATGTTGGCAGCTGAGACAAATATCGACAATATTTGTCGGTACTGGAGTTCCATGAAATTAAAATTGTACTAGATTTCTGAGCTGGTTACTGAAAGCTAATGAAATTTGAAAATACTAGTAATTAATTAATATCTATATTAATACATAATAGTTATCTTATGTGTTGCATTGTGGTTATAATTTAAGACTATATTCAGGTAAGTTTTCGGAGTTAGTACTAATAATTTCATGTTGTCAAACAAAATACATTTTTAGGTTAGGTCTCGTCAGTGAATTGTTTAGTGAAACTAATAGATTTCGTGTTGCCAGACAAAATAGTTGACATGTTGAAAATATGTTACAAATTATTGAATTATTTAGAATAACCTTCCAACATAAAGTACGGTATGTAAATAAGTCATTTAGTACGTGAGATCGTGTGATGTCTGGTAACAGTTGGCAAAACTGACAAGACGGCAATATTTGCTGTTAGGAACTGTTCTTATGTGACCCTCACTTTAGAGTTGAGCATGATCTTTATGATGTTATAATATTAGGAGTAATGTTTGTAGTAAATATCTTGCATATAACATTGGAAGAATATGAAGGAGTATAAATTTAATTTTGACCATTGTAAGGAAGCTATAAAGCAGTATTCTTTATTGCCATAGACGTTTAGATTTTAGCACTTCCTCCATGAAGACAATCGTAAGACACACTACGTCTAATTGACATAATGCAACGTCGCAATTTTGCGATTTACTCGTTCTTCTCCATTACCTTTCCTTCTGGTAACAGGAAGACATAAATCTGCCGGTTGGGGGAAAGTTGGTAGAACTGCGACCGTAAACCTGTTTTCAGCATTGCTCCCGTAGAAGAAAATAAAGCAAAAGAGAGAAAGAAAGAAGATGGGGCACACAAATTACTCTCGGGCGTGTGGCGAACAACGGAGTGAGAATGCGCCAAGTTTTGGCAACAGTAATTAGGATCCCTACTGAGCCATTTCCATGAGATTAATAGTTTTCCTGAGATAGTTCTATCAACAGAACGAATCGCAGCGATTTCAGCACTAATCAGTATTGCCATCCGAGAACGTCGCTTCGTATTAAGGGGGAAATACATCACAAACTCTTTGCAGGATATCCCGGAGCTGCGGATCTCCAGCTGAAACCTGCGGGCTTACGCTGTTGCGTCATCGTATTAAAGCTGACTCTGGTATTTCTTTACGACAGTGACACTTACAGAAACTAGCCATGTTGTCGTAAAACTTAAGATGTAGTCTCAGACGTGGGTTCGAATTCTACTGACTGTAACTTTTTCAATTGAAACTTTAAACAAAACTGTGCAGAGAATTTTTTTTCTTAGAGTTTCAATTTCCCCTCTCACACTTTAAAATTGGCGTTAAACTAAAATTTACATTAAATTATCTGCCTTCTGCGTTATAAATGCATAGACTATTAGCCTGATATCGAACTCTGGGAAAGATTCTCCTGCAGATACAATCGACGTTTATTTTTTAAGATGGAAGGACAGTTGGAAGAACAGGTTAGGCTACACGAAGGGAAAAGGTATTAGGGATGTAATTGGATTACATTAGAGCATCGATTATCCGAAAACCGATCAACCGAAACATCGATTAACCCAAAACGTTTCAGTCGGCAAATTCAAATTTGAGCGCGCGCCATGTAGAAGGAACTTCTAGCGCTATTTGCGAGATTTCGCTGCATTAAAAGAAACGAGTCCCAACTCTGGGAGAAAAAAAAATGGACTTCTTTACCTAAACTGTAGGGCTACTTTAATGGCCATTTTGAACTTGTCTAACTAGTCTAGTCAATTCTCTGTTTTATTTGTAAGACCGTGTAATACAAAATAGGAGTTTTGTGCTTAATATCAGTGTTGCTTTGTTTCATATTGTCCCTGTGACATCGGTACAATGTGTTTTCGTAAATGATCGGTTATCCGAAAAATCGGTTATCCGAACACCCCCCCCCCGTCTCCAATTGCTTCGGATAATCGATGCTCTATTGTATTACAAACAATCGGTGAAGGAAACCTCGAGAATAATTAAAAAAGTGTGATCTATTTAGTATTTGTGGACCTAGAAAAGATATTTGGCAGAGTGGCCTCGAACAAACTGATGGGAATCCTGAAGAAAATAGGTGTGGATTGGAAAGAGAGGAGACTGTACAGTAATCTTTACCTGAAACGAATCAAAGTCAGAATAGGAGAAGAAATGTCTGAAGGAAGTGAAATAGGGAGAGGAGTATGAGGAGGATGCTCTTTATCACCTACAGTGTTCAACATCTACTTGGAGAATTTAGTGAAGAACTGTTTTCAGAACCTGGGATAGATGACAGTAGGAGGAAAAAGAATAAATGCTCGCCATGACCTGGCACTAGAATGAGGTGGTGTAGTCGGCACCACGCTCTGACCACCTTTTACCTCCGGGAAAGACCCGGTACTCAATTTTATAGGAGCTGAGTGAACCTCGGGGCCGTTCTGGAAGTTTGGCAACGAGAAAAATCCCGTCACCACTTGGCGACCTGGTGACTTACTAAATATGCAAACATAGACAGTTAAAATATGCATCCATAGATAGTTGCTAGCCACCAGGATCGCTACTATCGCCTCATCACAGACCCTTTCCCCAGCAGACGATAAAATGTATTGTACTTTCGATATCGTGTTCTTTTGAAAAAATTAACACCTTCCTTCCACTATTGAAATACAAAATACATAAGGTTCATATATTATTTTCATAAAGCACATGTTATATTTTATAAACTCACCTTCCTGGATCTTTCGGAAGAAGGATAACTCTGACCTATTTTCCTTAAAATTTATAGTGCAACAAACGTCTCTTTGCCTCAGAATATTATTCAAATTATTGTATTTTAGCCATTTACAGTTATTACAACCCATAAAAAACATTTCACAGTTTACACAACTTTTCACAACAATGCGAAATACGGCACAGTCAATGCCTTTTCGATCTGGACCGCCGTAATGTATGTTCGAGTTTTCTATTTCAGTGTATGGAGCTCAATAAAATATTATATTATAACTTTATTACGTATCATTGCTAAGTTTTATTTAGTGTAATGTGTCCATAAGTTTCGTGTACTTCTTGCTGCGTAATATGTTGCAGAAATAATTATAAAACTGTGTTATTTTAATGTGAAGAGAATTTTACATGTTAACATAATCTGTTCGCATCAACATTTTAAGTTAAGGATTGAAGTTATTTTGAGGTTTAATAAGAAAGAATTTACAGTGTGATTTTAATTTAGCACATATACCTTCCTTAATTGTAGACAGAAAATTTACTATACTACTCCTATGAAATTAGTGTACATACGATTGTGTTACTTTGTCTCTTAGGTTGTAGTTAAATAGTACAGTAATTCAGTCTAAGCTGTAGTATTAAAATGCAGACAAATTGAATTTGAGGAGTACCGGTATCATACATGACAGTATGTTTAGTTATAATGTATACTTGCGAATATAGGAATATAAGTTAAATATAGTAAACACAACCTATAATTTTCATACGACATAATATACGGTACATATGTAATGGCAGGGCATTGGAGACCACTAAAATTAGACAGAAAGGGGCAACTAGTACAGTAAACATAACCTATAATTTCAGCATATCTAAATATCCGTGCGGTGCAACTGAAAATTATTGAATCGTGCATAAATGAATGTATCGGTACAAGAATTTCGCAATATTTAATCGAAATAAAGGCAGGTATTACACATACGAACAACGTAATTTTCACACCAAAAATCATGTTACACCTTAACTCTCAAGTGAATTATGTCTGAAATATCTCATAATTATTGTTTTAAATTTTATTAATGCAATTACACTACATTTGAAAGAAATATATGTTACTCTTTATGCATTCCAACTAATTTATATGGTTGAAAAGCCGCCTTCGTAATCCGCTTAAGGGAGTCACATGGCCTGCCTTACGGCCTGTATTAGATCACGATGGCAATGGCACAGTCTATTGTTCCTACCTAGTACTCGCAGCGCTCCAAGCTGCTAGTAACTATCGCGAGAAATGCAAAAAATCATCCCAAGCTTTGCGACTGTATATATTAGATTGTGATCGAACCCCGGACCTTCCAGTCCGTAGCCAGCTGCTCTACCAACTGAGCTACCCGGCCACCCATATGTATATGTGTGTATATATATATATATATATATATATATATATATATATATATATATATATATATATAATTATGTCTCTCATTCTTTTAGAATTTGTGCTTTTTGTATTTGTATCTCTAATTTTATTTCTTTTTCTTATTTGTTTCTCTTTTCTGCATTTGTTTCTTGCATAGGCCTATGTCTATTTCCATTCTGGTGGTGTGGTGGAGAAGGCGTGAAGGCCTGAACTCCGCCAGATTAAATACTTACTTACTTACTTAATTACTTACTTACTTACTGGCTTTCAAGGAACCCGGAGGTTCATTGCCGCCCTCACATAAGCCCGCCATTGGTCACTATCCTGAGCAAGATGAATCCAGTCTCTACCATCATATTCCACCTCCCTCAAATCCATTTTTATATTATCTTCCCATCTACGTCTCGGCCTCCCCAAAGGTCTTTTCCCCTCCGGCCTCCCAACTAACACTCTATATGCATTTCTGGATTTGCCCATACGTGCTACTTGCCCTGCCCATCTCAAACGTCTGGATTTAATGTCCCTAATTATGTCAGGTGAAGGACACAATGCATGCAGCTCTGCATTGCGTAACTTTCTCCGTCCTCCTGTAACTTCATCCCTCTTAGCCCCAAATATTTTCCTAAGAACCTTATTCTCAAAAACCCTCAATCTCTGTTCCTCTCTCAAAGTGAGGGTCCAAGTTTCACAGCCATTCAGAACAACCGGTAATATAACTGTTTTATAAATTCTAACTTTCAGATTTTTTGACAGCAGACTAGATTACAAAAGCTTCTCAACCGAATAATAACAGGCATTTCCCGTATTAATTCTGCGTTTAACTTCCTCCCGAGTGTGATTTATATTTGTTACTGTTGCTCCAAGATATTTGAATTTTTCCACCTCTTCGAAGGATAAATCTCCAACTTTTATAGTTCCATTTCGTACAATATTCTGATCACGAGGCATATTCATATACTTAGTCTTTTCGGGATTTACTTCCAACCTTATCTCTTTACTTGCTTCAAGTAGAATTTCCGTGTTTTCCCTATTAGTTTGTGAATTTTCTCCTAACATATTCACGTCATCCGCGTAGAAAAGAAGCTGATGTAACCCGTTCAATTCCAAACCCTCTGTGTTATCCTGAACTTTCCTAATGGCATATTCTAGAGCGAAGTTAAAAAGTAAAGGTGATAGTGCATTTCAACGTTTTAGCCCGCAGTGAAGTGGAAAAGCATCAGATAGAAGCTGGCCTATACGGACTCTGCTGTAAGTTTCACTGAGACACATTTTAATTAATCGAACTAGTTTCTTAGGAATACCAAATTCAATAAGAATATTAAATAAAACTTAAATAAATAAATAAATAAATATATAGACAGGCAGGCACTCTACCAGGTCACAAAGTATACAAGCAGTTGAAATTTAACAAAAAGTTAAAGAACAGAATACTAACATATTACAAAAAAATAATAATATCATAATAAAATCGACACTAAACAACATGAAAATAATACCATAATAGAAAAAAACAGAAAGTAAAATACATTGGAATATAGTGAAAGCAACTCATTTAGTACAAAAGGTTAATATGGAAAAACGTAAGGAAGAATATATCAAAATGGAATGTAATAAAATAATAATAAAAAAGAAAAGAAATACGAAAATTAAATAAAATTCACGATAAAAAGGCTATGATAATAAATTCATCGGCTGATAAAGAGAACAAAAAGAGGAAAGGAAGGGAAAAGAAATGTATAGCCTATATTTTTACAAAACTATGGCAGAGAAAAGGGCTTATAACTGAAAGGAATCTAATTCAAAAAGTGCAATTTTAATTTATTTTTGAAACTAGACAATGTCCGACAGTCTCTGACATGTTGTGGTAGAGAGTTCCAGAGATGAGCTGCAGAGACGGTGAAAGATGAAGAGTAGAAGGATGTTCTCTGTTTAGGAATGGAGAGTGTGATACCTACCTTGAATCTACTGAAAGGGACCACCGATTTCACACTTTTCCCGGAAAAAGGATTGCAGTGGAGTGGGTTTGATCCCGTGGTGCTAGAATATAACGGAAAGCATGTTAATCAATCTACCACGTTGGATGATTCTTGGCATGTATTCAGATGAATCAGCCAGTCAAGTCTAAAACCACTATTATACATCATATGTTTCATAGAACATGAAAGGATATAATTCTACCTCTCAGTTCCTGTGGCATTGATCATAGTTACCGAAGGGAGTGTTATGAACGACGCATCAATGCACCTGTTAAATACAGGCTCATTAAGCGTCCGCGTAGGCTACTTCTCGGAATCGAACGAGGATGTGCGATCTGACTGTGTGGTTCCTATCTTCGAGCGTTTGCCCTCGATGTATAACTACTACTACTGTTACTGCTACATCTACTGCTACTGCTACTACAAGCTTTTTTTAACGAAATTACAACTAGGCCTAAAGGGGTTATTCAGAACCTAAATTTAACGTGGGTGAGAAAAGGCAAACAAATTTTGCCTGGAACTCCATCAGCAGCGACAAGGTTCTTTTGCATGTCGTAAATCTACAATAAGGAACCGATAGCTGTGAAACATTTTTCGAGTTGCATACCACTTCGGTGGGCCACACTGTGCATGATGTGAATCTGTGGAGAGTTATATGATGTATTAGTCAGTGTCTGTGTAAGTGTTCGTGTAAGTGTAGTGTAGGGAATGGGTGAGGAAGGGAGAAGAGTAAACCCAGTGTCGGCACATAGCCCACTCCTGTCGAATAGCACCAAGGGACCGCCAGGCTTAACGTCCCCATCCGACGGACGAATCAACAGTGTTATAATGTGCTTACCTCGAATCTTCTGTTTTTTTTTTTCTTGCTGCCTTTAAATTTATAGTTCGTTATTGCTGTTATTAAATCCAAGTGGTATTCCTGTTGTTCTACGACTTACACACAGGTACACGAATAAACAGATGTAGACAAACGGTACCGGGGTATGAGTGACGACTCCCTGGTTCACTGAAGCGCGACCTGTTGACTTGCAACGATTGTACCTCTCCATATGAATCTATATGATCGATGTACAGGTCCACATCTGTGGAGTAACGGTCAGCGCGTCAGGCTGCGAAACCAGGTGGCCCGGGTTCGAATCCCGGTCGGGGAAAGTTACCTGATTGAGGTTTTTTCCGGGATTTTCCTCAACCCAATACGAGCAAATGCTGGGTAACTTTCGGTGCTGGACCCCGGACTCATTTCACCGGGATTATCACCTTCATTTCATTCAGACGCTAAATAACCTAGATGTTGATACAGCGTCGTAAAATAACCCAATAAAATAAAAAATCGATGTACACTTAACTTGCATTCGAAGTGACCAAACACAGGGCTCTAGATATAAGTTATCTTCGAAACTAACAAAGATGACTTTATCACCTGCTACAGTACAAAAATATTATGATACGAATTTTAGTAATATGACTCGTATACAGCTGTTTTATATTTGATTTTACATAGTTGACATTTCGGACCCTATACATTCGAATATTTTATAACAGTTTATTGTTCTGAAATGTGATATACAATTTATCTCTGGTGGCCTTAGTTTTATTATTTTATTGCTTCGTTTTGAATACTACCTAGGGTCGAAGAACTGCTCACAAATCACCTTGTGTACACTGCATTTGTGTACCTGGTTTTACCGTGACAAGGCTTTTTAGTTCTTATAGCAGTCTGATTATTACATTATTTATGTCTTTGTTTTATAAAGAATTTTAGATAAGGGCGCAAATAGCCATAGTATCTGACGCGTCCTTTTTAACTATCTATCTATCTATCTATCTATCTATCTATCTATCTATCTATCTATCTATCTATCTATCTATCTATCTATCTATCTATCTATCTATCTATCTATCTATCTATCTATCTATCTATCTATCTATCTATCTATCTGTCTGTCTGTCTGTCTGTCTGTCTGTCTGTCTGTCTGTCTGTCTGTCTGTCTGTCTGTCTGTCTGTCTGTCTGTAGGTCTGTCTGTCTGTCTCTGTCTGTCTGTCTGTCTGTCTGTCTGTCTGTCTGTCTGTCTGTCGATCGATCCATCCATCCATCCATCTATCTTTTTTTAATATTAATTGAACGGCATGTCCCATTACAATAAAGGTCTGTCTGTCTGCCTGCTTGTCTGCCTGCCTGCCTGTCCGTCCGTCCATGTATCCTCGTATATAATAATAATAATAATAATAATAATAATAATAATAATAATAATAATAATATTTATTAATACTATACACTTGACCTACATTAGGCATTGCAGCCCGAAAGAGCAGAAGCTCGTGCTCGGGCGCAGTTCAGATCAGTTATACAAAATATATCACAAAATTACGAGAGTTCATTGAGCACAATCACATTAATAAATGGTAAAATACATACAGCATGTAATAACAGGGTCTATATACAAATAGAAAATACAGAAGTACATGAATATTAGAGTAACAATTTTAACTCAATTAGCTTAAACAATTAAATAATTAATCTGATTTGTTTCTTAAATCTATGTGTGTTAAGTGTACTTAGCTCAGGGTAAGCTCTAATTAATGTATTATATATTTTGGGTCCAAAATTTCTGCTGTGTTTTAATCCAGCAGTTGTGTGGCATTTGGGAGTATTTAGAAAGAAACTGTAGTTTTGTCTCGTCTGGTATTCATGACGATCATATTTAAATTTATTGTGGTTTTTATGGAAGTAAATCAGCAATTTTTGTTTATAAATTTGTTCTAGATTTGATACGCCAAATTCCTGAAAAATTAATTTTGTTGGGTAATCAAAAGGTTTATATAGACAAATTTTGATAATTCTTTTTTGGAGCAGATTTAAAGGACGGAGAGTCGATTTTGCCATTCCTCCCCAACCTAAAATACCATACTGAATTATTGATTGAAACAGAGCTAAGTACACAGTACGCAGAACATAAACAGGTAAATAAGAGCGTAGAATGGAAAATTTGTGGATTGTTTTACGCAATCTGTTACACAGAAAGGAGATATGCTTGTCCCATTTTAAATGTTGGTCAATAATAATGCCTAAATATTTAACTTGTGAGGATATACTCAAAGCGTTACATGAGCAAGTAGGTAGGTTACAATCATGTATAGTTATACTTATATTATTATTTATTTCTAGTTGCTCAAGGCCATGTGATGTTAATGAAAATGGTATTAATTTTGTTTTAGAAACGTTCAAAGAAAGTAAGTGAGCATCCAGCCATTCTTTAATAATATTAATACCACTGTTAGAATTTTGATAAGTTTCATTCCAACTCGAACCGCTAAATATAACCACAGTATCATCAGCATAAGAATACAGAGTACCAGAATATTTCTCAATGTCAATTTTAAGTAAATCGTTGATATATATTAAAAACAAAACAGGACCTAAAATCGTCCCCTGAGGTACACCTATATCAATGTTACGTGATTTACTAAGGTGATCATTTATTTTAGTTGCTTGAGTTCTGTTACTTAAGTAAGATTTAAATAATTTTAAAGCAATTCCATTAATTCCTAATCTATCCATTTTATTCAAAAGTATACTGTGATTGACCGTATCGAAAGCTTTTTGTAAGTCTAGAAAAATTCCTAGACATTTATTTCCTACATCTAATTCTTGAATTATTTTTGAGGTAACTGCCATAAGAGCATCATCAGTGCACAAATTTTTTCTGAAACCAAATTGATTATCATTTAGTAGTTCATTTTTTTTCTAAAAATGTTATTAACCGTGTTTTTATACATTTTTCAAATACCTTAGAGAGACTGGTTAATAGTGAAATGGGTCTGTAATTATTAAGATTACTTTTGTCACCAGACTTGTGAATTGGTATCACCACAGCATGTTTTAGGGCTGAGGGAAATACATCTTGAGATATGCACAAATTAAATATAAAGGCAAGTGGTTTAGAAATAGCTTCGATAATAAGTTTCAGGGTATTTGTTGTAATACCATCAATACCAGGAGCCACATTATTTTTTAAACTGTTTACAATATTAATGATTTCACATTCGTTTACAGGAAACATAAACATAGATGATATACTTTTATTATAAAGCTTATAGTGATGAGTACCAAATACTTTCTTTTTTATATTAGATACGATGTCATGACTTACATTAGTAAAATGATCGTTAAATTCATTTGCGATAGTTTCCTTATTTTCAATTGTTATTCCATTTCGACTTATAATTGTCTTTAATATACTATTTTTATTACATTGGGTGTCAGTAGCTTCGTTTATGGTCTTCCAAAATTGCTTTGGATTATTTTTATTTTTGTTAAATTTTTCAGAATAATATTTGATTCTCTGATTTCTTATTACATTAGTGAGAATATTTCTATATTTTCTGTAGTAATTTAATAAAACATTGTTTTGTGGGTCTCGTTTAACTTGCTTAGCTAACTTATCCCTAGATCGTATTGATTTAACAATACCTGTGGTAATCCAAGGTTTAATTTTTTTGTACTTACTTGAGAATTTGAGAGGGACATGATTAGAATATTTACAAATTAGGTTACAGAGTATTTTATAAAAATTATCGAAACATGTATCTGCGTCTTCATTGTAGAATATAGATTCCCAATTAATATTATTAATATTTGATATTAGGCTTTTATGGTTTATAATTAGCTTATAATTGTCCGAAGGTTCAGTGGCTTCTCTGCTAATACTTTTATTACTGATTGACAACAATGCAAAAGTCATATAATGATCTGTTATTGCGCTTGCATATACTCCAGGTATAAAATTTAAGTTATTTCCCGTTTTAAGGAAAATATGGTCAAGACATGAATTGGATGATGGACGAGTAATGGAATTCAAGTATTTCACGTATCCATATTCATGCATGATATTTAAATACGTGTTGCCAAAATTATCTAATCTATTTTCTAAAATTTGAATGTTTATGTCACCAAGAATAACATGGTTGTTTAAATCTTTGTATATTGACAAGAAGCTTTCAAAATTTTTCAGAAATTCATTTTTGCATAGTTTTGGAGATCTGTAAATTGCAGTTAGGTTAACAAGAGTATCATTAATAAGTGTTAATTGAAAATGTATAGCGTTGCAATGGGAAATGTCAATATCACTTAAAGACACTACGATGTTTTCCTTGAAATATACAACTATACCATCACATTTATTATACTTATTACTTTTAACAAATTTTTTATAACCATTAATATCATAGCCAGAGTCATGATCAAGCCAGGTTTCAGTTAGAACTATAATATCAAAGTAAAAGGAAAAATTATTAAGTAAAACACAGAGTTCGGAAAAATTTTTGTTGATGCTACGAATGTTTAAGTGAAATATTTTAAGATCTGATAGAATATTGGTAATATACTCATTGCAGTGAAGTAAATCGTTAAAAACCATTGTGTTATTATTGTTATTCAATTTGCACTGATGGATTTCATTTAATATAGTATTACTAGCCATTTTTAAGTCAATTATATTGTATAATTAAACGTGGTTACCGACACAATAGTATTTACAAATTATTTACATCGTCAACATTAGTGATTTTACTCACGGGGCTGGCTTCATCTTTTCTTGCAAATATCTTACCGTCTCTTGTCCATACAAATTTATAATTCTTCAGTCGTGCTGCATCCCTTGTCTTGTTCAAAAGGTCTCTGGTCACTGCTGTCAGTTGGTCACCTGCTGTGATTCTTCCTTCCGGAAGTTCCCTGTTGACTTTCTTTGTCGCAATCCCAGGGCCGCTGTCGTCTTTGACAATATTAAACATAGTTTGAGGCTTGTATGTCACGTAGTCGCCCTAAATGTTGACCATAGTGCAGCATAGGAAGTGGATTAGGCTATAGCTTAGTAAATATGATTAATTGCATAGAAAACAGATAATCCGTTTAAATCCGTCTCAACTACTGTTTTTGTTCACAAAAATTAAATTTAAATAACTGTCGGAATTTGAACTCAGGTCTCCAACATGGAAAGCTGACGCTTTAACTGTTCGGCTAACAGTGCACTAAATGTTGTGTAAATAATACGGCATTTCCTTTTGTGATTTCTCTTCTTGAGAAGTGCTTCACTTTCCTTCTGAACGGAAAGTACCTGCGTCGCAGACGTATGGACTCTTCTGATCACAACTAGGGCTGAAGAGGAAAGAAATCCCCCAGCTCTCAGAAAAGTATATAAAATGGACTTTACTTTGGGGAGAAAAAGTGTGGGCGGGGAACTGATGCGGAGGTGGTGGCTGGATTTAAGGGAAATGAAAGTCTCCAATTTCAGATGGACCACTTATTACACCGAGGAGAGGGAGAAGGGGTTTGCGTGGTGCCATTTCGAGTTGGCTAATCGTATCACCATGAAGCTGGTTGGCTTTCATCAGTCGGAATTGTAACTGCTGGGCTGCGCAGAATTCGGGAGAAGAAGTATGGGCTTCTTCCTGCTCTCTGGAACAATGCCTGCTATTCCGTAGACAAAAGAACCTTGCCAAACGAATGTATCATGACTTGCCTAATAATTTTAGTATGAAAAATGGTCCATCTCTTCTGCCACAGAAATCGTTAAACGTAATTCCCAGAGACTGCAAGAAAAATGCGGATACTTTGTTACCGGCGATGGGCTTCGTGAGTTTTCCTAGAGTAGAGGTTTTCTTTTTTTTTAGAAAATTTTATTACCACACAAATCGGGACCGAAATCATCAGAATGGCGTTATTATTATTATTATTATTATTATTATTATTATTATTATTATTATTATTATTATTATTATTATACTCTTTTAGACAAGAAAAGGAATGAAGATATCCGCAAAGAACTACAAATAGTCAGCATACTATCAAAAATAGAAGAATATAGAAATAAATGGTTTGAACACGTCAGCAGAATGAATGAAGAAAGGCTGTCCCGTATGATCCTAAATTATAAGCCTCAAGGTCACAGAAGTCGAGGACGACCAACCAAAAGATGGAGTGATCAACTATACTTTGGCGCCGGATCAGTAATGATCTCATCCATGAAGGAGATGATGATTATTATTATTATTATTGTTATTATTATTATTATTATTATTATTATTATTATTTCACGTAATAACTGAAACACATTCCGTGGTAAGAATAAACATGAGTATATAGTATATACTGGATTTTTTTTTAGTATATAGGCCTACTCTAGTAAGAATAAAAATATTTGAGTACGATTACATACTCATAACATGGAAGCATAGTGGAATATACTCAAGTGTCCATCTTGTACAGAATATATACTCATGCTTGATAAGAATAAAAGCTAGTATATTCTCATATTTATAAGTTCGTTCTAATGTTATTCTGAGTATGGTTTGTAGCAGGCTCAATTCTGAATGTGTTGATTTGTGTTCAGTTTAAAGTTAAATAAGAAAAAAAAAAATGGCAGAATTTATGAACGATGTAGTACCTCATGGAAAAATATAGAGAAAGACGTGAATTTCAGAAGCCTTTAACACTTCACAAAAGTGAATGTGAAGAAGGTTAAACACGTATTTGTTATTCATAAAAAACAGAACATATAAAAATATGAATGGCTATCAAATTATATGGTTAGATTGTATTGTTAAATATAATTTAAAAAATTACAGTTTATTTTGTAAAATTTGAATTCCAAAATGCAATTACTTGTAACTTTAAATTATATATATATATAACTCTCTATAATAAAAAATAGAATTAGCATAACTGGAATTCTAGAAATGGATTGTAATCTCTATCCAATATTCCGTAATGACGATTTCCCAATACTATTTTCTTGTTTCCTGTTTATTAACGTCACTTATCTGATTCACTCTATTTATTTATTTATACATTTATTTATTTACTTGTTTAGTTGTTTATTTAATTTATTTATTATATTATTTAATTTATTTGTTTATTTATTTATTTACTTATTTATATATTTATTTGTTTATTTACTAGCTGTACCCGTGCGCTCCGCTGTACCCGTTAGAAATAAATATAAAGTAATTACATAATTAAAATAGGACATTTGATCCAGGGAACATTCGTGTTTGATAGAAGGATAAATCGTTTATTTTATGTTACTTAGGGTAAGGTTGCCATCAATGGACCACATAACTTCTTTATGGAATTTAAGAAAAACTATTGAGTCAAATATTATGATTTTAAATTTCATGAATTCCTGGTATGAATTACTATCAACTGTATAATAATCAATATCGGAATACAACTTCGAAAAAAACAATGAATGGTTTTAATTTTTCGCCTAGCGGTCCATTCATGGAGACCTAGCTCCACCAATGGACCAGTTGGGTTCCATGAATGGACCATCGGGTTTCATGAAAACATTTCTTCCTAAACGCACTCTGACTGATGTATGTAACAAAATATTTGACATTTGGTTTATTTTAAATGATACAGATGGTTAGATAAACAAATACAATCATACTCAATGCAACTGAATTTTAAAAAAGTTCGAAGATGAATAAACCTGCATGTGTTCAGAAATATGGGTTATAAAGTTACTGGCTTCACATCTCACAGTGCTAAACAACATGTTGTCACTGTAACTTTAATCATGTAGCAGGCAGTAAATAAATTCTATTTTTACCTTTATGTGTTGGACAGTTTTTCTAAATGCAATTCAAACAAAAATATTTTTTCACATTCTTTTTCACTCCTGCACAGTTTTCATGTACCCACTGCCTACATGTCATGCACTGGATCATATCCTTCACTGACCGACTTTGACATATTTCACAATACCAGTCATTATTGGTACTCCGAAGAACTGTCTTATCTTCACTTGAAGGATATGTTAATTTTTTTCTTTTCAAACCTGTTGATGATTTGCTTAACTGCTGCTTGTAAGGAGAACTTGTCAGGACGAGAGCTTTTTGTGTGCCTTTCTTTCCTCTTGTGCTTGCAACAGTAGTAGCTGCTTTTGGCAAAGGAGATAATTCAGCGAGAGGAACGACCAAATTATAATTAGGCCTAGGTCTACTTGTCGGACTACAAGAGTCAGTGAAATTGTTGTCCTTCCCTGGACCTTCGGTTACTTTTATCTGCGTTGCTGCTCTTCCAGCTGATTCATTTCCTGTTGCTTCTGCTCCTGGCACTTTCTCACACATCGGATTGATTGCTGCTATATTTGTTGATGCTGCTGCGCCTACAGTCGATGTCTTCTGTGTTGATGTCGTTGCTTCTACTGCTGGAATTTTCTCTGTGATTGAACTGGTCGCTACTGTGGTTCTTGATGCTGTTGTTTTTGTTCCTGTTGATGTATCTTTTGCTACTGGCATTTCCTCGACCACTGGACTGGATTGCAGTACAGTTGAAGTAGAAAAATGATGATCTTTGAAGACATCTCTCTGTCTACAGGCCACACTCCAGCACGGGCAAAACAATTAATTGCTGTCCCTTGAGTAGCTGCTCTCCCATATGCCTTCCCAAATAATTCAGCCACCTGAAATTGGGTTACCGTTCGTCCTGGATGTAACCTCAACCATTTCTCCATTTCATCAATGTAGTAGCAGCTTAATGGCTTAAAGAAAGAGACGTCTAAGGGTTGGAGTCTGTGTGTTGTATGGCCTGGAAGGGAAAGTAGTACAACCCTACACTGTCGAGCAAGATCCAGTGCTTCAGGATTTTTAGTGTTTGTTGTATAACCATCCAAGAGAAGTAGTACTTTATGGTCATTCGATGGTTTTACAGTGTCTATAAAATGATGTAAATATTTTACAAACAACTCTTTGTTTATGTAGCCACTATCTGGGATGAATGCAAACACTGTTCCCGGTGGTGCTCCATCCATTAGTTCATCCTTAGCTCGAGTACGCTTGAATATCAGCATCGGTGGAATATATTGGCCATCAGCACTGGCACAACAGACAGCAGTAGTAGTCATACCTCTCTCTCCGCTTGCAATGGACCCGACTTGTTGTTTTCCTTTCTTGGTTATTACTTTTCTGGTCCTCTTCTGCACCGTGGAAAGGCCCGTACCAAGTACCATGAGTGATCGAGACGCGAGCTCGGAACCCCAGCGGTAAAAGGTGCGCGTTCTAACCACTCGGCCACTGAGTGGACCACAATGAAATATATTTGTGTTTAATTATTAGTTAATAAGCTATATAAGTCAAGATAAAGCTCAAATATACATGTTGTTCATTTATATTAAGGCGTGCCCATGGATGGACCAGTGGTCCATTCATGGAATCACTTAGTGGTCCAATGGTGGAAACAGTGCACGTTTTTACTCTCCGCTTGTGTATGGCAAAGCTGAAAATTCAACAACGTATCTAAATATATCAATGCAAAGCAGATAAATCACACTTCCCAATGAAGTAAGTTGAGCGCTATAAAAACGTGTATCTTCTTGTCGTATGAACTTTAAAATTATGCTCGACACAATATCACAATGTTGAAATAACTTTACGAACACAGCACGTGCGTCTGAACTCTTCCAGAACCTCGTAACTAACATGGCAGCTTCTTTGTACACTGAAGTACTGAATAAACTCACCAGATCGCAGCAATTATCAGAAGGACAAAAGTTACAGAAGTGGTCCAACCGTGGCGCTGGTCCAATGATGGCAACCTTACCCTAATTTAAATTGTATTTGCATAATTAAAATGCGATCATTTTGATCCAGACACCACTCATTTGGTCATACAAATTATTTTAGGAAATACAGGAAACGAATGCCTATCAAGTTTTCTGTGCATAAGAAGCTATTTTAATCTTACCTGTCCTCGATTCACTCAGAAGTTACTGTAATAACATTATAGCATTATGTCCATCTAGAGAAACTACACTTTCCAGTGGTGAATTAATAATTAATTATACAAATCGGTTAATTTAGCTTTCGATATTACTTCATACAAACACAGAAACATTCTCTGTAGGCTATGTTTCATAGCTTTCGATTGTTGTTGTCCAAGGTCCCTTATAGACGAAGTCATTTGTTTTTTATTTCATTACACCGCCTTAGATGGCATTGTTATTGTAATTTTGAAACTCATTTATCTCATCAAATGTAAATTGTAAATAAATTTGAATTCGAATTTGAATTTGAATCATTAAATATCTGTGCTATCAAAATTTTGCATGGAATAAAACTTATCGGAAATTATTTTTAAAGAAACTTTTGTTATGTAACATTTTTCATGAAAATTAATAATAAGGGAGATATTTCGATTTATTTAATTCAAGCCCCCTTATAACCCCTCTTTTAAATAAAGTATTTTGAATGCCATATGGCCTAAAATCTAAGTTAGAGCGAACTTAATTTATATTCCAATTTTCATATAAATCGGTTCAGCCATTATCGCGTGAAAAGGTAACAAACAGACAGACAACAGACAGACAGACAAACAAAAATTTCAAAAAAGCGATTTTCGGTTTCAGGATGGTTAATTATACATGTTAACACCAACTATTTTTGGAAAATCGAAAATTACCAGAAAAATTTTGGCTACAGATTTATTATTAGTATAGAATAGATTATTTCTATTCATAGTTTCCTGCTCAAGGCAGGTCTTTTACTGCAAACCTAGCTTTCTCCAATCTTCCCTATTTTTTGCCTTTATCCTATTCTCCTCATATGATCCATATATCTTAATGTCGTCTATCATCAGATATCTACTTCTATCCCGAACTCTTCTCCCGTTGACCATTCTTTCCAGTGCATCCTTCAGTAGGCAGCTTCTTCTCAACCAGTGACCAACCAATTCCTTTTTCTCTTTTTGATCATTTTCAGCATCATTCTTTTTTTTTATCCACTCTTTCCAACATAGCTTCAATTCTTATTCTGTCTGTACATTTCACACGCTCCTTGTTTCTCCATATACACATTTTAAATTATTGTATTCGCTTTTCTTCGCTTCATCGTAACGTCCATGTTTCTTCCCCGTACAATTCCACACTCCACACAAAGCACTTCCCTAATCTTTTCCTTGTTTCTTTCTCCGAAGGTACTTCTTCTTCTATTAAAAGCTTCCTTTCCCATTGTTATTTTCCGTTTGACTTCCTGACAGCAGCTCATGTTACTGCTTATAGTACACTTCAAGTATTTGAAGCTGTTCACTTGCTCTATTGCCTCCTTTAAAATTCGCACGTTTACCTTGTACATACATACGAATAGATACAGTTGTATTATTATTATTATTATTATTATTATTATTATTATTATTATTCATAGTTTTATGGCCAAGGCAGGTCTTTCACTGCAAACCCAGCTTTCTCCAATCTTCCCTATTTTCTGCCTTCATCTAATTCTCCGCATATGATTCATATATCGTAATATCGTCTATATTCTGATATCTTCTTCTGCCCCGAACTCTTCTCCCGTTCATCATTATTTCCAGTGCATCCTTCAGTAGGCAGTTTCTTCTCATTATAGATTTATTAATTTGTCATACAGAATAATATCTATAATATTGACAATTAATATTTGAGGAGAAAAATTCGCTCCGGCGCCGGGGATCGAATTCTCATAGCTGCAGTGCATATGTCTGTACAGATTACTGTGCACTTAACTGCGGAATCCCGGCCAAACAAGTCACTCAACTGAGTGCGCTCCTAATATAATGGCAGTTACATTGGACATATGCGTCAACATATATGCCTAACTTGGAGTCAGGCCAAAAGGGAAACATTGAAGAAGGAGGATTTGGTCCGGTGCTGTGGATTGAATTCGGCTTAGCACAGTGGTCAGAGCGCTTGGTACGTAGAACCAAGGACCCGGGTTCGTTCCCCGGTGCCGGAGCGAATTTTTCTCCTCAAATATTAAGTTTCTTCTCAGCCAGTGACAGAACCAATTCCTTTTTCTCTTCCTGATCCGTTTCAGCATAATTCTTTCTTCACCCACTCTTTCGAACATAGCTTCAATTCTTATTCTGTCTGTCCATTTCACACGCTCCTTTCTTCTCCATATCCACATCTCAAATGCTTGTATTCACTTCTTTTCGCTTCGTCGTAATGTCCATATTTCTCTCCCGTACAATTCCACACTCCACACAAAGCACTTCACTAGTCTTTTCCTTGCTTCTTTCTCCGAAGGTGCTTCTTCTTCTATATTAAAAGCTTCCTTTCCTATTGTTATTCTCCGTTTGACTTCCTGGCAGCAGCTCATGTTACTGCTTATAGTACATTTGAAGTATTTGAAGCTGTTCACTTGCTCTATTGCCTCATTTAAAATTCGCACGTTTACCTTGTACGTACATACGAATAGACATTATTATTATTATTATTATTATTATTATTATTATTATTATTATTTCACATCTTAACTGTAACTCATTATATGAAACGCCATAATCCGGAAATATTATGATCTGTTATAATCAATAAAAAATATGGACATTTTTCTTGCTCATAAAGATACGGATATTTCTCGGAAAGATTTTTAGTTGGTTATATAACGACACTGTACCAAATTCTAGTTTAGTTAGTGTGTTATTGTCGATAGAATTTGGTGCTAGCGAGACGATTTTTAGCGAAATGAGGCCAAGGAATCTCTGTGTGATTATCTGACATTCGTCTTACATTTGAGGAAAACCTCGAAACAGTTCATAATCAGTCCAAGCAGGAATCTAACTCACTCCCGGGCACAATTCGAGATCAATAGGCAAACGCGTTACCTTCTGTGCTGCGCCTGTGATTTCTCGGATACTGTACTAAGGCGCCAACTCGTCACAAGTTCGATCCCCGGTGTCGACAGGAAATATGATTTTCACAGAGAAATTTAGACCATTTTTCTTTTGGTTCACTTTTCTCCAGCTTTAAAATCAAATCGACCAGTACTCGTCTCTTCAATTCCGTTTTCCTTAACTTCGTGTAATTTCAATTAGAATTTAGGTAATATCAGATACAGCTGTTGGGAAATCATACGAGGCGCTACCCAAAATATCCTATAATGTTTGTAAAAGCATGACTATATATATATATATATATATATATATATATATATATATATATATAATTTGAACTGGTAATGGAAATCACGGGAAAACGGCTGAACGGATTTTAATAAATGACCCCTCATTTTGAAGCTTGGAACTCAAAGTTTTTCAGAAAAATAGTAGTTTTCAGTGAAATGTCAATTTTTCAACAGAATTTTCCTATTTTCCAAAATCCATCTGTCGTCAGTTTTGAGAACTAGCTAATTGCATTTCAGAATAAAACAAAACACACACTACAGTAAACAATATTACACGAAGGCCATGATTTGCAAGAATGCTGACATATAGAGCGCAAATTAAATTGTTATTAAAAACTTAACTTACTAAAAATAATTTACAGGTTCGATTCTGTGGGGTTTAATTTTCTAGGTACAACTGTGTATTGGATATGAAAAACTACAAAACGTGAGGTGGTTTGATGACATTATTACCATTAGAAATGAAATATTATTGTAGTTAATGCCATGATGTGACTATTTTTCATTAATTATACATATTAATGCTATATTGATGACATGAAAGTGAAACGTTTGGGTTTATATAAGTAGATGTAGAGAATAACTTATATTAGATTTTGATTTCTATATTTTACTGAGTGGCGGCTATATAGTATATATAGTATATGTTACTGAAAGCTATAAAACTTACGTAAGATAATAATATTATTAAACATCAAATATTTTTATAGTTATTCATCAAGTGGGGTTGGGTCTTTTTCATATATTTAATGGCGGTGTAGTGTAGATATTTATATGCGTGGTTCTCTTCAGTAATGGCTCGAGAGAGAGTATCTTTCATTATTATAGAAGGAAATAACTTTCAGAATGTCTGGTATTCTTAATTGAAAATAAATCTGAAAAATGTTTGTTTGAACGTATAATGAACTTAATTTGCAGCATTTACTGCACAAGCCACTAGTTTACTTTAAATTGGGTTTTTTACTTAAAATTTAATTTACATTTAAAAATATATCATTTGGTTAAATTACATTTTGCAACATGTCCAGCGCAAACTTTTATTACCTGCAATTTTTTTGCTTGTACTATTAATGACTGTAATTTTCTTTATTAATTATGTGCTCTAGAGTCTGGATGTCGCTACCATGCTATTTCCTCTCTTGGACAATTTAATATAAATCTGAACAATAAGAAATATATTTCTTTTCTTTAGCCACATGTACGTTTCATACCAAGTACGGTATATAAGTAATATCTTATTTATTTAATTTACCTGAATATAGTGTTGAATTGAAATCACAACGCCACATAACTGAATTATGTATGATATTAATATTAATACCGGTATTACTAATTAATTATTAATTACTTTCAAATTACGCAAGTCTATTACTTAATTTCATCAGATTCCTTCTACTGCAAACCAAAATTATTGCTGCCAACATAACAGAAAATAACTGCCAGTTGTATTTGTCAGTATTAAAAATTCGAAACAAAGTTGGTAAAAGAAAATTCAACCTGACATTTAGAAAATCATTATAATACACTAACGTATGAAGTGACAGGGGAAAAATTGATATGTTACATTCTTAGGGTATTAAATAAGCTGACCCGGCCTATAAATTCTGTATATTGTGTGGAGTTAGTAGAGTTAACGACACAATTAAAATAGTACTATCGCTGTGGTCTACGAAAGAATTTCGGGGTTCACTCACAACGAATGCATGTGTTTTTTTGTACGAACGACGGTCGCCTGACCTCATAATTGACCTCTGAATAAATAATGCGTGGAACCAGTTTTCTACGCCTAGGGACACATAGTTACACAAATTGAAATTTGCATTGGAGCTCACAGCGTTTTAAAATCATGTCGTAACTTTTCATACATTTAAATTGCACTGAAATTATTAACATTATTTTCAAAGGGACTCGATTGAAAATTATTACCAAGGAAGCGCTGGAGGTACCGAATTAAAAATGCAATTGAATTTTATTCAGCCGGGATACGCTAGCAGACCTACGCCGCACAGTTTGTGATGACGATGGATATTGTTGTTGTCATTATTATTGTTTTATTATTATCTACTCGTACTTTACTGGTCTGCATATTGAGCTTGTCACGAAGATGATCTGGTTCGAGTCCCGAAGAGGCCTGGGAATTTTTTATGGTAGGATTTTCTTTTGGTTTTTCCTTTTTCCAAGTTAGGCACCATACCCATTTCGTCTGATCATCATTCCGTTATCATTTTATATAATTCCTGATCGTGAGCTCGCGACGCACTGTTAAGGCTGATTTAGGCAAAAACCTATTTTTTTCCTTGATACATACAGGCTTGAGATGTAATATTTACATGATTCATGGAAATATAGGTATGAGCACATCACAGCCATAACAAAATTACAAAACACCTCCACATATGCAGAACACATCACAAATGCCAACCACACCTACAGAGACATCAACACAGACATGGAAATACTGCACATCCAACCAAAAAGCCAGAAACTCAACACACTAGAACAATATGAAATATATAGACACACAAAAACACACCCTAACGATATTCTCAACACACGACTCAATTTCAAAACATATACACTCTTTGACTCTACACTACGAACGCACCCACACAGGAAACAAGAGGCGCCAACACCAACAATGACCAGTTCTGAAGATGATCCAAAATAGGTCGAAACATGTTAACAAGGTACGTTAAAATTTAACACAAGAAAGACTTATCATACATATTCCGAAATAAATAAAGGGGTTTTATAGTGCCTAAAAATGCCTATTTCGACGTTAGTGCCTATTTTTATTTATTATTTTTAATTTTTGCATCATTTTTCGTAACTGTTTACTGTTTTTCTTAACATCCTGTACCGTTTACATTCCGAGACGGATAACAACTCCTTCCTAGCAGTGAACAACACAATAGAGAAGTACCTCCGGGCCACCCCTTCTCATTCTTACAGTCTTTAAATTTTAAAATTTCAACTTTCAATCGGCCTGGTAGCGTAGTCTGTATAGCGTTGGCCTTCTGTGCTCGAGGTTGCGGGTTTGATCCCGGACCAGATCAGTGGCATTTAAGTGTACTTAAATGCGACAGGCTCATGTCAGTAGACTTACTGGCATGTTTAAGAATTCCTGCGGGACAAATTATTATTATTGTCCCGCGCCGTGGCGTCGCGGTCTAAGGCATCCCGCCTAGGACTCGCGTTACGGAATGCGCGCTGGTTCGAGTCCTCATGGGGGAAGAAATTTTCTCATGAAATTTCGGCCAGTGTATGGGACCGGTGCCAACCCAGCATCGTGATGCACTTGGGGAGCTACGATAGGTAGCGAAATCCGGTTGCGAATACCAGCTATAACGGCTGGGGGGATCATCGTACTAACCACACGATACCTCCATTCTGGTTGGATGATCGTCCACCTCTGCTTCGGCATGTGGGCGTGAGGCCACCGAATAAGCATTCTCTTACATTCCAAGACAGATAACAACCCCTTCTTTTTTCTCACCATTTGTAAGTACAGCAGTGAGCGACACAATAGCCACAATAGGTGCTGATCATCTACTGTGCACTATAGAAATGTGATTGGTGAATGAAAAACGCTAACTTAAAGACAGACTGTCTTCATTTTGTGTATGCATGTGTACCTTTGAAAAATGTGAAATGTGTGGAAGTTTCTTTTAATCCTAGAATTTGGCATTAAATAAATGCTGAATCTTATATTAGTGACATTCTTTAAAAAAAAACATTTTTTGTTTTATAGAGCCTAAATAAAGGAGTTTAAGAGCTTATTTTAGGCACCTAAAATGCCACTTTTTAGGGCCTAAAATTCCGCTCGCTAGTTATCAGCTTTCAGACGTGGAGGAGGAAGAAGAAGAATAAGAAGCTTGGACAAGGAGAGCAAACATCCCAATACTCAATCATAGGTAGTTGTGACTGCTCTTTATGTAAAAGTCTCTCCACTGATTAAACTAAGAGTTATTGCCCGATTGTATAAACCATTTAATCTTAGATCAGAGGTTAAATTGATCCTTGTTTCAGCTGAACTTGGAATTTTGTGTTGTATAAAGTCTAATCTGAGATTAATTTCTCTCAAACTAAAGTCAACTTTGACTGAAGAAATTTCTCCGATTAAGTTAGATGATCCAAGTTCAGTTATTTCTTTTCTGTTTTGAAATATACGAGTGACAGATTATGCAAATAAAATATCCATTATTATTAATATTAATAGATATGTTAGGTACATTTATATATATTTATTTCAATTTCTTGCCTTAATACACAAACATTCTTATATTTTATAAGGCTCTATCGTGTTCAGCAGTATCAAATAACATAACCTATAATTATATTATGTTTATAACAACCATTAATTATTAATGGATGTGATAGGTACATTCATAAATGTTCAATTAACTGTATTACTAAAAGAAAATTGTCGTTTTATAAAGCTTTATTATGTTTAGCAGTATCAAACACCATAACATGATAACAACTTGGAGAACAGTCAACCTTCTTATTGTCCGCCATTATTTACATTGCAAAAAAAAAAGAAAAAGAAAACAGTGTCTCCAACAGAGTGTAATACGGAAAGTCGCCAAAAAGTAGTTGTAAAGTCGCTAGATTTCTCATTATCAACAAAGAAAGATTAAATTTTGTCACTATGGGGTGCTAAAAAGGTCACTAAATCCCTATTTAAGCAATATAAAAGTTAAAAGAAATTGTTGTTGAAAAAGAGTTAAAATCGCTAGATTGGCAACACTGAACAAACCTGTATAACATGGTCCGCGCATCACGTATTTCACCTGTTTATGCGATGTTGCCAAATCCTTTTCACGTGAACTTAGATTGCATTTGAACCAAGGTAATTTGATCGCAGAAAAGTTTTATACAATAGAAGAAGTGTCTGAACTCGGTTTACTTTTCGATCTTTGATCAAAGTTGATCTTTAGTCAGGGAGTTTTATACAATTGGGCCTTAGAATTACATTCGACGCCTCTTCGTGAGGGTAATTCTCTTTCTTCCTGTAGTTAATACAGAGGATATTGCAATATCGGGAAAGAATAATGTCTTTTGAAATTATAGACACGTTTTCTATGTTATTTGGCACTATAAGCGAGTTAGTTATCGGTTCCCTCATTCGGCCCGCAGATTGCATTCATTTCCACCTCAGTGCGTTCCTGGAAATTTCCCTTAATCTCACGAGCCACAAATCATAGGTCATATATAAGAGTCTGAAAGAAAACCATTTCAATTTCCTGGCATCATTAGGTTTAAAGCAGAAAGACTAAATGTTTCGTGTTAGAAAGTCATATAAATATAACCCACTTGCAACTTTTCATCCAGTTTGCATTTCTTTTTTGTCAGTATTTTTCCGCTATAGTTTTTGGTGGAATTGGAAACCATCAATTTTCCGGTGAAGAAGCGTAAAGGCAATTCTTTCGCATATATCGAACGAGGAAGAAACAGAGAAAGAAGATGTCTGTATAATATATACAGTCGCCTCAATCCCCCCCCCTTCTTCTCGCTTTCCATCTCTCTCTTTCTCCTGGAACATTTATGGAGGAACTTCCCCACGTCTCAAGCATGGCGTATAATGGAGAATAAAAAATAAAAAGTTTCGTGTTTGTTTTTTTCTCATCGGGTTAGTTATACGTTCTAGAGAGTTACTTTGCAAAAGAGGGAGTAGTAGCAAAGTAGCACATTCCGCCAATCCGGTGCCCCCTTATTTATTACCTCCAATAGGCTGCAGCTATCCAGACTCTAGTTGGTTTTTAGTCTCTGCTGGGATATAGCGTGTGTCTTAATTCATGTTCCATAAAAGTTTTTACGGCGGTGTTCTTGACTTGATTCTGGTTTTGTTAAGAAGCAGCTTCGTTGTAAGTTCGCCGTCGTCATACTCAATGGTAGGCAGAACAACAGTTTCATTTTATTGGAATCTTTGAATCCAAGAGGCGGCCAAGTCCGTTACATCCAACTGTTGGAAAATCCACATAAATGTTTGCTTTTGTTACAGAAATTCTGACGATCCATTTTAAGTACATTGCCATAGATCTATTATTTATTCATAGTCATACATTATAGAATATTTATATCTGCTAATTATTAATCATAAACATAATCATAATACTTCTTGTCTATGCGGATGACGTGTATATGTTAGGAGAAAATCCACAAACGATTAGGGAAAACGCGGAAATTCTACTTGAAGCAAGTAAAGCGATAGGGTTAGAAGTAAATCCCGAAAAGACTAAGTATATGATTATGTCTTGTGACCAGAATATTGTACGAAACGGAACTATAAAAATTGGAGATATTTTATCCTTCGAAGAGGTGGAAAAATTCAAATATCTTGGAGCAACAATAACAAATATAAATGACACTCGGGAGAAAATTAAACACAGAATACATATTGGAAATGCCTGTTATTATTCGGTTGAGAAGCTTTTGTCATCTAGTCTGCTGTCAAAAAATCTGAAAGTTAGAATTTATAAAACAGTTATATTACCGGTTGTTCTGTATGGCGAGAATGAAGAAAGTTACACAACGCAGAGCTGCACGCATTGTATTCTTCACCTGACATAATTACGAACATTAAATCCAGACGTTTGAGGTGGGCAGGACATGTAGCACGTATGGGCGAATCCAGAAATACATATAGAGTGTTAGTTGGGAGACCGGAGGGAAAAGACCTTTGGGGAGGCCAAGACGTAGATGGGGGGATGGTATTAAAATGGATTTGAAGGAGGTGGAATGTGATGGTAGAGACTGGATTAATTATGCTCAGAATAGGGACCAATGGCGGCCTTATGTGAGGGCGGCAATGAACCTCGGGGTTCCTTAAAAGCCAATAAGCTAAGCTAAACATACATTTAAAATGTTCAAATATTCAGATCTCTTGCAAGTTTTCATAAGGAAAATTCACGTTCAGGAGCTTTAATTTATTATCGAATAACAAATTTTAATTAACCATAATTTAACAAATGGAATATTAGGATTTTTATTTATACTCGTAGGCCTACCGCTCTTACAAATAGGATACCGTGTGTAATTTATATAGAGACTAATAAAGAGTTGGGACAGAAAACGTTACTAATAAATCATGTATAAGCGATGGATGTATAATTCATTTAAGCATTATATACAGAGAAAAAATGGCTGCCTCTCTAATAGCTGTTTGCGTCGATTGTCATTTTATGATGAATACCTTCTAACCACAGAACATCATAGAACACATAATAGTTAGAATAATATTGTTGTAGCTGAACTCTTTGATCAAAATATAGCGCGGTAATCGATCAGGAACAGTTGTACCATCGATACTTAGCGCGGTATACACTAGCACATATTATCGGATACAATAAAGAAACTCAGTTATTCTGTTACCTTTTGTAATGAAATAATGATGAAGCTATGACGTAGTTTTACATATTGTTATACACGACGTATTATAGTGATTATTAATAATAAATTTACACACAACTTATAAACGTACTATTCTTTGTATATGTATAAGATTGTTAAATGTATTTATAATAGTTATTATCGGTAAGCCCTATAGCCTAAGTATGTATGTATGTATGTATGTATGTATGTAAAGACAGAATTAAAATAACGAAAATTGACAATTATTCAAGTGAACCTTTAATTATTAATATAGGTGTTCCCCAAGGCACAGTTCTAGGCCCTATTCTATTTTCAATATATATCAATGACTTATTAAAAATTGACTTACAACAATACAGTGGTGTTCACTATTCTTATGCAGATGACAGAGTTTTACTTTTTGGTGGAAAAACCTGGTATGATGCATATAATAATTCAAATAATGGACTTAAATTAATAAAAAAATGGTTTGACATAAATTATCTTTCTATCAACGAAAATAAAACCATAATTATTCCATTCTCATTATCTGAAAAATGTAACAAACCTCCTACATCTATATTAAGTATTAAATTACATAATTCTGATTGTTGTCTTATACAGTGTAAATGTCCGATTATTAAAGAGTCCTCTGAAGTTAAGTATTTTGGCATAATTTTCGATAACCATTTAAAATGGAACTAACACATTAATTACCTTTGTAATAAATTACGTAAAATAGTATATTATTTTGTTTTATTGAGGTATTACTTGTCAATATGTTTATTACGTACAATATATTTAACTTTATTTCAATCGGTAATTATGTATGGAATTATAGGATGGGGTAGCTCATTTAAATCCAATTTCAATCCACTTTATTTATTACAGAAGAAAATAATTAAAATATGTCTTCATAAACCTATTGATTTTCCATCTCAGAATTTGTTTCTAGACTTTAATGTACTTAACGTAAGACAAATTTATTATATTGTATTAATAAAATTCATACATAAAAATCGAAATAATTTTGAATTGTATTCTCATAGTTATGAAACAAAAGGTATGAATTCTTTAAGATTGTTTGAACCAAAATACAACACTGTTACAGTATTAATCATAGTAGTAATTTAGGCCCAAGAATATATAACAAATTTATATTTAAATATCCTAATCTTGTCAATTCGAATAGTTCTAGTATTAAATTTAAAAAGTTACGTATGGATTTTATAAAAATTGAAAAATTGTAAATTTAAATTTATATACTATAGTTGAAAATTGTATTGTATAATTATTAATTATAATTGTATTTTATAATTATTAATTTCAATTCAGGAATCCGCCCCTGAGCATGAGTTCTAGTCTTTCAGGGGTGAGCTAAAGTTTCTCTGTATATTTTATATTTTATGTTATTAGCAAAATAATAAATAAGCAAATAAAAATAAACGTATGTATGTATGTATGTATGCATGTATGTACTTATTCACACTTCAAATGGGTATATACCCGGTGGCAGTGGTAACTAATTACACTCAATAATGACAATAATAAGCTCAATTAATAAAAAATACAGTTCGTAATAAATTAATACTACTACTACTGCTAATAATAATAATAATAATAATAATAATAATAATAATAATAATAATAATAATAATAATAATAAGAGAGAGCATCCTAAATTAAATGAAGCACGATCGCTTAAAATAACATTTAAAGTAAATCTAATTTGTATCTTAACCCTAAGTTCGAACTAAAACTACGAGTATAATATGTTCATACCTGCACAAGTACCTTTAAGGACTACACTCATTTCGCTGTCAACTCATTCACTGCACTGGAACTCTACACATTTCACTGATTCTATCCTGATTTCACTAACACTTCAAAAATATTTCACTGTTCAAATACTTTGCACTGCCACTATAAACTATAAAGCTTCACTGATAAAAACACACTTCACTTACACAACACACTTCACTAACACAACACACTTCACACTTCACTGACAGCATACTTCTTCACTGATACAACACTTCAATAACAAAATATCAATTACACCCTTTAAATAGTGTGTATAATATACTACCGTCTAATAGTAAAGTCCTTAACTCTATTTTAATACATTTTTGGTTATTGGTAAAGCCTTTAGTAAATCTGCAGGTAAAGTATTCCAGTCCCTGATAGTACGATTGAGAAAGGAAACTTTTCAGTGTCCGTCCTCTACCTTCTTTCCCTGAATTTATATGAGTGGTCGTTCCTTGAAGAGTAATTTGGCGTTGCGTAATCGAATTCGCGTGCATGATCGAATTTGCGAATAGAAACATATTACCAATTTGTGTAGAAAGATTATGCAAATAATATTAAGCAAAGACTTTGCCATGTTCTAATACTTCTATACAATGAATGAATCGAAATCGCCTACATGTATGTTAGCATTTTTAATACACTACTATTTGTGAAAAGTGCAACACCCAGAAAGATTGTCGTGATGAATAATAAGAAAATATGATTTGTAACTGTATCTATTGCATAGAGTAATTTATTAAGTTACTGAAATGTTAACTAGTTTGTCTCTTGGATTCATAGATTTTATGTTCAGTTCTGGTAACTATTTTACCCCTTGGACAATTTTAGTAAACTTTGTTAATGACATGTAAAGTAAACATAACTTATAAGGCTAACTGTTGGAAGACCAATTAAACTTCTTAATTGACGCAATTTATCCACTTCATACTGATTATGGTTCTAACTTCTAAAATTAAGATCGACAGAAACAGCACTTTGTAACCTTCATATTTCATTGTAGTTTCAGGATTGATATTTTGAATCACTGCGTTCTTAACCCCTGCAAACAAATTACTTCTTCCACAAGATATTAAACAGTAAAGTTATCATAGACTTACCTCCAAGATATACTGCAAGTATTAAAGAATCTTTATTATTGTATTACAATTTCGTCATCATCATCATCATCATCATCATCATCATCATGGTTTGAATTTTTAGTTCCGTTCAGCCTATCAATTGTTGTTTTGAAAGTAATAAAACTTAATTCACTATTAGTCTGGATCGTTAGTCATGGCGACAAGTTACTTCTTAAGACAATATAAACATCACATAAGCCCGCCATCTGTTCCTATCTTGAGCAAGATTAATCCAGGTCCTAATCCCTAGCATCATATCCCACCTCCCATCTGCGTCTCGGCCTCCCCATAGACCTTTTTCCCTCAGGTCTCCGAACTAACACTCTATATGCATTTCTGGAATCACCCAAACGTGCCACATGCCCCGACCATCTCAAACGTCTGAAGTTAATGCTCCTAATTATGTCAGGTGAAGAATACAATGCTTGCAGTTCTGCGTTGTGTAACTTTCGCCATTCTCGTGTTGCTACATCCTTCTTAGTCCAAAATATTTTCCTAAGCACCTTATTCTCGAACATCCTTATCCTCTATTCCTCTCTCAAAGTGAGAGTCTAAGTTTCACGACCATACAGAACAACTGGTAATGTAATTGTTTTATAAATTCTAACTTTCAGTTTTTTACAAGCAAACTGGATGACTGAAGTTTCTGAACCGAATAGTAACAAGTACTTCCCATATTTTTTTTCTGCTTGTTACTGTTGATCCAATGTATTTGAATTTTCCACCTTTTCAAACGATAAATTTCTAATTTTTATTTTTAGATTTCGTATTATATTCTGAACACAAGACATAATCATATACTTTTTTTTCGGAATTTACTTCCAAAACTCTCACATTACTTGCTTCAAGTAAAATTCCCGCCTTTTACGCAATACTTTTTGGATTTTCTCCTAACATATTCATGTCATCCACATAAACAAGCAGCTGGTGTATCCCGTTCAATTCCAAACTCTCTGTGTTTTCCTGGACTTTCCTAATGGCATAGGTTTATTCTAGAGCAAAATTAAAAAGTAAAGATGACAGTGCATCTCTTTGCTTTACCCCGCAATGAATTGGAAAAGAATCCGACATAAACTGACCTATACAGATTCTGCTGTACGTTTCACTGAGACATATTTTAATTAATCCAACTAGTTTCTTGGGAATACCAAATTCAATAAGAATATTATATAAAACATCTGTCTGAACCGAGTCATATGCCTTTTTGAAATCTATGAATAACTGATGTACTGTGCCCTTATACTCCAATTTTTTCTCCAATAAATTATCTGTTCAATAATTGATCTATTACGACTAAAACCACATTGATGATCCACAGAAGTTTTGTGTGTAGTGATATAGTGATATTATGTTTACAGGAATTAAATATGTGTTGGTTTATTCCATCCGGCGGTTAAAAACCATTGTAATTAAATAACCTCAGTATTATTTTTAAATGATTGGATGGTTGCATAGAAAGGTTTTAGGGAAGAAAACATTGACTTCACAAACTCACTTGTAGGTATAATTATATCAAACGGTACTAACTCATAGCTTGGTGGCAGAACACTATAGAAATGTGTCAATAAACAGGATAGTCTGTATGTTTGATATCTTTATATTTTTTTCCCCACTCCTCTCAATTTTCACAGCATGAGAGCGTGTGAAATGGACAGACAGAATAAGAAATGAAGCTCTGTTGGAAAGAGTGGGTGAAAAAAAAATGATTCTGAAACTGATCAGGAAGAGAAAAAGGAATTTGGTTGAATCACTGGTTGAGAAGAAACTGCCTACTAAAGGATGCACTAGAAGGAATGGTGAAAGGGAGAAGAGTTCGGAGCAGAAGAAGGTATCAGATGATAGACGACATTAAGATATATGGATCATATACGGAGACAAAGAGGAAGGAAAGATTTGGAGAATTCTGGATTTGCAGCGAATATTATGAATGAATGCATTAGTGAAAGTTGACGGTATGTGTGGAGGATGTTACTACAGAATTATTTATACCATACACTGTGACGAAATGTACTAATACTTAGTAGGTATTATTATTATTATTATTATTATTATTATTATTATTATTATAACGTGGGGAAAAAGGCGACTGATAGAACAGAAATTAAGTTAACAGACATTAAGAAATTAAACCAAAATGCAACACTGCTACAGTATTTAATCATAGTAGTAATTTAGGCCAAGAATATATAATAAATTTATATTTAAATATTTTAATCTTGTCAATTGAAGGGCTTGGGGCAAAATGGCCACAAGCCACACTCAAATTTTACAGGAAAACAACTCTTAAAGATTCAAGACTTAAGGGCTGTTTTCCTGTAAAATTTGAGTGTGGCTTGTCACTATATTGCCCCAAGCCCTTCAATTCTAATAGTTCTAGTTTTAAATTTAAAAAGTTATGTATGGTTTTTTTTTTAAATTGAAAAATTATAAATTTAAATTTGTATATTCTTTTTGCGTAGTAGACATAGGACAAATTGTATTATATACTTCTTAGTTTCAATTCAAGAATCCGCCCCTGAGCACGAGTTCTACTCTTTCAGGAGCGAACTGAAGTTTTTCTGTTTATATTATATTTTATGTTACAATTATTAGCAAAATAAATAAATAAATAAATAAATAAATAAAATGAAATTGAATGAATGAGAAATTCTTGTAAATTCAAAGTGAAAACTATAATAATTTTATATAACTCCATTGTTCGATCTAAATTAGAGTATGCTGCTGTCATCTGGAACCCAGTGACTAACAAATATATTCTGTTACTAGAAAAAATTCAAAATAAATTTCTAAAATGGTTATATTACAGACTTTATAATGATTATCCTACCTATGAGAGTTATGCTACAATGCTTCAACATTTCCATTTTACTAGTTTGCAAATTCGACGAAATTGTCAATCTTTAAACTTTCTTTATAAAATTATTAACAATAAGTTGGACTGTGTTGGTTTATTTTATTATATAACATTATATGCATCTAAGCTTAAAACGAAATTTCGAAATTTGTTTTACATACCAAGGACAAATACTGAATCCCACAAAAATTCCCCAGTTTTCCAAATGTTACAGTTATACAATAAATTACATCCTCATCCGAATGTTGATATTTTCAATATGAATTTGTCTAGATACAGAATTATTTGTTATCATATTTTACAGAATATTGTTGTTAGTTAATTTGAAGCTACTTTTACACCTTATTTCAATTTCTCTTTTTTTCCCCCCTTTTTTCTATTATGTTTCCGTTTTTAATAAGTGTATATTTCCTTTTCCTTGTTTAAGTTTTATCAATTAATTTGTTAGTCGTGAACATTGTAATTGGACTTTGCCTGTTATGTTCATCAACAAATGAATAAATAAAAAAAATGAATAAATGAATGAATAAATAAATGAATGAATAAATAAATGAATGAATTAATAAATGAATGAATAAATAAATGAATAAATAAATAAATAAATAAATAAATAAATAAATAAATAAATAAATAAATAAATAATTAAAATTCTTCACTAGAAATCTTCACTGAAACTGTTAAGATTGTCAGCCTACAACGTCAGCAACATAATAACATGGGACTACTTTGCAGAAATCGTCAGTCTCTTTAAAAATGCTTAGAGTATCTTTATTCCCCACAGGTCTCAGTTGCAAGAGATTCTATTTCCGTTAGACATTTCGTATTCAAAGCTCTTTAAATTACCGCAGGCAAAGATATTCAAAGAATTTAAATAGAACGAACGTATCACCCATAGGAAGGGAATGCTGTGGTGAATCCATTTGTTTTCAAACGATGCATGAAATGTTCACACACAGCGATGGTTGAGGTTAGCCTTCCATTCAGATGACACGTAATCGGACATGCATTATTAATGATTGCTGGTGTAGTCCCACTGTCTTCACTATATCATTTTGTAAGATTTGGTCCGAGAGAGCTTTCCTCTATGTTTACCTATATAAACAGGTTAATTTTGTACTTTAACCGAGCAGAGTGGTTATCGTATCTGCCTTTTACTGTATATTCGAGAAGTTTGGAATTTTATACTAGAGACTGGCTATCCTGACTTGTATTTTTCGTGGTTTTCCAAGTCTCTCCAGTCGAATACTGGGACAGATTCAGTTTAAAGGACTACGGCAGGGATGTATGATAAATAGCGCGCGAACGAGCTTGAATTCTTCCGCATGCTACTTGGCAGAAATATAATACACTATCTACCAAAAAGTAATTGGGCACCCATGATTTTAGTTAATTTAGTATGTCATTTGACTCTTGTGGCCAGTATGTGTTGCAGTGAGAAAGAGAACCAGTTGAGAAAGACATGGCGCGTGGTGAGGGCTTTCAGACTTTCATAAGGGCATAATTGTGGGCTGCCACCTCAGTGGACTGTCTAGCAGGGCAATAGCCGCTAAGGTAAACAGGCCCAAATCAACAGTAGCATTCGTCATACGTAAGTGGAAGGTCGATGGACATTGTGACAATGGTGAACGTTCAGGGCGACCGAAAATTCTGACCAACAGAACCCTAAAACATGAGATTATAAAGAACAGGACACAACCAATGGCTACCATCAGACAGGAGTTTCAAGCAGCGACAAACGTGTCTGTTTCCATTGGAATATTGCGAACAAAGGCCCACCAACTCGGATATTCCGGAAGAGCAGCGGCACATAAGCCTATATCACGAAGACGAATAAAGCTCAGAGACTCAAGTGACGTTCGGACGATCGCAACTGGACACTGGAGCAGTGGAAATCGGTTCTATGAAGTAACGTATCGATATTCACATTATTTCGGTCTGATGGACGTGTATTGGCGTGGCGGCTACCCGTGGAACGGCTTCTACCAGACCGTAGGCCTATAATGCCCACCAGGAAATTTGGTGCAAGGGAAGTAATGGTATGGGGGTGTTTCTCGTACTACAGTGTGGGACCACTGGTGGTTGTTCGTGGCACAATGAACTCACAGACATACTGTACAATTTTGGATAACAAAATCCTCTCAACACTGTGGCGTTTCTATGGAATGGAACCTTGTTACTTCCAGGATGACAATGCAAGGTGCCATGTTTCGGCAGTTGTATGCAGACAATAATGTTCACCGGTTGGACTGGCCTGCACAGAGTCCTGATCTCAATCCCATTGAGCACCTTTGAGACGAATTGGACCGGCGATTGAGGTCTCGGAAGATGCGGCCAATTTCCAGTGTCCTACTGAGTGCCATGTTGCAAGAGGAATGGCGTCGCATTCCAGTGGATATCCTACACAAACTAGTGGAGAGCATGCCTGACAGGGTGGCTGCTGTTATAGCAACAAGAGGTGGTACCACGAGGTTCTAAAGAAGCAAAAACAGTGCCCAATTACTTTTTGGTAGATAGTGTATTATATGCTGTGGAAATAGGAGCGACCAAGAGAGAAAGGTGAGCAAAATTACACATTATGAAGTCGAGTTGTAATAAGTTAGTCTTTATACTGTACTTTCTTTTTACACATTTTTAATAAATGCAGTACAGTTATTTCGCAGATGTAAGATGTCATATCTAACATATAATATATATAATTTGAACTGGTAATGGAAATTGCGGCAAAATGGCACAACGGATTTTCATTGATGATCCCTCATTTTGAAGCTTGGCATCCAAGGATTTGCGTTAAAATACTATAATAATAATAATTCACAATAATTTTAATTGGTTATTTTACGACGTTTTATCAACTACTATGGTTACCTAGCATATGAGTGAAATGCTATTGTTGGCATTATAACTCTGTTAAACAGTACGTCACGTAATTGAAGAAATTTGCTCAGATGTTGAAAATTTATTACTGAAGTCAAGTCTGCTTTTCAAACGCTGCCTGTTTGTCCTTTCCTTCCTCTTCCTTAAAAAACACTTTAATTTTAATTGACTTTATGGTCAACTTCACTCTGTTTTCTTTACATTTAGACCTATATTCTGTCTTATTTCAGGCATATAATGATAAGCAGACAATTTAATGTTAAAGAGATCATATTCTTTGAAAGTAAATTCATTGTAAAATTATAAATTCTTAAATGTAGAGTCTTAGGGTGCTATTCATAGACATTTCGCTAGCCCGCGCTACGAGCGTGCTAAACTAGTCCCGGCTATCGAGTGATTACTTGTACAGGATTCATATCATATCATATCGCTAACACCGGTTTATGAATATGAAAAACGTTAGTTCGCTGATCATCCTCCGAAAGCCCGCGCTAAGAATGTCTATGAATATGGCCCATAATTTGTAATATCTTATCGAACTTCACAAATTGCATTGTAGACTACATGTTACGACTGAGGTTATCTATCTATCTATCTATCTATCTATCTATCTATCTATCTATCTATCTATCTATCTATCTATCTATCTATCTATCTATCTATCTATCTATCTATCTATCTATCTATCTATCTATCTATCTATCTATCTATCTATCTATCTATCTATCTATCTATCTATCTATCTATCTATCTGTCTATCTGTCTGTCTGTCTGTCTGTCTGTCTGTCTGTCTGTCTGTCTGTCTGTCTGTCTGTCTGTCTGTCTGTCCGTCCGTCCGTCCGTCCGTCCGTCCGTCCATCCAGCTATTCTGGTGTAGTTAAGGCCATCAGGCCTTCTCTTCCACAACACCAGGAATACAAATACAATAATAGAAATAAACAGAAAAAAATACACTATATAAAAAGTAAAGCTACACAGGAAATAAAGAGAGAGAGAAAAAAACACTACAAAGAGTAAAGCCACACTATAGTAATATGCGTTACAAGAGAGGTATGTTGACGTTTTCATGTTCGAGCAAAATTTTGAAAAAGCGAAACATAGTTGAGCTTTTTTAATTTCCGAGAATTGAAAGAAAACATACCGCTTTTGTATCGTACATTATTTTGTGCGAGATCGTGCGTATTTGCTTGGTTTCCGCACAAAACCAATTCGCGGAAAGTGTGAAATTCCACATTCAGTATTCCCAACCTTACACAACAATTTCCCTCTTCTTAGCGCTTAAGTGACATATTCATTTTACTGCTTTAGGCTTTTAACATATTATTTTTAGAGACGTTCAATATAGTAACAATTATAAATTGGAAACTTACCACTGCAATTTCACCTAAATTGCATTGTTAATTATTGTTTTTAAATATATTAAAAAATTAAGTAAACTCTACAACTCCACTAAAGTTACTGCATTCGATTAAGGAAGCCGTGAAAAAATCAACAAGATTCCAGATGCCGATGTTATTACTGCAATATGTTGTAAGTATAAATAATATTGTTAAAATATTAAAATGAAAAATAAATCATTATATAACCTTACCGTTTGTTTTAAGTACGCATTTATAGACTGGGGGAAGAAAAAGGCAGGCATATATCACGGTCTGCTGGAGTATAGTACACACAGAAAACATTTTAAAGCAACAATGTTGAAGATAGATATTTTTGTTTTGCAAATTTGCCGTCATTGAACAGAACCCAAGATGGAGATTTCATTGCAACTAATTAGAAATTCCTCTTTCAGGTATGTAATAAACGATCTTCGCACAAAATAATGTACGATACACGAGCGGTATGTTTTCTTTCAATTCTCGGAAATTAAAAAAGCTCAACTACGTTTCGCTTTTTCAAACTTTTCCTCGAACATGAAAACTTCAACATACCGCTCTTGCAACGCATATTACTATTGTGCGAAGATCGGTTATTACATACCTGAAAGAGGAATTTCTAATTAGTTGCAATGAAATCTCCATCTTGGTTTCTGTTCAATGACGGCAAATTTGCAAAACAAAAATATCTATCTTCAACATTGTTGCTTTAAAATATTTTCTTTGTTTACTATACTCCAGCAGGCCGTGATATACGACTGTCTTTTTTTTCCCCCAGTCTATAAATGCGAACTTAAAACAAACGGCTTCCTTAATGTTACTTGCATCACGAAATGCAGTAACTTTAGTCGAGTTGTAGAGTTTACTTAATTTTTGCAAATATTTAAAAACAATAATTAACAGTGCAATTTAGGTGAAACTGCAGTGGTAAGTTTCCAATTTATAATTATTACTATATTGAACGTCTCTAAAAATAATATGTTAAAAGCCTAAAGCAGTAAAATCAATATGTCACTTAAGCGGTAAGAAGAGGGAAATTGTTATGTGTGTTAGGTTGGGAATACTGAATGTGGAATTTTAGACTTACCGTGGGTTGTTTTTGTGAGGAAACCAAGCAAATACGCACGATTTCGCACAAAAATATGGTTCATTACATATAATAATTACGTTCTTGGGGTTGTTTCTTCATAATTTTCTTGTCAGATGAAGTAGGAGGAATGTAATCATCACGGAACATAGTCAGAACTGTGATATCACACTTTCATTATGCTGATAGCTGTTTCTTATAGAAAAAAGTAGTGATTATTATTTGTTTTTTATTACCAATAATTTGAACACATTACTCATATATTATCAATACACCATGAAAATTAAAAATAAAATATGATATCATGCTTAGCTGTACATAACACAAATTAAATTCGTACATCTTTGCGAGAGAACAGTAGCACCTTCCAGTTAGAACCTTGTCAAAATAAATATTTTTAAAAGTTGTCCTCAGATAGAACTCTTGTCACATTGCTAGTTCGTTCATTGTCCAACAAAAGGTGCTGAAATGTATTTACAAGCTAGACAGTATTATGAAGAGCGTTTAAAAATGAAAAACACATTTTTGGCAATTTCGTTAGTTAGAACCTTGTAGATGGGAGGATAATATTAAAATGGATTTGAGGGAGGTAGGGTATGATGATAGAGACTGGATTAATCTTGCACAGGATAGGGACCGCTGGCGGGCTTATGTGAGGGCGGCAATGAACCTTCGGGTTCCTTAAAAGCCATTTGTAAGTAAGTAAGTAAGAACCTTGTCAAACCAAGGCCACGATATGTCTCAATTTAGCTTAGGCCTATAGATATGCTACAAGAAGCGGTAATTTCAAAGAAACGGAAAAATGTAGGCGTCTAGAAGCATAACAATATAAATTTGTATTGAATACTTTCTAACTCGGCCGAATGAGTCGTAACAGAACTCCAGTGTAGATATGGATATTAGAGTTTCGATCTCACAATTATTATGATAATAATAAGCCTATACATTATCTCTGATTACCAGGAAAAGGAAGTTCATGCCCTAAAAACGTTAAGAATATGTATGCATTTATGCCGTAAAATAGATAAATATGCTATAAAATATGCACTATCAGTCTGAGATTATTTTAACAAAATAATAAAGCATAGGTAACTTACGTTTAGTCTATGGATTTTGAAGTGCTTGCCTCATTGCCGAATGCTCCATTTATGCTGTTACAGTTCACAACTAAGCAGTGACGCATGTTTTCTGTTGTCTCTCAGCATAGCTTTGTAGCGCGAAAAACTTCGTTCTGCGTCACAAGAAGTAAGAGGGACTTGCACAAAAGCTGTGAGCTGTTCTATAAAAAATTTTGTTGGATTTTGGGATGTTTTTCCTTCGAGAATATCTTGAATTTCTTTAAGTTCATAATAGCCAGGGTTTTTGGAAAGAATATTTGCTGTTTTCTCGTTCAATTTATCTCCTACATTTCCTGGAACTGATGTTAAACTGGATATTGTTCTATCGAAATCTGATAAAGACTGCAGTAGAGGAATACCAATTGCTAACTTGAGTGGCTCCTCGTTTTAAAAATGAGGGAAAGACAAATGGACATAAATAATATGCAGTTTCCCTAAATTAATGTTAAAATATGATGCTTTTATAAATAAAGGCAAAATATGCACTTTTATGTACAATAAAGGTAATATCATTGTATTCAGAAATTTGCGATTCTTATATATAATCTTTCAGCATATTCACACAACGATAGAGAACAAATATGCAAATGCATGAACTTCCTTTTCCTACTGATTACACGAGTATTGTAGAGATATGTCTCAGTGCAGCTTAGCCCTATAGATATGCTACAAGAAACGGTGATTTCAAAGAAACGGAAGGATATCATTCTCTATAAAAATGATACAACTTTCTTGCAAAATGTAGTTTAACAAGAACGATGGCCCATTCTTCCCAATTCACACTTGATGGCCTTCATTATATATGCCGTTTCTTCTGAAGACGGGGTTTCTATCGAAACTTCCGAATCATTTCTCGAAGCGGAACCGGATGATCCATCTTTTTCGTAGCCATTACCATACATCATCTTTATTGCGCATGTGAAGAAATGTAATATCGCTACGTGACGAAAGAGTGCGCGGATTTCGCCAAATAGTCTCCACATTTCCAGAACAAGATTGTCTCTCTTCAATCGTCAGGTTGGTTAGGGTAAACCATTTTCACAACGTTATTACCTGCTCGAAAACCAAATTTGTCCTTCCTATAGCGGTACTTCATCCTTGCTAAATGAGACGCTTGCAATTTATGTTTGAGATCTCGGATCCTAGGACCCATCCAGTCCGATTCTCCCATTCCTATTTCTCTCATCCCTATTTTGATCTCTTGCATCCCTGAGTTTCGAGGCATATCTCTATTTTTTTTCTCCCAGATGTAGACCATCTGTAACAGAATTTTGATATTAGTCCCTACGTTTGTAAAATAAACAATTAAAATTTAATAACAATTTTGTGATTTCCTTTCTTGCAAACAAACGGACGTATTTTTAAAATGAAATCAATTAACAAAATTCTGTTACAGAGAAACGTTTCCTAATAGTCTAAAGAATGTGTGTTCTAAATTTCATGCTTGTATCTTTAATAGTTCAGAAATTATATCCATTTTTGTCTGGCAATGTAGCAAAAAAAAAGAAAAAAAAATGAAGTTACTGGAAACCGATAAAAGCGGGCGTGTGATTTAAAAATCCATAGCGCAGGAAGTTTAAAAATGACGTCTCAACATCCGATAAGGGCACTAATACCCACAAAATGTTATGCAACGTATTCCACACATATCAAAGCGTATTTTAAAGAAAAAAAAAACATTTTTTGAAAATTTAATTTACTGGAAACAACAATAAAAGTGGGCGAGTGATTTAAAAATCCATAACGCAGGAAGTTTAAAAATGGCGACTCAACATCCGATAAGGGCACAAATACCCACGAAATGTTATGCTATGCATTCGACACATATCACAGAGTATTTTAAAGAAATTTTCACCAAAAAATACCATCCTCTCTCCTTAAGTGATCGTGATTCATTTAATTTAGGATGTTCCTTGTTGTTGTTATTATTATTATTATTATTATTATTATTATTATTATTATTATTATTATTATTAAATATAAAAATTGGAGATTTATTCTTCGAAGGGGTGGAAAAATTCAAATATCTTGGAGCAAAAGTAACAAATATAAATGACACTCGGGAGGAAATTAAACGCAGAATAAGTATGGGAAATGCGTGTTATTATTCGGTTGAGAAGCTTTTATCATCTAGTCTGCTGTCAAAAAATCTGAAAGTTAGAATTTATAAAACAGTTATATTACCGGTTGTTCTGTATGGTTGTGAAACTTGGACTCTCACTCTGAGAGAGGAACATAGGTTAAGGGTGTTTGGGAATAAGGTGCTTAGGAAAATATTTGGGGCTAAGAGGGATGAAGTTACAGGAGAATGGAGAAAGTTACACAACGCAGAACTGCACGCATTGTATTCTTCACCTGACATAATTAGGAACATTAAATCCAGACGTTTGCGATGGGCAGGGCATGTAGCACGTATGGGCGAATCCAGGAATGCATATAGAGTGTTAGTTGGGAGAACGGAGGGAAAAAGACCTTTGGGGAGGCCGAGACGTAGATGGGAGGATAATATTAAAATGGATTTGAGGGAGGTGGGATATGATGATAGGGACTGGATTAATCTTGCACAGGATAGGGACCGATGGCGGGCTTATGTGAGGGCGGCAATGAGCCTTCGGGTTCCTTAAAAGCCATTTGTATGTATGTATATGTATATATGTATATGTAAATGTATTATTATTATTATTTATTTATTTATCATTATTATTAATTATTATTGTTTTTATTAGTGGTGTTTATTATTAATTGTCATTAAGTGTAAGTAGTTACCACTGCCACCGGGTATATACCCATTTGCAGTGTGAATAAATACATACATTATTGTTGTTGTTGTTATTATTATTATTTTTTTTTGGTATGTGTTATTAGAGTAGAAATAAAATGAATATTAGTGTGCCTAAATGTTGCCGTTTAAACACTTAAACAATGGCCATGACTTTGAATATACCACTCAAATCGCCATTTTTGTTGTCTTGTTCTCTGGTTGAAGATACATCAGTTGATGCACAGTTAGAGTGCAGAATGGAGCGGGTTCTCTAATAATCCGCAACTACAGAAGTACCAAAGTTTTTACAGCACCCTGCATCACATCACAGGAGGCGTACCAGCAGAGCCTATGGATGTTATATAACAAAATTTAATGGGCGTGTAGGAAGGACAGAGAGGGAGAGAGAAGAGATGTTCTTAACCACAAAAGTCCTGCGTTTGGTTCTCAGTTGGGTTTGGCATTTCGCAATGCAAGCGGTGGGTTGGTCCTGGAACAAATGGAACCCGTGTCTCAGGTAATGGACGAACATTACGGTCACGTGCACCGACCACAACCTGCGCACTCATATTTCCTCGCTTGCCGGCTTGCTTGTTGTTTGTTGCTTTTATTTCGCATGCCGGGCTAAATGGAAGGCAGTGACCACTAACGGGTGTAGTTAGCTTTCCCATTGCGTCGCTGATTTGTGTCGTGCTAAGTACTTTCCCTCGTAGTTCTAGATAGGATCAACATAAACTTTACGCTTGTCAACATTAGATACTTTAAACTTGTGTATCTCCACTAAAGATGTTTAACAATCCACGCTTGTCGGTTTTTAAAGAGCTTCGCGTCTAATATATTAAATAAACTTCCCTCCGCCTCTCTCAGCACTCTAAATATGTACTCAGTGTTTAATTACGAGTGTATTAACGCATTTTAGGTTAAAACAATGAAAATGATACTAAAAGCAAACTTTTCTAAATTCCAACAGCTTTCGTAGGCTATAAGCATAATAAAAATATGTTATATCCAATTGCGAGCACATGACTTTAAGTCAGCCGTGGCGAAAATGTAATCGTGCGCCGAGCCACTGTGTAACCTGCAACGTGCATAGCACCTATGGAGGGAGGCGGACACCCGAAATGGAAGTGAATCAACTGTCTGACTTATTAACGAATTTTCATTTTCCTAACGTGAAGCACATAATAGTAATATACGTTACAAGAGCGGTATGTTAACGTTTTCATGGTCGAGGAAAAGATTGAAAAAGCGAAACGTAGTTGAGCTTTTTTAATTTCCGAGAACATGAAAACTAACATACCGGTCGTGTATCGTACATTATTTTGTGCGAAGATCGTTTATTACATACCTGAAAGACGAATTTCTAATTAGTTGCAATGAAATCTCCATGTTGGTTTCTGTTTAATGACGCCAACTTCGGAACACCAAAATATCTTTCTTCAACATTGTTGCTGTAAAATGTTTTCTGTGTTTACTATACTCCAGCAGGCCGTGATATACGTCTGTCTTTTTTTTTCCCCAGTGTATAAATACGACTTAAAACAAACGGTAAGGTTATGTAATGATTTATTTTTAATTATAATATTTTAACAATATTATTTATATAACATATTGCAGTAATAACATCGGCATCTGGAATCTCGTTGATTTTTTCACGGCTTCCTTAATGTTACTTGTATCAGGAATGCAATAAGTTTCGTGGAGTAGTAGACTTTACTTAATTTTTGCAAATATTTAAAAACAATAATTAACATTGCAATTTAGGTGAAATTGCAGTGGTAAGTTTCCAATTTATAATTATTACTATGTTAAACGTCTCTAAAAATAATATGTTAAAAGCCTAAAGGAGTAAAATGAATGTCGCGCTTAAGCGGTAAGAAGAGGGAAATTGTTATGTGTGTTACGATGGGAATACTGAATGTGGTATTTCACACTTACCGCGTATTGGTTCTGTGCGGAAAACAAACAAATACGCACGATCTCGCACAAATATAATTTTATACAGTATAAGATTACGAACTGTTTAGTACGTGTAACGAAGAAAGAAATGATTAAGAAAACATAGGACACATCACAACCTGAAATTAACGATCTTCAGAATGTCTCTGCGACAGAGTTTCAAAATCAGGAATTATGTCACTTATTGCTAGTCATAGTTGATCACGAAGGTATTTGTCTGTAAGTGATCTAAATTTGGTTTTTACTGCTTTCATTGTCGAAAATAATTTTTCACAAACGTATGTAAGTTACAGCGAACATGGCTTCAACGGAGCAAGCGAAAGAACGAAGCTTCGGATATTTATTTTTTGACAAAGATTTGAAAAGTTCAACATTTGCCAAGTCCTTACAATCATCTAGCTTTCCTCTAACATCACATTGTAAGTAAATCTGTGAGTTTAAATTGAACATCTAACCGCATTATTTGTACATCTGCTGAAAAAGGATCGACGTACATAGGTAATATATTAATAATAATAATAATAATAATAATAATAATAATAATAATAATAATAATTATTATTATTATTATTATTATTATTATTACACTTAACCTTTTAATCTTTCATGAGTGACATGTACAGTAGTATAATGTCGTTTTATGTTATACAACCGTTTCCTCGTAATACTTGTGAACAAATCATACATTTAATATTCTCATCATATTGGCAGCAAAAAAATGTGTCCTCCCATCCTACTTGAAACTTTCGTTTTTTAGAGGTACATGGTTTCGAGAGAGACACTGCGACGATACGCCACTCGCAGCTCAGAGACAAATACAAATGGAACGGAGTTTGACTCCAGTGAGTGAGAGGGTGGGGGTTAGGGGTGGTAGGATGCAAGAGACAAGCACAGCTATCATTGCGAGCCACAATGTGCTCCCGAGTCGCATTTTCGTCACGGCTGCTTTAAGTCATTCACCCACGCATCCTTTTCTAGGAGTGACGTACCGTAACTATAGAATATAGATCTTTTGCCAGCCGTAGCGTCGTTCTTGGTGCACGATGGAAGGCGATCTATTACTATATGTATGTATTTATTAATACTACAATTGGGTATACACCTGGTGGCAGTGATATATAATATACAACAATACGATTACAATTATACAATGATTACAGCAATAAAAGAAAAAAAAATGAAATAAAATTAAATAAAAATAAATTTATTTCTAACTGTAAATAATTAGATGCAATAAACCTAGGTCTATAAATAAAAACTATTCTATAATAACACCTACAATAAGCAAAAGTATAGGCCCATTCACAATGAAAATTAAACATAACCGTAACACAGACGTTCGCGCCCATGCTACCAAATGGGATCATTCACAATGATTCACATAAGCATTGACATGAACATTACCGTAAGACGTTAACATGAAAGTTTGCAAACTCCAAACTTTCATGCTTATGCTTACGTGATTTGCAAACAGAACTCAATCGTGGAGCGCTGAAGTATACGACAGAATATGAGGAAATGGCGTCGTTGTTATGTTTCCATGGTTACTAAGTATGTTTGCTGTAATGTTTATGTTCATGTTCCTTTCGTGAATGATCTTGATTTTACAGTAACGTTTATATTTTTAAGTTAACGCTTACGTTATGTTTAATTTTCATTGTGAATGAACCTTAAGCCTAACTTATAAGTACTTCTATTTCACCCAACTATTACCAATTTAATTAATTACATATCACCTTAATTAATTGCAAATCAACTTACTTACTTGTCATGTTAATTAATTACGTAGGCTAATTATTTTTTTTTATTTTGTGTTAGAAGAAAATACTGATATTTGACCATTTTTTAAAGAATTTATTTTTTATCACACAATCTATCAAAGGTAGAGAAGTGATCTTGCATCATATCGGAGATATGACATGCATAAATACACACAAAAAATTTCATCACAGAATGTTGGATAGTTTTTGAGTTATGTGGGTAATGCTTCATCGCTGTACAGTGAACTGAATTTTGAAATAAAAAATGTAAGTATTTTTTTAAAATCGTAAAATTATTTCTTGCATATAGCAGAAGGAGAGTGTTTGACACATACTAATTTTCATTATTGTACAAGATATAATAATGGAAGAAAAAAAAAATGTTGAATATTTCCAAAACTTTATTGCTGTAAGCTGTACCTAACCTCATAATGACATTTTTCTTCCTCCTAAAAAGGCTATGCTTTGATTGTCACATAGCAGGTTTCATAAAATCAACGACGGAATTTACTTTTTATGCAATTACTATATTAGGATGGATTTTTCAACAGTAATCTCACTAGAGGTTTTGATTTATCTAGAGAAAATCTAACTCGAGTGGGATTTAATTGACTATTACACGATTAGAGGAACTGAGCCATTCATTATTAAATCTTGTGGCAAAAGTGTTGGTAAATTACTGTCGGAAAGTCTGACTGTAATGCACAATTAATTTTAATATTATATATTATATATTATGAATATTTAATAAAGTTACATTTTAAAACATGTCACAAACTATACGCGTTATTTTACTTTCTATACAACATCTTCAGTTATAAGATATTTTATGCTCGACCATAACGAAATGTAGTAATTATACACCTGGTAGCAGCCCTTTAATGGACCTCATTAAAGTACACCTATTCATTATAGTTTAGGTGTTCCACCAATCAGAAAATACCATTGTAGCAATATGAAAGCGCACGTATCGATTATTCTCGGATATGCAATCGAAAGACAATTAGTTCTGTTACTATAATAATTAGCGTTAATTGTAAATAATCTTCAAATAAATTCAATTTGTCATCTCGTTTTTCTATGTCTAATTCAATTTCAAGGTTATATCAAGATTAATGTTTATTTTATTCTCTAGATTAAATCAAGGTCAATGTCGACATTTGTTTCTCAGAAAAAATCGATACTTTCGCGTCTGCGCACATCTCAAAATTTACGAGATATTGCACAAGGTCAGTTCCGCTCTCCAGTCAGATAAGAATAACATGAATACTTATGAATAATTTCAAGTTAGAAATATTGTCGAGCATAAAAGGTCGTATGAAACTTGCCTATAATGGTAATTAAGACGCTCGTATGAAAATTATGAAACTCGCTTGCGCTCGTTTCATAAAAATACTCGCGTCTTAATTACTACAATTATAGACTCGCATAATGTACTATAATCAAATTAAAGTGGATTCTGCTCATTACGTTTATGAATAGATGGTAAATACTTATGTGTATAGAAGTTGCATAAACCAATGTTTCAGTCATGAATAGATCCATTTATATGTAATCATATAACTTTATTCTTATCTAAGCTTCTTTGAAAAGTAAATTTTACTGTAGTCTAATACAGTATTATATTCTACACTAAACCATAATATGGTTTTAAGAAGCTTGGGCACATCACAAGATTTGTTGCAATGCCTGTGCTGTAAAAGCTTTTACTGCTCCCCGTTTAATTATTTACGTAAGTGCTTATTTATACTTTCTCCAGCAAAAGATGATTTCCATCTTTCCCCCAATATTGCGGCTCAAGGCCGTTGCTACGGTATCTCGTCTTGAAGCGAAGTAACCGCGTCACATATTCCAAAACTTCCCACTCGACGTGAAATTTCCCGTAGCTCGCCGAGTGGGCACCATGAGATGCCTGTAAAATATGATTCCAATCCAACGCAATATATTATATATATTGCTAAAAGAGATGATGCAATTTCGTGTATAGAAGTAGGAAACCTTGCTTTGGCTTTTATAACTACATGTCAAGGATTGGAAAATGGAAAGATGGGGGGAGGGGTTTGGGTTGTGTTGTTGTAGGGACTTGTAATACTAACTTGGCTTCCATCCATCCATCTACCACCCTCTTTTCCTCACCTCACCCTTTCCTATTTAGGGTCCACCACGAAACTGAATATAGCAGCACCAAGTCTTGTACAAAGACTGCCAGGATTTATTGAACGACTTGGAGAGAACAGCTCACTTCTACTGTTGTATTCCCTTGGCATATAACCAGACGCATCTGGAGGTATTGCAGATGTGATTACTTTACTCGACGAGACCTTCACGTGCACCATTTTCATGCATTTTAAAATTATTGTACTTTTCTACAATTGGATAGAGTACATTCAAATATAGAAAGCTTTGTAAGAAATTGAATGTATTACGAAATGGGCTGCTTCCACTGTATGGGGTCAGCGATGTTCCATAATTCACGAAAAGCCGATTCATTCCAATTTTATAGTTACCAGTATCGATTTCTTATTGCATGATTTAAGTAAACGTTTTCAGAAATAAAGTTTCGTCTTCAGATCCAGGAAATTTCAGTTGTATAATTTATAACGAATATGAAAATAAAGCAGTAGAAATTTATTTATTTATTTATTATTTTGCTAATAATTGTAACATAAAATATAATATATACAGAAAAACTTTAGCTCGCCCCTGAAAGAGTAGAACTCGTGCTCAGGGGCGGATTCCTGAATTGAAATTAATAATTATATAATACAATTTGTCTTATGTCTACTATGCAATTATCTTCTATGCCCAAGGTTGCGGGTTCGATCCCGGGCCAGGTCGATGGCATTTAAGTGTGCTTAAATGCGACAGGCTTATGTCAGTAGATTTACTGGCATGTAAAAGAACTCCAGCGGCACAAAATTCCGGCACATCCGGCGACGCTGATATAACCTCTGCAGTTGCGAGCGTCGTTAAATAAAACATAACATTTAACTATGCAATTATAGTATATAAGTTTAAATTTACAATTTTTCAATTTTTATAAAATCCATACGTAACTTTTTAAATTTAATACTAGATCTATTAGAATTGACAAGATTAGGATATTTAAATATAAATTTGTTATATATTCTTATTTTATTAATACAATACAATAAATTTGTCTTGCGTTAAGAACATTAAAGTCCAAAAACAAATTTTGAGCTGGAAAATCAATAGGTTTATGAAGACGTATTTTAATTATTTTCTTCTGTAATAAATAAATTGGATTAAAATTGGACGTAAATGAGCTACCTCATCCTATAATTCCATACATAATTACCGATTGAAATAAAGTTAAATATATTGTGCGTAATAAACTTATTGACAAGTAATTCCTCAATAAAACAAAATAATATACTATTTTACGTAATTTATTACAAAGGTCATTAATGTGTTGGTTCCATTTTAAATGATTATCAAAAATTATGCCTAAATACTTAACTTCAGAGGACTCTTTAATAATCGGACATTTACACTGTATAAGACAACAATCATAATAATGTAATTTAATACTTAAGGGGAGGCAGAGGTGAAATTTTCGAACAAAATTGAAGAAAAAATGAAAATTTATTTTTTTCCATTTTTATTATATTTATTTTCATATTCCGATGTTAGTTTTTGATTTTGTGCCCTTTAAAGTATGAAATTAAAACCAAGATAACTGTATTACTATATTATTCCCATAATAAACTAATACTTATCATTATTTATATACCTTCTCTGAACATATAAATAAAAAGAAATATTGAAAATTTCTTACAATATGGTGCATGGAGCATTTTATATCAAACGATATAAAGTTTTATAAAATTATTAATATTTACAGAACTATTGTACTTAGAAAGTTGAAACTTGGTATATCCATTATTAATAACTAGACTTCGTGGAATTGCCACGAGAACCGTAAGGTTTATTATGCACGCAGTATAGACTGTACGAGAAGGAGGCGTGGAAAGGATAGAGTATGCCTCTAATGTAAACACTGAGCAGTATACTCCGGTTACAATAAAACCTGTATCCTCCATTCAACAAATATAATGAATGATCATTGAAGTAGGAAATGTCTAAACATATAAATACAGAATTATTTTGTAGTGAGATATATTAACTCTTAAAATTTAATGTAATATTTTCACATCATCCTTGAATATGTGCATTGCAGATAAGAGTTACGTATGTTTTGAGCGACTGCAAAGTGAACCTCCTCCGATGGTCACTCAAACAGTTTTTATATTGGGAAAATATACGTTCAACTTCACACGATGTAATACGTACATATTTGAAGAACGGAAAGTCACTACTTTTTAGTACACCAACTTCAGATGTCTTGTCGTGACCTGATGGTACATCATTTATAATACGTAGTTGTGAATAGGCAGAATTTTTAGCAATAATGTTTCTCAACTGACATTTCACTTTGTTTTGAAATTAGTGAATTGTTATTTTGGATAACGGTTTGTGATACTTTATCCACTATATTAAGGGCTTCTGAGAGTTGTAGTTTAGACGATTCTAACAGGGTGATGATTTTGGATACGATTTTAAAATTAGAATCAATGAACAGAATATCTTCCAATAGCTGTTCAGAAGACAACGATTTTACAGCTGCAACAGCGGAACTGTCTGTGCTATCCAATGCATCAATTACCTCAATTATTTTGCCGTAATGTTCTGCATAATAATTAACAGCATCCAACCACGTTCTCCAACGGGTCAAGACTGGCTGCGGGGGTAAGGGTATTCCAGGGGCAATTATTTGGAACAGCAACACTCTCATTGTAGCATGTTTGATTGAATTCTTGTCTGCACTGAACAAATGTTATGCTTTGACTATTCCAACCACAGTAGTGCAAAAACAAGTGCTTACTTATGTATATATTAGCTGTAGTTGCTCTATCTATTTGGACCGGTCACAACTCTTAACATGAACTGCTTATACTACGAGACTGGGAGGTCGCCCACCTCCTCTATACTACCGTACATCGGCAACCTGATTGCATGGTGCTTGTGGCAATTCAACGAAGTCTACTAATAACATACTTAGTATCCATGATCAATTTCAAACAAATCGGATAAATTTTGTGGATTTTGAAATATTCACCTCTGCCTCCTCTTATAATACCTAGATGTAGGAGGTTTGTTACATTTTTCAGATAATGAGAATGGAATAATTATGGTTTTATTTTCGTTGATAGAAAGATAATTTATGTCAAACCATTCTTTGATTAATTGAAGTCCATTATTTGAGTTATTATATGCATCATACCAGGTTTATCCACCAAAAAGTAAAATTGTGTCATCTGCATAAGAATATTGAACGCCATTGTATTGTTGTAAGTCAATTTTTAATAAGTCATTAATATATATATATATATATATATATATATATATATATATATATATATATTGGTTTTGAAATAAATAAAGAAATAAATTTGTTAGTTCTATATAAATCACTCTGTATTGTAATGCTATATAGAGCAGTTATGAAATAAGCTGTTACTGTCTAGCCAGCAATGAAGCGTATTTTCAACATTTAATTACTAAACTTAATTAGATTTAGGAAATTACTCAAAATACATTAAACTGTGTTTTTTCAACCTACAACCAACTGACAGTGGCAACAGTTCAGGTTGCCAGGCGACGATAAAGATGTGAAACAAATAGACTAGACTTATACTACAGTCTAGTACAGTCACGAAGCTTGAGTTGTTGAGGGTACTAGAAACAATAGACTGTGCAGGTACTATTTCGCATTGTCTGTGATGAGGCGATAGTAGCGATCTTAATGGTTAGCAACTATATATGGATGCATATTTACTACGTTTGAGTTTCGTTACTATATACTAGACTGTGCTAATACTTTATTGCCAGAACAAAGATACATAATAATATATTATTTTTTTATATAAAACACTCTAGCACCCACAGAAAGAGTAAGTTACATACTCGTGCTCAGGGAGCATTCCACATAAGTTAATGTTAAGACATTTTATTAAATAACAGAGTAAAAAAAGGAGGAAAAACAAAGATATCACAATAATTGAACTTTATATTTTCTCTCTAAAGAGGAATTTTTTAATTGATTTTTAAAAATAAGGAGCATCAGCAAGCTGTATGTTTGGTAATTTAGTTATTTTCTATATATATATATAATTTGAACTGGTAATGGAAATTACGGGAAAACAGCTGAACGGATTTTAATAAATGGCCCCTCATTTTGAAGCTTGGAACCCAAAGTTTTTCGGAAAAGTAGTAGTTTTTAGTGAAATGTCAATTTTTCTACATAATTTTCCTATTTTCCAAAATCCATCTGTTGTCAGTTTTGAGAACTAATTTTATTGAATCACGGCCGACTTGATTGAATTTCAGAACAAAACACACACTACAATAAACAATAGGCTATTACACGAAGGCCATGACCTGCAGGATTGCCGACAAATTTAGAGCTCAATTCAATTTGTTATTAAAAACTGATTCTGCATTGTAGACCTATAATTTTCTGAGTACAGCTGTGTATTGGATATTCAAATCTACGAAACGTGAGGTGGTTTGATGACACTGTTATCATTAGAAATTGAATATTAGTATAGTTAATATCATGATGCGTCTATTTTTCATTAATTATACATAATATTGATGCTATATTGATGACATGAAAGTGAAACGTTTTGAGGTTATGTAAGTAAATGTAGAGAATATCTTAATTTAGATCTTCATTTCTATAATTTACTGAGTGGCTGCTATATATAACTACAAAACTTAAGTAAGATGATAATATTGTTATTAAAAATAAAATATTTTTATACTTATTAACCCAGTGGGGTTGGGTCTTTTTCATATACTTAATGGCGGTGTAGTGTAGATATTGATATGTGTCATTGTCTTCAGTATTGGCTCGAGAGAGCGCAAAAATTACAATTCCTAAGGAAAGGTAAAAAGGTATTACTTACTGATAAAATAAGAGGCCTAGAAAATTTTGTAGTCTCCAGATCATTTCAGCAAGATCTCTTAGTAGGATGAAATGATTTTACGCTCTACATTTCAAGTTCTACATGCAGCAGCTATACGAAAATGCTATTGTTCGAAAACTTAGGAAACCTGACTTTTTTTTACTTTTTCCTACAATCCACAATGACCTGAAATAGCTACTGCTATCGTCCTGACATTGATACTTGCGTTTTCGCGTTGAAACTCAAAAACTGAAGTTGGATAGGTTCAAGAAAAAGTATTTGGCCTAAAAAAAATCCATTCAGAGGGAGTATGTTTCATTATTATGGAAGCAAGTAACTATCAAAAAGACAAGTATTCTTGATTGAAAATAAATCTGAAAAATTTTTATTTGAACGTCTAACGAACTTAGTTTGCAGCAGCATTTGCTGCACAAGCCACTAGTATTGTTATAAAATAAAGCCTTGGCCGAAGTTGCTACTGTGATTATAAGCTACAGTTGTGGTACATTTAGGTTCCGTCAAGCTAATGTTTTCTGATATTTTGATTGTATATTTATGTGAATATAAATTAATAAATATTTCGGTTTTTACGTACGAAATGCAATAATACGTTATTATAAATTTGATGGAAGTCAAATACTTTAAATTCTGAATACAACAGTTCTGAAGGATAATCAAGAGGTTTATTAAGACATTTTTGTTATTCTTTTTTGTAGCAGAGTTATTATTATGAGAGAGTACTATAAGCTCTACCCCATCCTATAATGCCGTATTGTAATATAGCTTGTACTAATGCGATGTAACTCAATCTTAGAGTATGGACAGTCAAGTAATTTCGTAGGATGACAAAATAGTGAATAATTTTTCTTAATCTACTGCACAGAAAAAGAACATGTTTATCCCAACGTAAATGTTGGTCGATTATTATTCCGAGATATTTAACTTGAGGAGATTCATTTAGAATAGCACAGTTAAAACTATTAGGAGAATAATTAGCTGTATGAATTTTTAAATATAATAGCGAATGAAGAGATTTCGAATGAGATATTTAAACAATTGAATACTATTTTAAATGTATCTGAAATAGGGGTGTCATTGTAAATTTCAATGGAAGGAGGGAGTGGTGAAACATTTTTCGCCTAATTTAGAGAATTTGAAATTTATTTCCATTCTGAAGGAAAGAAAACTGATCGAAAACATTGGGATGAATCTGTGGTGTAGTTTTAAGTAGTATATATCTGTATAATATTAATACTTACTTACTGGCTTTTAAGGAACCCGGAGGTTCATTGCCGCCCTCACATAAGCCCGCCATTGGTCCCTATCCTGAGCAAGATTAATCCATTCTCTATCATCATATCCCACCTCCCTCAAATCCATTTTAATATTATCTTCCCATCTTCGTCTCGGCCTCCCTAAAGGTCTTTTTCCCTCCGGCCTCCCAACTAACACTCCATATGCATTTCTGGAATCGCCCATACGTGCTACATGCCCTGCCCATCTCAAACGTCTGGATTTAATGTTCCTAATTATGTCAGGTGAAGAATACAATGCGTGCAGTTCTGTGTTGTGTAACTTGTGTAAGATTAATATAGTAAATTAATTATAATTATCCTACAGTAATTTTAATTCACGGTATCTCCCTCGGTTAGTTATGGGCGGGAACTTGGTGGTTTGAATTACTCTCGATCAGCCCTAGCCGTTGGTGAGAAGTGACAGTATAATTACTGCGAGGGGGGGGGGAAGTGGAAAGCGGTCATAGCCGTGATTATACCTGTCACCCCAATTTCCTGGAGAAATGGAGATGGATATTAGTAAAATCCTCAGGTAGGACAGATGGAATCCCCACTCCATTCAAACTCGAGACCGCGTATTAAATGCTTAGCGCGATATTCTATTTTGTTCATGGAGATTGATGGTAATAACAATAACTGAAACGTGATTCGTAAGACGAAAAAAGGGCCAGATAATGTCATTCATCATTCTGGTATTAAATTCAAGTTATCATTGAGATCTAGATACACTAATTCTGGATCGGTTTTTTTCTGAGAATTCCTATTCATATCATTAGCACTCTGTTTCTTTAATCATCATCATCATCATCATCATCATCATCATCATCATCAGAATGCTGATGTAACGTGGGTTTAACTACCCTCATGAACAGTGGAAATATCTGTGGCGATAAAGTGATCTAATTTTAGACACATTACTTCTCATTGCGAACGTTTGAGTCAGTATATGATGACTTGATGAGTAATCAAGGTATCCGATGTTGCAAAAATATAGAAGTTAGAAGTTGATACATACTTTATCATTATATCTTAGGTTTTTCGCAGATATTGAAGGATATTACAGCGAACCCACAGGTACATAGTTGTATTGGAATACCATAGCAGCCCCATGAAGTGTGTCGCGAAATTTTGAAATTGAAAAAATATGCCATCCAGAAAGTCTCTTTACAACGCATTTTTTTTTATTTACAACGAAGTCTTTGACATGGTATATTTTATTTTGAGACAGATTTTACCAATGAAACGTGATCACCTGCAACAGTGCTCAGTTTAATTTTACTGCCTGGCGATAATTCGAATGAAAGTGAACACTTGCAACAATTCTTAGTAATTCGTTTATTCTTCCCACATAGTAATAAACAGAATCGTCAGAACATATTGGTCAGTAGTGACAAGACGATTCTGAGGTGGTACAATACACACCAACTATGTTCCTGTGGGCTCGTCATAAATCTCTAAATGGTACTGAGTTTAAATGTAAACATTCACATCATTTAACAGAATATTTGCTTCTTTCCAACAATGCCACAATGACAAGAAAATAGCGGAAATAGCGTCTCTTTTTCTTATGATGCCATCTACTGTTTTTCGCCAGCAATTACAATAATTACACATCCCCTGAAATTCTTCGAGTCGTTCTTGCTAACGGCACCGGTATGAATTTCGTAATGTTCATTGTCACAAAATTATAGCAGTTTATAATCACGGAATGTTTTTGTGGACACAGTGTATTTTCAGTAGTTAAAAAGTAACTGTATTAACCATATTTTATCATCATTTATATTAGACTTCCTACATTCTGGTATGCATCCAGTAATAATTTACATCTCTCTACCTTAGAAATGGAAAAAATATTTAGCGGAGTTTTATTATTTTTCACTTGGTAAACCTTATCATTTCATGAGACAAGACGCAAACGCTACATATTAAAATTTTAAACAATTTTACTCTCACAGCCGTGTTTAAGCAGTTTATAACCACTGAATGTTCCTGTGGACAGACTGTATTTTCAGTAGTTAAAATGCAACTGTATTAACCATATCTTATTATCATTTGTATTATATTTCCTACATTCTGGTATACATCAAATAATAATTTACATCTCTTTACCTTAGAAATGGAAAAAATATTTAGCGGAGTTTTATTATTTTTTCACTTGGTAAACCTTATCACTTCATGAGACAAGACGCAAACGCTACATATTATAATTTTAAACAGTTTTACTCTCACAGCGGTGTTCAAACCCAAGTACGTTAAATAATAGTACATTATACAACGAGCCTATAATGGTAGTAATTAAGACGCGAGTACGTTTATGAAACGAGCGCAAGCGAGTTTCATAATTTTCATACGAGCGTCTTAATTACCATTATAGTCAAGTTTCACACGACTTTTTATGCTCGACCATAATTCTAACTTGAAATTATTCATAAGTATTCATGTTATTCTTATCTGACTGGGGAGCGGAACAGACCTTGTGCAATATCTCGTAAATTGTGAGATGTGCGCAGACGCGAAAGTATTGATTTTTTCCGAGAAACAAATGTCATTGACCTTGATATAATCTAGAGAGTAAAATAAATATTAATCTTGATATAACCTGGAAATTGATTTAGACATTGAAAAACGAGATGACAAATTGAATTTATTTGAATATTATTTACAATTAACGCTAATTATTATAGTAACAGAACATAAACTTCTGCGACAGTATTGGATTTCCAGCCTCCGTGACATTTCGCTAGTTGTCTTTCGATTGCATATCCGAGAATAATCGATACTTGCGCTTTCATATTGCTACAATGGTGTTTTCTGATTGGTGGAACACCTGAACTTTAATGAATAGGTGTACTTTAATGAGGTGCATTAAAGGGCTGCTACCAGGTGTATTATTACTACATTTCGGCATGGTCGAGCATAAAAATATTTAGAAGAGTTTTATTATTTTTTCATTTGGTAAACCTTATCACTTCATGAGACAAGACGCAAACGCTACATATTAACATTTTAAAAATTTTACTCTCACGGGGTGTTCAAACCCAAGTATGTTCAATAAATTCTCATAAAGTACACTTACAATTTATTTCCCCTTTTTCGCTATTTAATGCGGCCTTTATCAACCCGTCATGGTTACGAGAGCTTGCGCTGCATTTAAAAATATTTTTTTTAGTTCTTAAAACCCTAAGCACCAAAAAGATAGGAATGTCTTGCAGAATCAAGTTTTCCACTTGGTACGTATTTTATGTTCCAGAAAATATTCAAGGTAAAGAAACTGATTCATGCGTACCCACGATGCAGACGAGGAAGAGTAGACAAACCCTTACGAATCTATAAACGAATTTCAAAGCTGTGATGTGAGCAGAGGAGTGAATGTTGAAAAAGCAGATTTTACAAACTTAATAGAGCATTTTGAATTCAGTTTTCGAACTGCACTCTACCTTAAGATACGAAAGACAGTTGAGTGAAGTAGAAACAGATTTGCAATCCATAGCACTGGCATTAAAAGTATACCAATACTAGTGGCTTGTGCAGCAAATGCTGCAAACTAAGTTCGTTAGAAGTTCAAATAAAAATTTTTCAGATTTATTTTCAATGAAAAATACCAGACATTTTAAAAAGTTATTTGCTTCCGTAGTAATGAAACATACTCCATGTGAATGTTTTTTTTTTTTTGTTCCAAATACTTTTTCTTGAATCTATCCAACTTCAGTTTTTGAGTTTCAAAGCGAAAACCCAAGTAGGCTAACAATGTCAAGACGATCAGTGGGTTTTTCATGTGTGAGTAAAGTAATAGGCCTACCGTAGCTATTTCAGGTCATTGTGGATTGTAGGTTAAAGTTTAAAAAAATCAGAGTTGTTATGCTTTCGAACAATAGACATAGCATCTTGGTATAGCTGCTGAAAATAGAGCTTGAAATGTAGAGGGTAAAATCATTTTATCCTGCTAAGAGATCTTGCTGAAATGATCTGGAGACTACAAAATTTTCTAGGCCTCTTATTTTATCAATAAGTAATACCTTTTGGTCTTTCCTTAGGAACTGTAATTTTTGCGCTCTCTCGAGCCAATACTGAAGAGAATGACGCATATAAATACCTACATCACACTGCCATTAAGTATATGAAGAAGATTCAACTCCACTTGATTAACAACTATAAAAATATTTGATTTTTAATATTATTATTATCTTACGTAAGTTTTGTAGTATATATAGCCGTCACTCAGTAAATTATAGAAATGATGATCTAGTTTAAGATATTCTCTACATTTACTTACATAACCCCAAAACGTCTCACTTTCATATCAATATATCATTAATATGTATAATTGATTAAAAATAATCACATCATACCGTTAGCTATAATAATATTTCATTTCTAATGGTAATAATGTCATCAAACCACCTCAAGTTTTATAGATTTTAATATCCAATACACAGCTGTACTCAGAAAATTACACACCGCAGAATCAGACCTTTAAATTATTTTTAGAAAGTCTTGAAGTTTTTAATAACCATTCGAATTTGAGCTCTAAATATGTCAGCAATTCTGCAGGTCATGGCCTTCGTGTAATAGCCTATTATTTATTGTAATGTGTTTTTTGTTATATATATATATATATATATATATATATATATATATATATGATAAATTTAGCTTCCCTTATGAAAAGGTTTCCAGATTTTACAAAGCGTATTACATATAATTTGGAAACACACCTAAAAGGTAAAATGATAGGACATTTGAAACGGTTAGGGAATCGAATATGCAAAATGTCAGAAAAATTTACATCTAAGAAGCGTTTGTGCTCATTCACAGTTAAGAAAGGGGGGGATATCATCAGATAGGTTAGAATGATTTGAATGCCATATACCGCGAGAAAAATAATAGTACGGATTGATTGGCATTGATATCTAAATCAATCAACAGCCATCGGTTAAGATAACTTGAAATTTCCATTATCACTCCCATGCAAATGATTTCTCAATATCTGAACTGATCCTTTGAGGGCACTAATGGCTATTTCCTTCACAATGCTGTGTGTTAGACCCAGGTTTTTACATTTGTTTGTTCTCTAGGAGAAGCGAAGCGAGCATCAAGTCGGCCGTGCTAAAAAGGTAATTAGTTCTCAAAACAGACGAAAGATGGATTTTGGAAAATAGGAAAATGATGTAGGAAAATTGATATTTCACTGAAAACTACTATTTTTCTGAAAAAGTTTGGGTTCCAAGCTTCAAAATGAGGGGTCATTTATTAAAATCCGTTCAGCCGTTTTCTCGTAATTTCCATTACCATTTCAAATTATATATATAGATTCGTCACTGTACAGCGCTGGAAATATTTTCCCTTTTATTTCGCTATTTCACTAAATCTAATACATCTGTGTCCAGTTGATGGAAGAAATTTGTTACATTTGAAGAATTCAGTGAAACGCTGTCTGAATGATATATGAATCGCTTTCTTTATCGCCAGAATTCTTTTGAGTGTGAGACCTACTTACTTTGCCTCATTTTAAAGTGAATGTATGTTGCACTACAGTAAATTTAAAACCGAGCCGTTTTTCAAGATTCAATATCGGTAGAGTAGAATTGTTTTTGAAATTCGATCTCGCCAACTGGCACTTACATCACGTCCTGAGTGTGTGTACCGTCAACTCTTTGCTTCGACAAAATAAACGAGCCGAAAGGGTCTCGGGTAGTGACGAAGCATCCATTCAAGAGGCAAGCAGATTAATCTCGACGCTTGAATGCATTGGTTTTCTCATTTTGTGCTCTGAACCATTTCCCAGAATCACTTTCTTTCATCGAATATTTTCTTTATATTTGAAGGAAGAGAAGCTTCAAAGTAAATGTAGACCCACTAAAGACTCCTTATATTTTAAATTCATCTAATAAAACATTATATATATATATATATATATATATATATATATATATATATATACACAGAGTAACTCACGAGGATTTACCGTCCTTTACGGAGCTTATTTCTGAAGACATTTTGAGCAAAAAGTATCATATAAACACAGTTCCTATTCTCAATATTTTCAGAGTTACTAATATAAAGTTGTTTGTAGAATACGTTGTTTCTTTAGTTTGAAGATAAAAGAATAATACAAATAGAGAATGAACCATTCAGAAGTATAATTTATTTAAATGGATTTTCCGAACATTGGAGCTCCATCTCTTGCCTCTCGATCTCATTACGTTTACAATCAGATCTCATGCTTAACTGAGGGATGTGTGACTACATAAATTCTTGTAACAAAGACAGCAGAGCAGGTTTAGCGTGGCTAAGATTGGAGGCATGGAAGGGTAATAAAATTGTCAACGAAGAAGGGGAGCGTCTTTGTGCGCTTTGCAAAGAAAAGGATTCCTATAAACATATTTTATGACTGTGTGTCGAATTGGAACATGTAGGAAGAAAATATTTACCACCCTCGATGCTAAGTCAGAGTAGGAGTTCGCTTGTATGTCTTGACCTCATGGGTAATAGAGAATGGGAACAAAAGACTGGATTGTTCCTCTTGAAGGCGAGAAAGATTAGAACTTCAGCTGTTGAAGTTTGCGACGCGAACTGAGGAAGGGATAATAGTATCCACCCAACTGTACACTTTTAGGTCTTTTAGGTTAGGATATATTATATAATGGGTTTTATTATGCCATTTCCATTTTAATATGTGTGTTCTTTTTAGAGAGAAGTTGGATGTAATCATAGGTGGGGGGGAACCTACAAAGGAGGACTTGTCTTGGGTACAAAGCACGTACGGTCAGAAGACCCATGCATTGGATTTTAGACAAAATTATGATAATATAAAACTTGTATGTATAATATTACTCAATAAATCCATCTATCTATCTATCTATCTATCTATCTATCTATCTATCTATCTATCTATCTATCTATCTATCTATCTATCTATCTATCTATCTATCTATCTATCTATCTATCTATCTATCTATCTGTCTGTCTGTCTGTCTGTCTGTCTGTCTGTCTGTCTGTCTGTCTGTCTGTCTGTCTGTCTGTCTGTCTGTCGTCTGTCTGTCTGTCTGTCTGTCTGTCTGTCTGTCTGTCTGTCTGTCCGTCCGTCCGTCCGTCCGTCCGTCCGTCCGTCCGTCCGCCTGCCTGCCTGCCTATTTAATTGGCAAGTATTATGAAGCTAAAAATGTGCTGTGAACTCCTTAGTTGCTTCGTACACGTATCTTTTTCTATTTTTAACTAGAAAATTACATTATTCTTACGCACTTATCACAACAATTACTGTATTACAAATCACACCACTTCCACCGACTTAATTGTTTGCAGTTAAATTTTGCATCCTAATTTACAGTCTTGGAGAGTTTACAACATATTTTTTAAAATGTTGCCGTCCGCTTGAGTACACTTGGCCGCACGCTTGTGAACGGCACTCGTCGCTCTACGTAACTGCATACGGCTATCTTTGATTTCCGTAGCGCTCGCGCTGGCTGCTGACTGCACGCTGACCAAGATCACGCGTTCACAGCAATGCGTTCCAATAACGAAATGTAACCCTATAAATATTGAGAATAGGACCCATGTTTATATGACATTTTTTGCTCAGAATGTCTTCGTAAATAAGCTCCGTAAAGGACGGTAAATCCTCGTGAATCACCCTGTATATACTGTATACACAGAGTGGAAATGATTAAGTCCCGCACCATGGCGTCATAGTCAAAGGCAGCCATGTCAATTGATGCCCATAGGCGCAAGCGCGCGCTTTAGAGCTCATTGTGCCCGCAGCGCTCTTCGGGAGATTAGACAAGAATATACTAAATGGACGGGCTAGTCTACTAATAAGGGTTAGTGAAAGCCGTAGGCCAAGGGTGTATGTAGGTTACACGCAAGAGAACATAGAGTAAATTTAACCCAGAATAGAGACTATTTTTGAGTAAAAAAAAGTGGCGGGGAGACACAGTGCATAATATGTAAAAGAAATCATCACCAAAAAATGTAACTTGGAAAGACATTGCGAAAAATATAACGAAGAAAATTATAAGCATATTGAAGGTAAGTGTAACTTAACAAAGAATTAACTTCTGATACAAGTATTAATCAATTACGATTAATTATGATTTGTTTTTTCAAAAGGAAGAAAATGAATACATAAGTAAATAAATAATTGAACGAATAAATAAATACGTATATATATTTTTTTTGTTATCATATTTAACTAATAAGTGGTGATGTCCGCTATCTTTGAAAGTCTAGGCTCGTCCGCAATCTTTCGTGAGTATTAAGAGGCCAAAGAGGTAAATCTTTGAGTGAAGGTGATGTTGCTGATCATAGAGATGATAATGATAATTACGTTGATTATGGAGATCGAGCCCGTAACAGGCCACATGACCTAATACAGGTTTGGGAGATGATGAATATGTTGTATGTATATATTTATTTACACTGCAAGTGGGCAAGCACCCGGTAGCAATGGTATACACAATATAAACAATACACAATAAAATTACAATACACAATACAATTATATACACAGTACAATAAAAATATACAATATAATTTAACACAATAATTACATATGTATAGGCCCTATATAAGTTTCAATAGTCTTTCACTTTACTCTCATCAAACTCACTGTAGTGCACTACGACGCATTTCACTGACACTATAGAACACATTTCATTGACGCTATAAATTATCACTGATCGGAACTATTCACTGCACTGTAAAACCATAACTCCACTGACTCACCTCGCTTCACTGATACAACAGTTCAAATAAGACAGATAATTACACCGTTATGCATACTTATAAACAGAACTACATTTAAGTTAAACATTTCTAGTCTAAGGCCCTGTTACACGCTATTTTTAAATAATTTACAATTCAAACCAAGGGAGTAACTCGTCAGGCTAAATAAACACATGTCAACTTAAAGAAATTAAATGTTAATTGTCACCTTAATTTTAGTTTGCACTTTATACACAACTTTTTTTAATTATTGTTGAATCTCCTTAAGGAAGGACAGCCCTCAAAGACCGCTGCAGGTAGGTCTTTCCAATCATTTATAGTTCTATATAAAAATGAGAATTTACCTACATCCGTTTTCTGTTTCCTACATTTGATTTTAAAATCATGATCATTCCTACCATAGTACGTTGGCTTTTCTAATCGAGCCGTTATGTCTACCCATGCTTTCTGACCTAGATGTGCTCTATACAGTGATGTTATTCTAGTTTTCCTACGTCTGTTTTCCAATGTTTCCCATTTAAGTTCTTTTATCGTGTCGTTTCCATCTTCTCTTTTACCTTTAACAAATTTCGCTGCCCTATACTGGATTCTTTCTAACGAATTTACCTGATATATTCTATAGGGATCCCAATATGTAGTTATAGGGATCCCAACATGTTGATCATGAAGATGTTAGTGGTAATAGTGCTGATGATTGCGATAACCAAAGCATTGGCGGGGATGATAGTAATGGTGGGGTGATTATTTTGATGATCATGGCTGTGGCGAAGATGACTATAATAGTTGTAATAGTGGTGATTGTAATGGTGTTTCTGTTGGAGATAATATTTTAGTGGTGATGAGTTGATTATGGTTTCCAAAATATGTTTAATACTTATAGAATAGAATAACATAAAATTTATGACTTGTAAGCAACATGCTGCTAAACTCAGCTTTTTTTTAACCTTTTTTCAAAATTTGGCACATTAAATTTTGTAATTTAAAATCCAACGGCACACTCATATAATCCAAAGCAGTGATTTCTAACCGGGGAGGGAATTTTTTTCACGAAAACAAGTACAATTCAATATTTTTAAGGCTGATACGATATTTTCACTTTACTATTGTGGCAACCCTGGCTTAGAGTGCCATTGTCTTCTCTGCTGCTCTCACGCATTCGCTGTAGGTTACTTATTTACTGAATGTTGGCTTGTCGTGCCTTTGCTAGAAGTTGACACTTAAGGACTCACTTTTTTTTTTACAATTCATTGGATTTATACAGGGACATCATTTTATTTTTACTAACATTTTTAATATTAACCTGTCTATGCCTTTAGAGAACCGGAAACACCGCTTGCTCCCCCCTCCAAGACTGGAGTTCGATGATACTGGCATAAAACACAAATCACTCTACTAGGTATAGGAAGGAAGAAAAGTAGTTCATCCATTTACGTAAACTAGGAAATATCGCGATTTTGAGTTTGATAATTTTCATTAGGTTTTTCTTTGATCAAAGTACAGTACTGTATTCAGAATAAGTGTTTTTACTCACGAAGTGAGTTATCCATGCGAACATATTTATTATGCAGTGTATATTATACTGTCTACAGCACATTAGCGTACAATATAGAGAAAGAAGTTAAATTGAAAAATAATCATAATATGAATATTTAAACACAATTTTGAAAATGGTGGCCGTTCATTTCGATACAGTCTTCAGTTTTTTTGTGCATATTATCGCACTATAGACTACTGGATCTAATTCCAATTGCCAGTTTCGTCCTTCGTACTAGTAACTCATGTTGAAATAATTCTGTACCTACTCTACGTACTGTAAATTCAATCTTCACTTCTGCCCGACCCGAAAAGATGAAATTACTCAGACATGCTATCTACTGTCCGTCCAAGTGGTTGTGCCGCAGGATTATAGAAAGGGAGGAAATGACGTGACAGTTAATTACTTAACGAGGCCCTTTTATTTAAGTTAAATTAAACAGCTGTATAATATTACGTAAATGTCCAATTCCTAAGAGAAATTAATGTTTTCAGAAAAGAGCTAAGACAGCCCAGCTATTACAGAGGGGCGAGCAGAAGCAGGTGGGGGAAATCGGGATGCGACGTAGGCAAACGGACAGTACCTGTGCGAAAATATGATTAAATATTGAAAGCTCTTTCGTCACTGGAAAACGCGAACATATTTCTGGAACGTACTATACTCAGTAACTCAGTACTGCTTACTATCTGCTGTCTCGGTTCTGTGTGGAGTTGGAAGTTCCTTAGTAGAAGGGGTGGGAGTGAAGTACATTCAAAAACTCAGGTACAATAAAAATTGAAGTAAAAATAAAATGATGTCCCTGTACTTTTACAACTTTTGCTACGACATCGTTAGTATTTTAATTTTCTCGCGGCACACCACCGGATCATTTGTGACACACTGGTTAAAAATAGCTGCGATAAATTACCGTATAAAGGAATAAATTTACATACATTTTACATTAAATTTGTTAACCTAATTGTCAAGTCATGCTCAACTATTATGCTCACTGTTAATTCACTAATAAGCATTGAGCTTTGGCACACGATATATTGACATAGGAATGACACACTTCATTTGTTAATTTATCATATTTTTTTTGCAGTTAATTATATACAATTTTCATGACTTTAATTAAAGTTGAAGGTATGTAATTAGTGTAATATTGCTTCGCACAATTTCGAGAATAATTTTTTGTACTGAATATATAAAACCCTAAAATTGAAAATAGTGCACTTTCCGCTCTCCAACATCCCTCTCCTTCTCTCTCCATTTTTGCACATCAATTGCAATTACTTGGAAACACATGTTTTTTATTGCTAGCCATTAATTAAAAACCGTGTCGTTCATCAGCTTCAATAAGCTGAAAATACATGCACGACATTTCAATTAGAAGCAGTAATTGTGTGCAGTTTAACATTTGCAGAAACTGACATATTCATTGCTGCTTTCGAGAATATCACAAATTTAAACGTTTATATTTTGTCTGGTACGCTATAGGGTGAAAGGCTTTTCAATTTGATTTCTAGTGTGAGTTGAAATTGTCTGTGATTGAGGATGATGATGTTAGCTGAATTAATCTCGAGGTAATATTTACCAAGATTTGGGACTTACGCGAAAAAAAAATAATTTCTATGCAATATGTAAAATGAGCATAGAATGATTAATTTATATCGTAAATGTAAAACATGTAATAAATTCAAACCTTGCCGTAATACATTAGATAAAGTATTAAATTGATGGAGCTACGCAATAACAGACCAACCGACAATTTGAAAAAATGAGATATTTGCAGAAATCTGTTGATGACAGGCTAATTTAATTCGGAAAAATCAAGAATGCGACAAAAAATTATAAGCAAAAACTCGTTTACTGCTTAATAGTAATATGCGTTACAAGAGCAGCATGTTGAAGTTTTCATGTTCGAGGAAAAGTTTGAAAAAGCGAAACGTAGTTGAGCTTTTTTAATTTCCGAGAATTGAAAGAAAACATATCGCTCGTGTATCGTACATTATTTTGTGCGAAGATCGTTTATTACATACCGGAAAGAGGAATTTCTAATTAGTTGCAATGAAATCTCCATCTTGGTTTCTGTTCAATGACGGCAAATTTGCAAAACAAAAATATCTATCTTCAACATTGTTGCTTTAAAATGTTTTCTGTGTTTACTTTACTCCAGCAGGCCGTGATATACGTCTGTCTTTCCCCCCCCCAGTCTATGATGAGTCTGGAATCTTGTTGATTTTTTCACGGCTTCCTTAATGTTACTTGCATCACGAATGCAGTAACTTTAGTGGAGTTGTAGAGTTTACTTAATTTTTGCAAATATTTAAAAACAATAATTAACAGTGCAATTAGGTGAAATTGCAGTGGTAAGTTTCCAATTTATGATTATTACTATTGAACGTCTCTAAAAATAATATGTTAAAAGCCTAAAGGAGTAAAATCAATATGTCACTTAAGCGGTAAGAAGAGGGAAATTGTTATGTGTGTTAGGTTGGGAATACTGAATGTGGAATTTTAGACTTTCCGCGGATTGGTTTTGTGCGAAAACGAAGCAAATACGCACGATCTCGCACAAAATTAATTTATTTTGCTTTGAAATATTAATTCAACTGCTAGGCTCTTATCAAAAATTGGTTAACCTTTTTTGGTGTTATTTGTGCTATTTTTTTTTGTAATAGTATTATTATAATACTTCTTGCATAAAATGTTTTATAAAAAAAAACAGATTTATTTCAATGGCCAATATCTCGAAACAGGTTTTTGGCGCTTGGTCTCCTATTGCGTAACTCCGTCCAAATTATACCTTGAGTTTCCAGGCTACAGGAATGCATTGTTAGTGGTAATTCATTCGAGCTGTCAACATTGTCTTCAATTCTTCTGTCCTTTGAAATGTATTTTTCAGACATGTGGGAGAGGACACTGTTCGATTGTTCGATTATTTCGTCGCCTTGCAAGCAAAACACCTTAAGTGAAAAATAATACCTCTGAGAAAAAGGCGTTGCGAAAATTCTTGACAAATCTCAATCTTCAAAACATTATTTTTAGTAAGTTGTTTCTCTTTATATGTATTTAATTTTATAATTGAGGGGTTCGGGAATGAAAAAATGTTAAGTGACGTTTTATTGTTTTGAAGTTATAGTTAGACAAACATTTATACACCCATCAATTTGTATTGTTACCAGGAAAGTGAAATCTGTATACCTCTTCCATTTGTTGAGATGTTGGAAAACTAACTACTGCATTAGTCGCAGAATATAAGACACCATATTATACGATACATATCTTATTTTTAACCAAAATGTCAGTTACCAATTTTTTACTCCCGATCCCCTCAATTGTAATTTTAATTTAGAAATCTTCTCACTATTCGTGAGCTGCCACAAGGGATAAAGAGCACCCAACCATATAAATGTTTACAAGTTCAGTGAACCATTAATTTTGTTTTTACAATGAAACTCCTACAAGTATATAGCTGCAAATATATTTTGTGATTGGTGGAAATATACCTAGTTTTGGAGAGGGAAGTGTTACAAAAAAGTAAAGAATGCTAATGAACTTGGTTTCATTTCGAATATAGATGATGCTTCAGGAGAGCAATTGATCCTTTCAATGCAGCTAAAGTTACAATCGGAATAATAGATGTAGGTATTCCAAGCTTCTTAAACACATCTTTCATGAAGAGAGTAGCGATACCTCTTGCTCCAACCAGAAGTCCGATTACTTCAAGCTCTTCTAGCTGGTACATTTGGAGGTAATATGGAATTGTAGGATTGTAGATATTCTTTTTTTCCTTATCCACTTCTGCTGGCTGATCCTCATTTGTTTCGAAACGCACAGTGGGATCAATTATGAATCCAGATCTTGTAGATTCCTTGAAAGCTATTATATCTATGCGCCGTGTACTGCCAGTGACGGAGAGACCATGTAATCATCTTCAAAGGTGTTGTAATCAGCATCTTTAAGGGCAGTGGCTATAATTGATCGTACTTGGTGGTGTCTAGCGTTTCGCAGACCTTCGCCGTGCGGACAGGATCCCAGGACGTGTGCAAGAGTTTCACCCTCGTTGTGGCAATGCCTACAACGGTTGTCTTGAGATCTTCCCGGCACAGCACGTACTGCAGCAACATTTCCAACCATTTTAATGCCATTCGCTGTTAGAGAGTCCTTCGTGTTTACAAATCCATTTATTGGCATTAGGATGTTGTTTAAATAAAATTACGCCTTTCCCTTTTTGTGGATGACGACACCAAATATGAAATTCTCTGTTCCTCAGAAGCTTACGAATCTTAGTAGCATTTAAGAAATGTCACTTTCTTATGAGTCCTCCAAAAGATGTATACACTCTGTCAGACTGTATAGGGATATTGTTGCGTTGTACCAACGACGAACATTTTAAACATCTAAAGTAACCATGTGCTTAACTGAAGACAGTACTAGGCCTACATGTGTGATCAGTATTTAAATGTAAAACAAAGAGAGAAATTGTTTTTCTTCCTTAAAGAGTGTATACATTTTTTTTGCGGATTCTGTATATACATTATGTACATTATAGACATATGCGCTTTTTTCTCAGAATTAATACTTTTGATCAGCTGCTTGTCTGTGCGGATGACGTGAATATATTAGAAGAAAATCCACAAACGATTAGGGAAAACACGGGAATTTTACTGGAAGCAAGTAAAGAGATAGGTTTGGAAGTAAATCCCAGAAAGACTAAGTATATGATTATGTCTCGTGACGAGAATATTGTACGAAATGGAAATATAAAAATTGGAAATTTATCTTTTGAAGAGGTGGAAAAATTCAAATACTTGGAAGCAACAGTAACAAATATAAATGATACTCGGGAGGAAATTAAACACAGAATAATTATGGGAAATGCCTGTTATTATTCGGTTGAGAAGCTTTTATCATCCAGTCTGCTGTCAAAAAATCTGAAAGTTAGAATTTATAAAACAATTATATTAACGGTTGTTCTTTATGGTTGTGAAACTTGGACTCTCACATTGAGAGAAGAACAAAGGTTAAGGGTGTTTGAGAATAACGTTCTTAGGAAAATATTTGGGGCTAAGAGGGATGACGTTACAGGAGAATGGAGAAAGTTACACAACACAGAACTGCACGCATTATTTCCTTCCCCTGACATAATTAGGAACATTAAATCCAGACGTTTGAGATGGGCAGGGCATGTAGCACATATGGGCGAATCCAGAAATGCATATCGAGTGTTAGTTGGGAGGCCGGAGGGAAAAAGACCTTCAGGGAGGCCGAGACGTAGATGGGAAGATAATATTAAAAAGGATTTCAGGGAGGTGGGATATGATGATAGAGACTGGATTAATCTTTAAAAGTCATGTTGAATTCAGATAAGTTTTTGTGAAATAATATCAATTAATCTGTATTATATTTTCAGTCAAACACCATATTATAAGATGGTAGAAATTAGATTCTGTTACATCAAAGTACAGTTGTTAAATTACCACGAATATTTTCGACTTATTTGTAAGTAATCCTCAGGTGAGTTTCCTGACAAACAATTATTAGAACTGGGTGAAATATTTGAAAAACACATTTGTACACTAGTAATTAATCTGCCCATGCATGCATTTACATGAAATGTTGAGTGACGTCCATGGCCTTAAAATTAAAGTTAATATACAAAATCGGGAATTTAAACGCCTCTCACCACGGCGAATAGACTGAGAATTCTCTTCATTTTTCACTTCGTACTGTCTTCCAACACATCGAACATTATACTGAACTACTTTAATCTTCAATTTTACAATAACTTTTAAATGGTTTTAATTCTACAATTTAGGCACACAGCAAGCGCCTCAACAATTATGTTCAGTTAAAAATTCTCGATTCCATATGTTAATTTTAGTTTTAAGGCCATGGACGCCATTCAACATTTCTTGTAAATGCATGCATGGGCAGATTAATTACTAGTGTACAAATGTGTTTTTAAATTCCCGATTTTGTATATTAACTAATTTTAAGGCCATGGACGCCACTCAATATTTCATGTAAATGCATACATGGGCAGATTAATTACTAGTGCACAAATGTGTTTGTCAAATATTTCACCCAGTTCTAATAATTGTTTGTCAGGAAACTCACCTGAGGATTACTTACAAATAAGTCGAAAATATTCGTGATAATTTAACAACTGTACTTTGATGTAACAGAACCTAATTTCTGCCATCTTATAATATGGTAAGTGTTTGACTGAAAATATAATACTGATTAATTGATATCATATGGATTAATCTTACTCTGGATAGGGACCAATGGCGGACTCATGTGAGGGCGGCAATGAACCTCCGGGTTCCTTAAAAGCCAGTAAGTAAGCAAGTAAATAATATTTTTGACTTAAAGTTTTTTACTTGTAAACCGATGATTTGTTTTTAATTTCGCCTCTCAATGGACATTTTCAGCACATAATCATTGATTTGTTTTGAGAAAGTTATTTTCATGCCGTAACTTGGGGTAATTTGGTTTGTGTTTTGCGTCCTACAATTCATCCCAAATAAACCTCCGAAATCCTGATTAGGATAGCGGATCCCGGAGATCGAAACTTGATCAATGCAAACGGTATATGAATCCATCGTTAATTTATGGAATCACGTTACATCCCACTCGATGCCGAGTGCACGCACAAACCATATTTCGGCAACATCATTATGCTAATTAGCCCCGCATGCTCAAATTCTGCTGCCGCGATGAATATGGGGTCATTTCGCCCCCCGTCTCTTTAGCTTGATATATCCTGGCTCTGGATCAAACCTCATTAAGTTTAATTGTCCCTTTTATAAATTACCTCTAACGGAGCGATGGACGCCATGCGCTGCGCCACGTTGACGACGAATATCTGCCGTGCTATATAACAACAGACCACGTAAGCTGGGGGTGAGAAATGGCCGTCCTGTGACATATTGCTGACCTAGCGGCCAAGGTCATTACAGCGCAATGTGGTTGGCGATTTTGCTACCTGGAGTTCAGGGCTTAAACTTCACTCACAGTCGAGCTGCGTGGGATGGTTATATATTTTCTCTAAACTCTAGCCACGCTCTGACAAGCAACAGATGTCATCTCATACTGTAGTTGTGAACGAGGCTCTATGATTACAAATGGCGCGGAACTGCATGTTCTGGTGCGCTTTATTGAGTTGCTTTCGAAATGAAACTAAGCTCTATGGTTCAGTCATTCTTGTTGTGATTACGTGACTATCTAGTCTGCCCGTTAATTCCTCCCTGAGTAATAATCTGAAACTCTGACTCAGTTGATCACTAGACACCCTTTTTACAGATACTTCTGCAAAACTATCGCAAAAGAGTTTATCTAAAGTATTACAAAGTTTAATACAATGAAACCTTTTTAACCTGGATACGTACGGTTCAATAAAAAACTATCCAACCTAAGGAGTGCCCAAGGAAGGTGGAAGTAGAATTTTTTTTAGAATGTAGTGGAAAGGAAGTTACTGTACATGATGTTAAGAAACTACAAACACTTTGTCATTTACTTCTATGTGAACTCTTTCCCCCCCCCCCTACTGCAATTTTGTTCTCATGCATTTAATATTGAGGTCCTATTGTTGCTAATGTTTGAAACTGTTGATTTATAAATTCCAAACTCTTCTGAAATTTTCCTGTAACTATCACATAACTGAAACGATAAATAACTTCTTTCTTCCTTTCAGTGATTAATTCCACCAACTTACGCTTACTCATATTGAATCACTATACAAACTATACCTTATTTTATTTCAAGGAGTGCAGTTCGGTAGCTCCTTTGAACACCGAACTGCACTCCTTGAAATAAAATAAGGTATACACAAATTGACTCTCACAGGTAAAAAGAAAAAAACTCAACAATGAACAGTGAATGAACACAAGAGAAATATCAAAGAAAATGTCATTGATAAATAGGGTATATAATATAATGTATTAAAATAGAGGAAAGGTATCATATAGATAATTATGAATAATAATAATAATAATTATTATTATTTGTTAATTTATTTATTTATTTTTATTTTTAACTTCGCTTTAGAATATGCCATTAGGAAAGTTCAGGATAACAGGCAGGGTTTGGAATTGAACGGGCTACATCAGCTTCTTGTCTATGCAGATGACGTGAATATGTTAGGAGAAAATACACAAACGATTAGGGAAAACACGGAAATTTTACTTGAAGCAAGTAAAGCGATCGGTTTGGAAGTAAATCCCGAAAAGACAAAGTATATGATTATGTCTCGTGACGGGAATATTGTACGAAATGGAAATATAAATATTGGAGATTTATCCTTCGAAGAGGTGGAAAAATTCAAATATCTTGGAGCAACAGTAACAAATGTAAATGACACTCGGGAGGAAATTAAACGCAGAATAAATATGGGAAATGCCTGTTATTATTCGGTTGAGAAGCTCTTATCATCCAGTCTGCTGTCCAAAAATCTGAAAGTTAGAATTTATAAAACAGTTATATTACCGGTTCTTCTATATGGCTGTGAAACTTGGACTCACTCTGAGAGAGGAACATAGGTTAAGGGTGTTTGAGAATAAGGTGCTTAGGAAAATATTTGGGGCTAAGCGGGATGAAGTTACAGGAGAATGGAGAAAGTTACACAACACAGAACTGCACGCATTGTATTCTTCACCTGACATAATTAGGAACTTGAAATCCAGACGTTTGAGATGGGCAGGGCATGTAGCACGTATGGGCGAATCCAGAAATGCATATAGAGTGTTAGTTGGGAGACCGGAGGGAAAAAGACCTTTAGGGAGGCCGAGACGTAGATGGGAGGATAATATTAAAATGGATTTGAGGGAGGTGGGGTATGATGATAGAGACTGGATTAATCTTGCACAGGATAGGGACCGCTGGCGGGCTTATGCGAGGGCGGCAATGAACCTTCGGGTTCCTTAAAAGCCATTTGTAAGTAAGTAAGTAAGTAAGTATTTATTTACTTATTTACTTACCTATTTATTTATTTACTTATTTGTTTATATATTTATTTATTCTGTGGAGTTAAGGCCATCAGGCCTTCTTTTCCACACCACCAGGAATATGTATAGTCCCGTCGCTCTAATTTCCGGCAGCCAATCACGTACAGGTCGGCTACATTTAAACGTATGCGTCTTGTGATCCGCTGATGAAGATGTTAAGCATTTCCTAAGGCTGGATAAATACTTAATATATAATCGCCCGCCATTTTGGCTCTTTCGTTGGCGTTCGCAGAAAGCACACGAGGACGTTATTTGCCGCTCAATTATTTGCTGAATTACAGTGCGTTTGATTTATTATCATTGAAGCTACGACATGATAATGTTTAACGGTGTGGAAAATACATCCCTGGTCTGGTAGCTCGGCAACGAAAGAACAAAAATGGCGAATGATATTACCTACCTAGACTTCATAGAGCCTTGACTTCCTAAGAAGTAAGCAAAGAGGAGGAGTCACTCCGGGAACAACAGCATCGCGACTATAGCTAAAGATACAACATTTCTGGACAGCAACGAATAATGAAAGGTAAACTACAGTTATTGATAGATAAGGTGTGTCTTACTGCTGCAGGCCGCTCTTAGTCTCTTGTTGAAAAAGTCGGTAACATCTCAAAGGATGGTAGAGAAATTTTGAAAAACAAGGATGTTATTTTAAAATCATACACTGAGAATGCAATTCTAGATTTCTTTATGTAAGGTGAAGTGGTACAGTGACTGATGTTTATTTCATTTACAAAATATTTACTGGTACGATTTCTGTCGGGATGAATACTGTAAACAATCTCACAATCTCACTGTCTACTGTACTGTACTGCAAAATATAGTGTTGAATATGTATGAGAAATTTTAATGTACTCTATACTAATAACTAATAACGGACACTTCTCAATAACGGACATTTAATTTTTCCCCGGCGGTGTCCGCTATTGGGAAGTTTCACTGTACTTCGAAACGCATTTAAATCTGTATCCCGCCAATCCCAGTTGTCGTCAGTGGTGGGTTAATGAATAGACTTTAAAATGAGATTTTCTCACACTTCTCCTAGAAAAAGGCGCGACCTCACTTCTTAAAAATTAAGTTCTACTATGTGAAATACAATAACGACATGCACTTTTTTTTAAAAACAGTTTATTGTAAAGCCACTTTTGCTCCTTTCTTCTAACACCTCAGGTAGTTTAACTGGTTGGGGAGGGACTTCGAACCAGAAACTCTGGAGAGTGGGGGGGGGGGGAATGTTAGGTAGCAGTTCGCTGTAGTGTGTGATATTCATCTTCTATGAGGGTAGAACGCCCCTCGAATAAGCAGGAAATTGAGGTTTCGATCTGCGTCGAGGCTGGGGATTTGTAACTATGCGAGAACATGTTTACGACAAAACGCGGCGATGCACCCGCCGCTAAGTGAGCTGGAATGGGACCGCCTCTTAGCGCTGTGCTCCAGATGAGCCTATTGTGCTATGCCCATTCAAATGGAAGCTGATTGTGAAAGGGATTTGGAAGGAAGAGCCTTTGTGACCTTTTTAATTCACTGTCCTGGGTATTGATATTTACAACTTCGTTGTCGAACAATTTGGAGTTACATACCGGAGATGACTTCCATGTTCATGTAAGCTGCGCAGGAAATAAACTAGACTGGCGCAACCGAGGTCATATTGACAGCTGAAGGCAGACCAGGTCCGCACACACATCAATCATTATCATCAACTATCGTTACTACCATAAATGTCACAACCACCAACATCTTAGTAATTAGCCAATCTTATATCACTATCAAAGAAAATGATACTTGATGTAATTGTAGAGAGTATTGACTCTATAAGACAGAAAGACAAAAAGATTGTGTTAGATCTGTGGAAATGGATGAACTGAGGAGGAGTCTATCAGAGGTCTGCATCGGACGTTTTCGCTCGAGCGCCAAGTAGTTCATAGCATAATCCGATAGGTAGCGCACATGCATGATGGATAAAATTGTCGCGAGCGATAAATCCTCGAACGATATAAGCCGAGCGTTAGACATTCGTTCTTGTTACAGTGATGAACTGTGTAGTAACATCATAGATGTTTATCATTTCAAAACTTTGCAGTGTTTAACTAACCTCTCCATAGTACAACTACAAATCTAGGCTTTAAAATGTAATATAAATGTTATAGGTAAACTTTTTTTTTTCCTTGACACAGGAGTGATTTTGTTTTTGCCACATCTGATAGATGTTATTGGATGTAAATGTAATTATTATAAACAGAGAAAACAATCACGATAATGCAAGAAAGAAATCAAGTTTTCTAGTAATAGTAATAATTTCTAATAATTAGTGTATCAATCTTTGCGTCTGTAACAGTTGTGCCGCATGATTATTCGTTTTATTCTATTTTCTGTGACGTTATCTCTGTACTAATATTGTTATTAATCTACTGCTATATCAATAATATTTTTAAAACGTTTCTACATTCTCGCAGTATATAGGCGGAACACTATGTATGGACCTATCATATTATATAATTATATGGTACATGAAATATTGAATAATTATTAATTAGCAATAATTACTGTATATCGAAGTTTTTCGTACTATTTCATTTATAACTTCATGTTCCTGTTTTGGTACGTTCCATTAAACGTTTGTCATAAACGCAGAAAATAAAGCCTTATTTTTACCGTGTGAGCAAAACATAAGTATATCTTATCTGTCGCCTTCCATAAAAAATAAGACATGTCTGTGAGATGCCCTTGTACTGTGCTTCTTTATCACGACCCATCTTATCTCACTCGAGGGTGCGACATTCGACCGAGTTCAAGCGAGCGATTTAACTCCAATGCAGCACTCTGGAGTCTATGCATATCCCGTCTCCAGAGGGTCTGAAATGACTCGATTTTGGAAAAGTGGAACATAGAAGAAAATGTGATCGACCGTTTGGAATGTCGAAGGCTTCAATGGTTTGGACATGTTCAGAGGATGCCCGAGGAACGATGGCCTAAAAAAGTTTTGAATTGGTCACCACCAGGGAGGAGAAGAAAGGGACGACCTAGACTTACATGGAGAGGAAGAGTTGCTGAGGCCAAGGAAGCTAGAGAGTTGGAAAATGGATCTTGGGATGACCGACAACGATGGAAAAGGGGAATAAAAGGCAACCGCTGAAAGTGAAAACGCCTACAGAAGTAAAAGTAAGTTATATCAATATCATCACCATTAACACCACCGCCATTATCAATTCATCATCACTATCTTCATGAACGATTTTAGACTTAGAGCGATTAAAGGCTGGTTCACAATAAACCGGGAACGGAAACGTCAACGAGAACGAGAACGGAAATAATGTTAAAATAAATATATTTATCTTAACATTATTTCCGCTCTCGTTATCGTTTCCGTTCCTGGTTTATTGTGAACCAGCCTTAAGGCCTGCTCCTAATGATCACAAGATGCTCCTGTTCTATCCAACGCTGCCTTGATTTTCTCAGATCTCGGCGGATCCTTATATGGCTAGACGTTTCGGTAATCCTCTCGCTCCAATTTTATTGATATTGTATATCACTAAAGCCCGAATTTGATGTAGGTACTGTAATATGAAAGTGATACACAGTAATGGCAAAAAAAAAACCGGACCGACCTTTGTAGCTGATACAAAAGAATCCTGTGCTGTGTATTGTGTCAAACTGTGGTAATTTCAATATGGATAGTAAAGCCAGAGGTATGTACTGCTATTTAATGTAAAAATACGCAGTTATCTTTGCCGAATAGAGATAGAAATGTAATATTGATGCCAGATGAAAATAAAACTCTCAAACTTTTTTCGTCTGTAAGTTTGAGTCACTGAAGGAAACAAAAGACGGTAAGAATCGAACAAATGCAATAAATTTCATTGTTACAATTAATTATACAAGATGGATGTGTTTTATGACTAGCAAAATTTGAATCTGTGACTCTGAAATCAGCTACAAGGATCGGCACGGTTTTTTTTGCCACTACTGTACATATGTACAGGTTTAGACAAAAAAAAATGACCGGCTGTCATATGATAAGTCCCCTTCGGAAGACTTCGGTTGATTCCGTGAAAGCTTAGGTTTACACGAGAAGGAATTTTAGATATACCAAGAAGGGACATCTTTTTTTCCATCATATATATAGCACTTACGTTTCGTCTAGAAAAAAAAAGGAATGAAAATTATCCCTCTACATGCAGTTCAAATGACTAATGTGAATCTCAAAATTGCAATTTTAATAAAAAAAAAACATGTTGTAGGTAAAGGTTTCCACATACAAAACAATATTTATCTGGCTGTAAGTTACATGATGTTTCTCTGGCGTCTTTCTGAAAGGTTTGTGGCAATAATACGAGGCGCGTCCATAAAGTAACTTTTCCACTCGTCCCACAGCTAGCAAACCATATGTTGCGCGAAGCGACTGCGTGTACGTGATAGAGTAATGTCCTGGAATGGCGAATGCGCTAGCGGAACTTCCCGAGTGCTCTCAGTAGCTTCGTTGCATTGGTTCAAGATGGACGCTTCTATTCCAGCTCCTGCCGTGTGTGAAGTGCGATCAGTGATAAAGTTTTTGAATGCACAGGGCATAGCACCGATTGAAATTTATCGTCAGCTGTGCCAGGTCTATGGGCCTAATGTCATTAGCAAGCAGATGGTGCGTTGCTCCACAAGGTCGTCTGTGATTATGGTTGGCCTCCCACTGCGCTCCTCGTCATGCATATTTTGGCGTCCTGCAGCAGCAACGCACCATCTGCTTGCTCATGGCATGATGTTAGGCTATATATGAATAATATTCTTATTTCTTTATATATTGTATCGAGTATTTGAAATACAAATGTATTTTGAGTATTCGAAATACAAATGTATTTTGGTTAATTTGTAAAAGTATTTTGTATTTGTATTTCAAATACTATTCTTTGAAGTCTTTCGTATTTGTATTTGAAATACTTGGATGTCAGTATTTTGCCCAGCCCTGTACATATCGAAATTTTATTAAAATGGAGTCATAGTTTTACTATAATTATTTTCACTCAAGTTTAAGGACTCAGTGCAATCTCGTGTTCCTTTCCTTATTTCACGTAGTGATTAAATCACTGCTTCAAGTGAAATGCTATCAAATTATCTACAACCACCGTCTCAGGAGTTCTTTTCTGTTTGCAAATTGAATGCCCCTGCCATTCTTCACCGATTGTCGATAACTCTGTCAGTTGAAGATGTCGTAGCTTGTTTACCTGACCGGGCCCGATAATCTTTTCGCTTTCGCCTAGAGGGCGTGAGTGCGTGAGTGTACTATAATGACAATGACTTCTAAATGATCTGCACTAAAGTGCCGTCGTCGCAATCATCGTCGTCGTCATCATCATCATCATCATCATCATAAAAAACTTTACGAGTTAGACTACTACCCCCACCTCCTTAACTGAGATATTTGCGAACTGGGCTAGTTATCAAGGGGTTCCGCTTTGGCGTGGATTCGATTCCCGCTTTGGCTGATTACCTGTTGTATTGTGTTGTATTGTATTGTATTGTATTGTCAACATTTACATCCCTGTAATGTGGACCTCACAATTTGTATCCGGTGCCACAATTACGTTCATTACAGATATACCTTTTGTAGAGGCTCTTATAATTTGACTTTATATCCCATTTAAATTGATCATTATTTCCACCTTTAAAAACGTAACAACTTAATTTAGATCATTTAAAATTACCACTTTTGCAACTTTGTTCTTGATTTTCAATATACTTATAACGAACACATACTGTTTTTAATAATACTTGTTACTAAAACATAGTACCCCATTGACCAATAAGTTCATTATTATGTTTGTTTGTTGTGTGCAATTCCTTTTTCCGATCTCACTAATTTTCTACATATTATACTCACTATTCCAGCTAGCCTCCTCCGCCAGACTCCTCACCTATTTTCAATTATCTCTATCGCTTTACTTAACTTCCTATTACACTTCACTAATTCATTCAGAATTGCACTTTCATCACTCTGTTCTTGATTTTCAGATTCACTAGACTATATCGAACACACACTGTTGCTAATAATACTTGATACTAAAACATATTACACCATTGTCCAATATGCTCGTTATTATGTCTGTTTCATGTGTACCTTTCATTTTCCGATCTCACTAATTTCCTACATATTATACTACGCCGTCCTAGCTAGTCTCCTCTCCCATACTCCTTACCTATTTTAAGACTATATCGAACACACATTGTTTCTAATAATACTTGATACTAAAACATATTACACCATTGTCCAATATGCTCATTATTATGTCTGTTTCATGTGTACCTTTCATTTTCCGATCTCACTAATTTCCTACATATTATACTACGCCGTCCTAGCTAGTCTCCTCTCCCATACTCCTTACCTATTTTAAGACTATATCGAACACACACTGTTTCTAATAATACTTGATACTAAAACATATTACACCATTGTCCAATATGCTCGTTATTATGTCTGTTTCATGTGTACCTTTCATTTTCCGATCTCACTAATTTCCTACATATTATACTACGCCGTCCTAGCTAGTCTCCTCTCCCATACTCCTTACCTATTTTAAGACTATATCGAACACACACTGTTTCTAATAATACTTGATACTAAAACATATTACACCATTGTCCAATATGCTCGTTATTATGTCTGTTTCTTGTGTACCTTTCATTTTCCGATCTCACTAATTTCCTACATATTATACTACGCCGTCCTAGCTAGTCTCCTCTCCCATACTCCTTACCTATTTTAAGACTATATCGAACACACACTGTTTCTAATAATACTTGATACTAAAACATATTACACCATTGTCCAATATGCTCGTTATTATGTCTGTTTCATGTGTACCTTTCATTTTCCGATCTCACTAATTTCCTACATATTATACTACGCCGTCCTAGCTAGTCTCCTCTCCCATACTCCTTACCTATTTTAAGACTATATCGAACACACACTGTTTCTAATAATACTTGATACTAAAACATATTACACCATTGTCCAATATGCTCGTTATTATGTCTGTTTCTTGTGTACCTTTCATTTTCCGATCTCACTAATTTCCTACATATTATACTACGCCATCCTAGCTAGTCTCCTCTCCCATACTCCTTACCTATTTTAAGACTATATCGAACACACACTGTTTCTAATAATACTTGATACTAAAACATATTACACCATTGTCCAATATGCTCGTTATTATGTCTGTTTCTTGTGTACCTTTCATTTTCCGATCTCACTAATTTCCTACATATTATACTACGCCATCCTAGCTAGTCTCCTCTCCCATACTCCTTACCTATTTTAAGACTATATCGAACACACACTGTTTCTAATAATACTTGATACTAAAACATATTACACCATTGTCCAATATGCTCGTTATTATGTCTGTTTCTTGTGTACCTTTCATTTTCCGATCTCACTAATTTCCTACATATTATACTACGCCATCCTAGCTAGCCTCCTCTCCCATACTCCTTACCTATTTTAAGACTATATCGAACACACACTGTTTCTAATAATACTTGATACTAAAACATATTACACCATTGTCCAATATGCTCGTTATTATGTCTGTTTCTTGTGTACCTTTCATTTTCCGATCTCACTAATTTCCTACATATTATACTACGCCATCCTAGCTAGCCTCCTCTCCCATACTCCTTACCTATTTTAAGACTATATCGAACACACACTGTTTCTAATAATACTTGATACTAAAACATATTACACCATTGTCCAATATGCTCGTTATTATGTCTGTTTCTTGTGTACCTTTCATTTTCCGATCTCACTAATTTCCTACATATTATACTACGCCATCCTAGCTAGTCTCCTCTCCCATACTCCTTACCTATTTTAAGACTATATCGAACACACACTGTTTCTAATAATACTTGATACTAAAACATATTACACCATTGTCCAATATGCTCGTTATTATGTCTGTTTCTTGTGTACCTTTCATTTTCCGATCTCACTAATTTCCTACATATTATACTACGCCATCCTAGCTAGTCTCCTCTCCCATACTCCTTACCTATTTTAAGACTATATCGAACACACACTGTTTCTAATAATACTTGATACTAAAACATATTACACCATTGTCCAATATGCTCGTTATTATGTCTGTTTCTTGTGTACCTTTCATTTTCCGATCTCACTAATTTCCTACATATTATACTACGCCGTCCTAGCTAGCCTCCTCTCCCATACTCTTTACCTATTTTTAGACTATATCGAACACACATTGTTTCTAATAATACTTGATACTAAAACATATTACACCATTGTCCAATATGCTCGTTATTATGTCTGTTTAATGTGTACCTTTCATTTTCCGATCTCACTAATTTCCTACATATTATACTACGCCATCCTAGCTAGCCTCCTCTCCCATACTCCTTACCTATTTTATTCCCTCTATAAAACTGGTCATCATTAGCAGAATGTCGTCTTTTGTAGCCAGGCTACTTGATGACTCTTCCCCTTTCTGGGTCCTGGATTAAACTCGTCATTCTTTTTCTTCACTTCACTTCTCACCATTTCCGCTCTTGCACTCACAGAAACACTTTCACTTCTCCTCTCGGCACTGACCTTCCTTCCTACTAGGTTACCTGTTTTGTCTTCCGATATTTTCTCTGACTTTTAGGCAAATACCTGGTAATCAAATGGAGAATCCTCGGCCTTATCTCGCCTAATCTCACTATAACCAATTCCATCAGCGCTAGATAACCTCGCAGTTGTAATAGTATCGTTAAATAAAGAACTTAAATTTATGCTACTGCAGTGCGCATAATAACCCACATATTTATGTCATTGTTACCAACTTACTGTGTTTTAAAAATCATGGCCCACCCTGTACAAAGGAGTCAAGGTCATGCATTGAATCCTATATAAAATTAGAGTAAGTGAAACCTGTTCCAGTATCAAAAACTGAATCATTTAGGGCCGTATTCATAGACATTTTTAGCGCGGGCTTTCGGTGGATTATCAGCGTTTTTTTCGTATTCATAAGCCAGTATTAGCGATGGATATGATTTGAATTCTGTACTAGTAACCAGTGGATAGCCGGGGCTAGCTTAGTACGCTCGTAGCGCGTGCTGCGAAATGTCTATGAATACGGTCACTTAAGTCTTTCTCATTGTATCATTTAAGCTCACCTTACTTCCACCATAATTTTCATTTGCATTAGGAAATGCATAATATGACATTGAAAATGTATTGTTAGTCTTTACAGTTTTACATATGCTTTTACTGATATGATAACTTCAATGCTAATAAGAAATATTAGAATTTAAGTACGTTTACTGTAATAAATGTATATATGAAAAAATGTAATTGCATTACTATCTATTAATTTGCTTACGAAATAGAGATGTATCGATAATCGTTCGATAAATCGATATATTTTCTACAATATATATATATATATCGATTATCGAAATTAGGTTTGCAATATATTGCAATATCAATATACCGGAATTTAAATTATTTTCTTCAGCTCTATCTTTGGCCCCTCAGAAATATATATTCTAATTCTAGCAGGATTTGATACAATTTCGCGCATTATTTGTCATGAAATAGGGGGAAAAGGATGCATTAGGAAATTTAGGAATGATTTTTGCTATATTAACAATTGGTCTACTGCCATTGACTGCGGGCTACAAGAACCAGGATGATTTGCATCCTGTCATTAGTACTTTTGAGAACAGTTTCAGGGTCCATTCCAGTGTCGCATGATATTTGACACCAGGTCTTTCCCGTAGAAAAAAGACCCTTCTTATTGCCCTTATTAATAGGGACCGGATTTTTATGTAATATCAAGGTGTGAAATATGTACATATTTATGTAAGAAAAATAAGCTGAATATGTACCAAAATATGTAAAATCATGAAAATGTTTAATATCATTATCCTGGCAGTATAGGATAGGTAAGACTCTCCACTTGTGATTTCATAGACCACCCGACTTTTTTACCGCACACTTGACACATTACTATTTTTCCATCTGTAGAGAAAGCTTCGTCCATCGCAATCCATGATTTTATTTTTGTCGTCAGGGTTGAAGATACATGGGTCATTTTAGTTAGTTAAAAGCAGTAGATAAACTCACTTACTCTTTATAGGCCTACTGTAGGTACTAAAACTAGAGAACTGAGTGAAATGAATTACATAATAGAACTGCAAGCACTGTTTCGCTTTACTAGATTAGGAGAAAATAAGAGAAGATGTGGGACACACGCATTTTAGCTGCTCCCTGTAAGAAACAAAGTACCTACTAAAACCTCAAACTATAGGCATTTACAGACAGTTGTTTGAAAACTGACATTCTTGTCTCAATCAGAAGAGTAGGATTTCCAGCCGAGAACCATACTTTCTAATTGCTCGGAAAATCCTATTTCCGTATAGGTCTACTAAATTTAAAATAAAGAGGTCAAGCAATAACCCGAAAGTCTCATGTCAGACTTGACACGGGTTTGCCCTGGAAGGATTAGGAAGAGGGTGGGTAGGGTTGCAGATTGCATGGAAACGGCTTGTTAAGACGTGTTCAGAACAATTATAGTTCGAGACAAATCACGTCGTCCTTCTCCCACTCCACCGCATGAAGGTAACGCTACTTTCCGAGTGATTTTTACAATACAAGGTAGTTGTATGAGAAAGGTTGTCTTTTGTTCACTCTATTACTTTCTGGAACTAAGGATATTTATGTTTCGTCCCGAAATATATCCTTTCTTGGGTAGTTAAAAAGGCTGTATTAAATCGGTGTATTTCAAATTGTAAACTTCCCCAGTAGAAGTTTTTTTTTTTTTTCCTTTTAGAGAAGTAAAAATGAATAAAACCCCTAAATATATAGATTTATGTAATACCAAGCCATAATATGTAATGTGGGGTAAATAAGTAAAAATATGTAGTATCAAATTTTAATATATTAATGGCAATTACAAGATTCGCAAAGATTTTTTATTTATATACGGTTAGGTTGAAAGAAATATAATATGTAGTTACATAAAAATCCGGTCCCTACTTATTAACTTCTTCTAGTACTGAGTCTGTCAAAGGTTTGAAACTCTACTTTCAGCCGCCCGTACGGGAACATATTTAATATTTTACAAGATTAAAATTGAGTTCTTTAACTTTTGAAGAAATAGTTCTGTTTTATGTTGAGCGAGTCAGTTTTGTCGTAAACATGTTATTTTCACATTTGTCTAATTAAATTTGTCTAATTTTCATGACATTAAATTTGAGAAGCCTAGGATAATATCGGCATTACGTCACCCTTTAGTAGATGAATACTTTTTCCTTCGTAAGTCTCCGTGGAATAGCGTCGGTAATGCGTTTTATTGTGTATTTAACAAAAAAGAACAAAGAGGACGAGTTTTGTGTAGCATTGAATATTACAGATCCAGTTTTCAGGATGATGTAAGAGGGGAGGTGGCCTTTTGTGTGATGTACCCAGCCATAGAAATAAGGCAAGTGAGGGATGGGAGTTGCAAGGACGGGGTAAATTGTGCTACAAGAGAGAGAAGATTGAAAAGACGTGAAGAATTGTGAATTCACACATGACTTGGCGGGGACAAACCCGGTCGACTTCGGCTGTGGTGTTAGTGTGAAGAAAGCCAAGATCTTTGGCATCTCATCTTCGTCTGGCAGATTCTGTCTTTTTCTGTGATCTTTGCCTATCTATCTGTCTGTTTCTGAGCGCCAATCAAGTGCTGGATTGCAGAGTCGCACGGCAGGAAGCCTATCTATCAAGGGGGAAGTCACATCATCTGAGGAGGAGGAAATGAGTTACTGGGGAAGTACCTCGTACCGCATCCATCTAAGAGGGCTGGGAGAGACAAATCCTACAGAAGGGAAATTTCATTCATTTTTTCCCCTTCTCCTTTTCTCTTTGGCTTTCATCTTAGCCTGTATTTTTTGTCATCCAACTTTTTTTAACTTTCTTAGATTTCCTAGCCCGTTTGCCCTCTGCCTTTATGTGACATTGATTTTCTCTATCTTTAAGTATTTTTAGATTAATTGCCTTCATTTCCGATTTTTTCGTTTCTGTAGGGTTCACAGATAACGTTTCATGGATATAATTGCAAATGTGTTGTCATTACTTGTCTTCGAGGGATAAAATCTATATACGAAAGTATGCCATTATAGATAGGATAATAACTGCCTCCCATTGGAGGTAGCCCAGAAGGACTCAGTATACTCTCCTACATGAATTTTACAATATTAAATGTTTACAGAAATTTTGTAGAAGAAAATTAAAATAAACATATATGAATTATAAAGTGAAGAAAAAAAAATTAAACTGAGTGAATATGATGACTCAGAATTTGGCAAGAGCGTTTCAAAACTGAAGTTATGATGTCAGCAGTAAGTGTCGGTGGTAGTTCAAAAGTCTTCCTGAAGCTTTCAAAGAACTTAGGAATCACACCACGAGATCCAATAAGAATACCAATCAGCTCAATGTCTTCAAGCTGGTATTTTGCTTTGAAGTAATCAACTGTTGGCAGATAAATGTTGATCTTTTCTTGATTGACTTCCTCCGGCTGGCTACTCCCCGTTTCAATCCTTATGGTAGGATCAATTATATATCCTTTCTTGGTAGTCTGGGAATACGCTATGATGTCAATACGTCTAGAGGACCCATTAGTAGCAAGGCAAAAAACTTCCTCTTCTACTGTCCAAGACTTTTCTCTTAAAGCAGTTGCAATTAAGGATCGAACATGATGGTATCTGGCATTTCGGAGGAGTAAATCTCTGTTACAATGACCTTGGACGTGGGCAAGGGTTTCAGTCTAAGTGTATGCGAGTGCATGCGTGTGTGTATGCGAAGGAGAGACAAAGAATGAGAGAGACTGTCAGAGAGGAAGAGAGATATATTCTCATGCTCAGAAATGACTGGAAAATGTAAACAGATCACTTGCGCTCGAATCTTATTGATCAGTAATTATAGTCCTTCAGAGGGTGTTCGGAATTGAACGGGTTACATCAGCTGGTTGTCTATGTGGATGGTGTGAATATGTTAGGAGAAAGTCCACAAACTATTACGGAAAAAAGGGGAATTTTACTTGAAGCAAGTTAAGAGATAGGTTTGGAAGTAAATCACGAAAAGACAAAGTATATGATTATGTCTCGTGACCAGACTATTGTACGAAATGGAAATATAAAAATTGGAAATTTATCCAAATATCTTGGAGCAACAGTAAAAGACATAAATAACATTCAGGAGGAAATTAAACGCAGAATAAATATGGAAAATACAAGTTGTTATTAGATTGTGAAGCTTTTGTCATCTAGTCTGCTGTCAAAAAAGCTGAAAGTTAGAGTTTATAAAACAGTTATATTACCGGTTGTTCTTATAGTTGCGAAACTTGGACTCTCACTTTGAGAGAGGAACATAGGTTAAAGGTGTTTGAGAATAAGGTGCTCAGGAAAATATTTGGGGCTAAGAGGGATGAAGTTACAGGAGAATGGAGAATGCAGAACTGCACGCATTGCATTCTTCACGTGACATAATTAGGAATATTAAATCCAGACGTTTGAGATGGGCAGGGAATGTAGCACGCATAGGAGAATCCAGAAATGCATATAGAGTATTAGTTAGGAGGCCGAATCGAATAAAGACATTTGGGGAGACTGAGACGTGGATTAGAGGATAATAGTCTATTAAAATGGATTTGAGGCAAATAGGATATGATGGTAGCGACTGGATTAATCTTGCTTAGAATAGGAACCGATGGCGGGCTTATGTGAGGGCGGGAATAAACCTCCGGATTCCCTAAAAGCCAGTAAGTAAGTAAGTATTATTATTATTATTATTATTATTATTATTATTATTATTATTATTATTATTATTATTATTATTATTATTATTAAAGGAAGGAGATGCACTATCATTTTTACTTTTTAAACTTTGCTCTAGAACATGCCGTTAGGAAAGTTCAGGATAACAGAGGGGTTTTGGAATTGAACGGGTTATATCAGCTGCTTGTCTATGTGGATGACGTAAATATGTTAGGAGAAAATCCACAAACTATTAGAGAAAACACGCGAATTTTACATGATGCAAGTAAAGTGATAGGTTTGAAAATAAATTCCAAAAAGGCAAAATATACTATTATATCTCGTGACTAGAACATAGTACGAAATAGAAATGTAAAAGTTGGAAAATTATGCTTTGAAGAGATGGAAAAATGCAAATATCTTGGCGCAACAGTAACAAATATAAATGGCACTCGGGAGGAAGTTAAACGCAGAATATATATGGGAAATGCCTGTTATTATTCGTTTCAGAATCTTTTGTCATCCAATCTGCTGTCAAAAAAGCTTAAAGTTAGAATTTATGAAACAGTTATATTACTGGTTGTTCTGTACCGGTTGCACTCTCACTTTGGGAGAGGAACAGAGGTTAAGGGTGTTTGAGAATAAGGTTCTTAGGAAAATATTTGGGGCTAAGAGGGATGAAGCTACAGGAGAATGGAGAAAGTTACACAACACAGAACTGCACGCATTGTGTTCTTCACCTGACATAATTAGGAACATTAAATCCAGACATTTGAGATGGGCAGGGCATGCAGAACGTATAGAAGAATCCAGAAATGCATATAGAGTGTTAGTTACGATGTTCGAGGGAAAAAGACATTTGGGGAGGCCGAGAAGTGGATTGGAGGATAATATTAAAATGGATTTGAGGGAGATGGGATATGATGATAGACTGGATTAATCTTGCTCAGGACGGACTTATGTGAGGGCGGCAATGAACCTCCGGGTTCCTTAAATCCATAAGCAAGTATTATTATTATTATTATTATTATTATTATTATTATTATTATTATTATTATTATTATTGGTGAAGTTTCATATTATTCTTGTTTCATAGTTGCGTTATTTTATATGTATTTTATAGTACTTTCCTATGAGCTTAAAATAAAATTTAAAAACAATTTAAGACTCGCGGAACCCTTAAATTCCGTGGAATACACTGTGAGAAACGCTGTTCTATAAGGATGGACGTCTAGCCTTGTCTTCATTTTGTCTTTCCATGATGAAATTCTCACTTTCAATTGCAGGTACCTTTTAAATACTATATTATACTGTTCGTAAGCTAATTTCAAACTTGAGATAATGATTAGTTTTTAAGACTTCATTTTAAAACCAGCTTGAAAGCTTTGAAACAATATTCATAAGCATATTATGAACGCTAATGTGTTTGTAAAAGCTTCAAGCTCATTAAAATCCATGTCCCGTCTAATCATTGGAGCGTCCTGTGAAGAACCCTTGTAATACCGACTCTGTGGCCAGAATATTTTCCTCCTCTTTGCCTGCTCTCATATTGTAGAGCCCTCTTTATTTCTGATCTCTTTTTATGGTTGTACTTCTCTACTCTTTGCTTCATTAGCATTTCGCTTCTTTGAATTTTGGCCTGGTCGTGGTATCTTTGTGCTCGTTCGATTTCAGTTACTGCACTTTTTCTCTGTTTTCCTACTTAATGTGAAAAGGATTTATATCACATCGAGCCTCAATTTAACTTCAAAACCAAACTGATAGAAACTAATTCCTCCATCTACACCGTCTGCTTAATTTGAAGTGTTGCAATAATGCAGTAAATATAATTAAAGTAATTTACATAATGCTATATCAACTGAATATGTAGCCTATGTGACGTCAGCATAAACTGTAAACACTAGTAATGATCAATAACGACAGTGAAGTTGTAGATTGAAACGTACGTGGTGCTTTTTAAAAATACAATTTATTTTAATTCATGAATCTAAAAGGACGTGAAAAGAGCTATATTTTTATTTAGAAGGTACTACTTCAGAGGTTATTGAAAATAACAAAAATAAAATTTTACTTTCTGTAATGAAATGGATACATAACTCCCTCCTATCAAGGCTGGACGTGTGTCACTTATCATTTTCTTGTCCTGCAACGTGTTAAGCAGTATTTTGACTCTGTTTTGTGATCAAGGAATATCTATCCTTATAAATATCTAATTTGTATTTCGTAATCTAAGTAATATTGAGGACAAATCGAAACAAAGTGCCGAGTTGTTGAAAATTGGCATTAAGTAAAATGTAAATTTGTTGGTATATAAACAATATTTAATTTAATATGGATACCCAATCTATATATTTCTCTACTAAATGAGACTGTGTTAAATGATCTATCCATATAATCAAATTTGGCCAAAAAATTACTAAATAACAACAATATAAATTTTTTTCCTGCAAAACAAATTTAAATTAAACAAAATCCTGGTCATAATTTTGTTTATATCCTATTAGTATTTTAAGTCCAAAATAAAATTTGAAATTTGATGTGAAAATTTTAATAATACATACATATAAGCAATAAAATCATAAAGAAATTAATATCCAATTATATATAATCATAACGATAATAAAAATTTACTAATAATATAATTCAATTTCGGAAAACAAGCTTTAAAGAACACAATTTTCTTTTTTGTGCAATGAAGGACCTCATTCACTTTTGTTTTAGAAAGTGTTAGAAAGAAGATATATATATATATATATATATATATATATATATATATATATATATATATATATAAAATTAAACAGAAACGAATGTAGTATTTTATAGTATAAAAACGGAAAATAGAAAATTTCAATAACTTTTGCTTACAGGATCCCCTTAAGCAGTACTTTGACTCTGTGTTGTGAACAAGGAATCTCTATACTTGTATGTATTTATTTACACTGCAAGTGGGCAAGCACCCGGTGGCAGTGGTATAGCCTACACAATATAAACAATACACAATAAAATTTACAATACACAATATAATTATACTATACACAATACAATTTTATACACAATGTAATAAGAATACACAATACAATTCAACACAATAATAATAAAACATAAATAAAATACCTAATTTTACATTACAACCTACATAATTATGTATAGGCCCTACATAAGTTTCAATAGTCTTTCACTTTACTCTCGTCTCACTCACTGTAGTGGCACTATGACGCATTTCACTGACACTTTAGCACACATTTCACTGACACTATAGAACACATTTCATTGACGCTATAAATTATCACTGATCGGAACTATTCACTGCACTGTAAAACCATACTTCACTGACTCACCTCGCTTCACTGATACAACAGTTCAAATAAGTCAAATAATTACACCCTTATGCATACTTATATACAGAACTACATTTAAGCTAATCATTTCTAGTCAAGGCCCTCTTATACGCTATTTTTAAATAATTTACAATTCAAACCAAGGAAGTAACTCGTCAGGCTAAATAAATACATGTCAGCTTAAAAGAATTAAATGTTAAATGTCACCTTAATTTTAATTTGCACTTTATACACAACTTTTAAAGTTATTCTTGAATCTCCTTAAGGAAGGACAGCCCTCAACTTGTAAATATCAAATTTGTATTTCGTAATCTAAGTAATATTGAGAACAAATCGAAACAAAGTGCCGACTTGTTGAAAATTGGTATTAAGTAAAATGTAAATTTCTTAATTTACATCCAATAAGAATTTAATTCACGGACACTGTCCTGTGAACAAGGAATCTCTATGCTTGTAAATGTCTAAGCAATCCTGGTGGGACATCACTGTCTATTATGCAACATTACTCCTGCTCTTCCAATCAAATTAAACGATACAATTATCCCTTTTGCTTCCTGTGTTAAAAACCTTGGAGTTTACTTTGATACGCATTTAAACTGGAATAACCAAGTAACTTACATTATCAAAAAAGTGCTTTCCACACTACATTGCTATCATTAAAAAAATACTAGTGGAAACACTAGTAATGCCCCACTTTGATTATTGTGATTTTCTACTGGTGACCTCAATGTCAACCAGTCGCAAAAATTACAACGTGTTCATAATTCTTGTGTTCGCTTCGTCTGCTATGTCCGTCGCGCTGACCACATTACCCCATCCTTCCAAACTCTAAACTGGCTATGGCCTAACGAACGTAGAAATTTTCATTCCCTTGTTCTCCTTTTCCAAGTCCTTCACACCTACCTACCTTGCCTCCCGTTTCAGTTACCTGTCATCATATCATAATCTCTTCACATGCACGCAAAATAGCCGCATACTAGCCATACCAACACATAAGACATCATCGTATTCATCATCATACACAATCTCGCTCTCATGCTTGTGGAATACCCTACCCAGTGACATCAGAGACTGTCGGAATTTAGCAGCGTTCAAAAGCAAACTTATTAAGCATTTTTTACTGCGTAGAGTAGGTTTAACTATTACTTAATTAATAAAAAATTTTCTCTCTTCTTAACTTTTACAATAAACTTTCTAGCCTTTATTAATTAGTTATTCTTTTAATACTCTGATTTTTATTGTATTTGTAAATTTAATATTAATTCTAATTATAATTGTAATTGTTTTCTTAATATTTTAGGGCCATATTCATAGACATTCTTAGCGCGGGCTTCCGGTGGATGATCAGCGAACTAACGTTTTTCGTATTCATAAACCAGTGTTAGCGATATGATATGATATGAATCATGTACAACTAATCAGTCGATAGCCGGGGCTAGTTTAGCACGCTCGTAGCGCGGGCTAGAGAAATGTCTATGAATAGCACTTGTAGTTGTAATCACCTGGTAGAGGGGAAGAGAAGGCCTAATGGCTTTATCTCTACCAGGTTAAATAAATAAATAAATAAATAAATAATAAATAAGTAAATAAGCAAATAAATAAGTAAATAAGTAAATGAATGAATGAATAAATGAATGAATGAATAAATGAATAAATAAATGAATAAATAAATGAGTAAATAAGTAACTAAGTAAGTAAGTAAATAAATGAGTAAGTAAATAAGTAGATAACTGGATAAATAAATAAATAAATAAATAAAATTTTTATTTGTAGTCAAAGTAATATTGAGGACAAATCGAAACAGATGCTCCAGTTGTTGAAAATTGTCATCAAGTAAAATGTAAAATCCTTAATTTACAGCCAATAAGAGCTTAATTCACGGACTCACTTCGCAATACGGCCGTACCTTGATACGCGAAAACAATCTTTAAAGTCAACTGGAAGCGTTAGCGAAACAAACCTGTCATATGCAGACATCAGACAACTTTTGAACTTCATACAAAAGTGAGAAAATACTACTTGTAAACGCCCCGCAGTATCAAAGGAGTAAACTGCCGTGAAAGGAATATAAGAAGACACAAAAGGCATGGAAGCGAAGGTTACGAAATGCAACACAAAGCTACAGTGAAAGTGTAATCTCAACACATCAACTCGCATTGTACTCCCCACAGTCGTTTCACAGGTCTCAGAATTGTAAGTACTTGAATTAGAATACGAAAGTGTGATGTAGTTCAGTGCTGGCTCTATAGTGAAGTTACTTCTGTAGGAGACAGCTGGGTTCCTTAGGCTACAGGATGGTGGCAGTTTTACTAGCCCTTTTTCTATTTCGAATAAAAGAGATTTTCTATAACACTGTTAATTTATTATATTAACAAGGGTGCCCTTTATCACCAAGGAGCGGATTCCTATTTTTCTTGCGTGTGATAAAACACAATAATTAACAAAGTTAAAAATTCCGAATGTCAGTTTTCAAGTTTAAAACCCCAATTTTATTTCACATAAAAACACATATTTTCACAAAAAAATTATGTAAATACATATTTTTAGGAAATCTATTATAAACACATAAGTCTTGGAGTTTTTTTGCTTAAATAATTTTTTTACAAGAACTTTCAAATATTTTAAAACTAAATCAATTAGAGTAAACTAGGGTCTGTTGGACAGTCGGGAATGTTGGACACTCTGTACTTTAACGGTATACCTCGCCACTTGTGGGCACCATATTCTGCTAGAAGTCAATGACGGAAGTAGCCCCACACTTGTGGGCACCACATTCTGCTAGAAGTCAATGACGGAAGTATCTACTCGTGGCTACTTCCGTCATTGACTTCTAGCAGAATGTGGTGCCCACAAGTGGCGAGGTAAACCGTTAAACTACAGAGTGTCCAACATGCCCGACTGTCCAACAGACCCCAGTTTACCCTATATCTTTTTAATAATATTCTTGGTTGATTCGTGTTTCTAAGCGCTGTGTAGTGTATCCGTGATTCATTTTCGTAATAGTATCGCCACAAGTTCTGAGAACTGCTAGGCAGCATATCAATGTTATTTATTATTAGAGAATAAATTAACATGGACAAGGAGGAAAGATCTTGCAACACATAATTAGGAATGTTTATTGTTGCTGAAGATGATTTCATCCCACGCTTTGTTTGTGAAACACAACCGGTAAGAGCTCGGGTATGAACATTATTTAATTTAAACAAATGTCTCGCCTCTCGTTCATGCCTATCAAGTTAGGAAATACATCTTGTTGTGATTCCCCGTTATCGGACCATAAGCATAAGCTGCTTAGTGTAGACGTGGTGGCGTCGCTATAGGAAGCTTTTCTCCGGCATTGTCAGTCAGTAGCTAGAAACATTCTTTACGTAAAGACATGTGTATATTAGCCTCTTAAGATGCCTAAAATCAAATCGAGTTTAAGATCGCGTCTACAGCAATATGTAGATGAATTTAAAAACATTTTAACTACCAACGGAAAAGTGTTATTTTGCCAACCGTGTGGTAAATCAGTAAGTGCAGATCAGAGCTCTCAGGTAACCCAACATTTGTCTGGAAACAAGCACATTGCCGCTGCTTCACGTGTTATTCACGGCAAAACAGTGGATATAAAAAAATGTGTAAAGTTGCTCAAATATTGGAGGGTGTGCCTGTAGGTGAAATTGACAGTGTAGGTGTTTGTGACATTCCTCTCTTTAAATATGCACGTCTGACGTCCTGTGATGTGGAAAGATCGTTTTCACAGTATTAATCGTTGTTCAGAGATAATGGGCATGCATTTGTGATGGAGAATTTGGAAATGACCTTTGTTGTTCACTGCAATTCTCGGACAACTACTAGCAACTGATACTCAAGTGTGATTGTGAGTACCTAGTAACATTTTTTTCAAGCTAAATAAGGTATTTTTGTCACATTAAAAAAAATATTTTCTTTATTTTTAGCAAATATTTTCGTACATTTTAGCACATAAAAATAAATATATTTAAATTTTTTGCACATAAAAATCCGCACCCTATTTATCACCTACTCTTTTTAACATATACATTGACGATGTCATAAGAAAATGACAACAGATTTTAACAAAAAATTATAAAATTCATAATAGAAAACTACATACGCTCGTTTTTGCTGATGATCAGGCAATAATGGCGTTAGACGAGGATAGCTAACAAACCATCTTTCAACTAGGAAAAATTGTTACTGAATATAATTTAGACATACTTACTTACTGGCTTTTAAGGAGGTTAATTGCCGCCCTCACATAAGCCCGCCATCGATCCCTATCCTGAGCAAGACCAATCCAGTCTCTATCATCACATTCCACCTCCCTCAAATCCATTTTAATATTTTCCTCTCATCTACGTCTCGGCCTCCCCAAAGGTCTTTTTCCCTCCGGCCTCCCAACTAACACTCTATATGCATTTCTGGATTCGCCCATACGTGCTACATGCCCTGTCCATCTCAAACGTCTGGATTATGTCCTAATTATGTCAGGTGAAGAATACAATGCGTGCAGTTCTGTATTGTGTAGCTTTCTCCATTCTCCTGTAACTTCATCCCTCATAGCCCCAAATATTTTCCTGAGCACCTTATTCTCAAACACCGTTCAAGTTATAATTTAGACATATCACCAGGTAAAGCAAAAGTAATGGCTTTCTGTGGGAAAAATCCAATAAGAGCAAAACTCGTAGTGAATAATAATTTAGTAGAACCGATTATGCGAGTTCGAATCCCGGTCGGGGCAAGTTACCTAGTTGAGATTTTTTCCGGGATTTTCTCTCAACCGATTATGAGAAAATGCTAGATAACTATCGGTGCTGGACCCGGGACTCATTTCACCGGCATTATCACCTCCATTCAGACGCTAAATAACCTGAGATGTTGATACAGCGTCGTAAAATAACCCACTAAAAAGCACCGTAACAGGTTATGCATTTCAGTTATTTGGGAGTTTTCGTAGGTAATGATAGAACGAAATATTTTAATAGAAAATTAAAATATTTATTCCAAAATATCTGTGGTACTGTTAGAAGAATACTAGCAAAAAGAGTACGAAGAAAAACCCTACTTATATTCTATAAAGTTTTAGCTATACCGATTCTGCTGTATAACCTTGAATGTAGGACCCTAAACAAAAATTTACAAGACGAATAGAAGCAGTTGAAATGAAGTTTTCACGATTTGTGGCAGGATAAAATCTTTAAGATAAAAAATGAAGACATGCGTACAGAATTACAGTCAATATTATTAATAAAATAGATGAATATAGACGAAGATGATTTGAACATGTTAATAGGAAGAATGAAGAAAGGCTGCCCTACAGGATCTTAAATTACAATCCCAAAGGACACAGAAGTCAGTATCGGCCAGTTAAAAGATGGAGTCCGTAACTATAACAAGAAGCCAGAACAGATCACTAAGTGCAAGGTTCTTAGGAAAATATTTGGGGCTAAGAGGGATGAAGTTACAGGAGAATAGAGGAAGTTACACAACGCAGAACTGCAAGCATTGTATTCTTCACCTGACATAATTAGGAACATTAAATCGAGACTTTTGAGATGGGCAGGGCATATAGCACGTATGGGCGAATCCAGAAATGCGTATAGAGTGTTAGTTGGGAAATCGGAAGGAAAAAGACCTTTGGGGAGGTCGAGACGTAGATGGGAGCATAATATTAGAATGGATTTGAGGGAGGTGGGATATGATGATAGAGACTGGATTAATCTTGCACAGGATAGGGACCGATGGCGGGCTTATGTGAGGGCGGCAATGAACCAGTGGGTTCCTTAAAAGCAATTTGTAAGTAAGTAAGTATTAATTCGAGCATATTTCGATATTGAACAAGAAATAAATAAGAAACAACGCAACATTGAAAAAAATCATATTTCGTTCGCTCGTGGTTCGTAAATTGAATTCATTGATAGGTAGGCCTATCGTTACAGTAAAATGTCATCAAATTTTTAAGTAATTGTACCTACTTCTCTATTGACATCAATGAAAAATTCAACTCGACACATAATTGAAAACCCTAAAATTATCTTCACAAAAAAAATGCATTTTAGGATCTGTTGTGTAACTATTGAACTCCTATTACTATAGATATTACATTGAATTTATCTATGGATGAACTGGGTTGTGAGGCTTAAAGTAAGGTTTATTGACGACAAAATATTCTATATATAGCCTCTTAGCCTTATTCGTGATGGTGATTGGTCGTAAGGACCCATTACACCATTTACTATATTCCTAAGTACCTCTTTCCATTGGGTTTGTGTGTATATACATGTACACATATTTACTTCTATTACGCTTAAGTACTTTGGGTTTTCTGGTCGCTAAGACGGAAACTTTTAAGGATAGTAAAGGAGTTCGAAAGGAATACGAGTGTAAGGACACATATCCGGTAACGGCTGTGTTACGAGTTATGAACAATAATGTGTATCATTACGAGCGGTTATAAACTTGTGGCCTGCGGGCCGCATGCGACCAGGCGCCTGCTGCTGTTTCATAACTCACATGAATACTTACTTACTGGCTTTTAAGGAACCCGGAGGTTCATTGCCGCCCTCACATAAGCCCGCCATTGGTTCCTATCCTGGGCAAGATTATTCCAGTCTCTACCATCATATCCCTCCTTCCTCAAATCCATTTTAATATTATCCTCCCATCTACGTCTCGGCCTCCCCAAAGGTCTTCTTACCTTCGGTCTCCCAACTAACACTCTATATGCATTTCTGGATTCGTCTTACGTGCTACATGCACTGCCCATCTCAAACGTCTGGATTTAATGTTCCTAATTATTTCAGGTGAAGAATACAATTCGTACAGTTCTGCGTTGTGTAACTTTCTCCATTCTCTTGTGACTTCATCCCTTTTAGCCCGAAATACTTTCCTAAGCACCTTATTCTCAAAAACCCTTAACCTGTGTTCCTCTCTCAAAGTGAGAGTCCAATTTTACAACCATAAAGAACAACCGGTAATATAATTGTTTTATAAATTTTAACTTACAGATTTTTTGACAGCAGACTTGATGATAAAAGCTTCTCAACCGAATAATAACAGGCATTTCCCATATTTATTCTGTGTTTAATTTCCTTCCGAATATCATTTATATTTGTTACTGTTGCTCCCAGGTATTTGAATTTTTCCACCTCTTCAAAGCATAAATTTCCAATTTTTATATTTGTATTTAGTACAATATTCTCGTCCCGAGACATAATCATATATTTTGTCTTTTTGGGATTTACTTCCAAACCTATTCCTTTACTTGCTTCAAGTAAAATTCCGGTATTTTCCCTAATCGTTTGTGGATTTTCTCCTATCATATTCACGTCATCCGCATAGACAAGCAGCTGATGTAACCCGTTCAATTCCAAACCCTCTCTGTTATCCTGGACTTTCCTAATGGCATACTCTAGAAGTCTAGAGCAAAGTTAAAAAGTAAAGGTGATAGTGCATCTCCTTGCTTTAGCCCACAGTGAATTGGAAACGCATCTGACAGAAACTGACCTATACGGACTCTGCTGTACGTTTCACTGAAACACATTCAATCCACATGAATAGTTATAATAATAATAATAATAATAATAATAATAATAATAATAATAATAATAATAATAATAATAATAATAATAGTAATAATAATAATAATATCAATAATAATAATAATAAGAATAATTAAAAAACCACTCTTTTTAAATATAATATAAAACTTATTAAATATAACAAAGCTAAATACAGGAACGTGTAATAAAGTTTGTTTGTTCGTAACAAGGCATATTTTTATACCTACGTGTTAAATAGGATAACTAAGGTACTGTTACTCAAAAGGGAAATTCTTATTCGCTAAGCTGGTATTGCATATATTTTTGTCGTTTGCGCAAGACGGAAATATGGCACCGTCGCACGTTTCGGCCTTAAAACCAAGTACCATTACTCAGAAGGAAAGCTCACCAAGTGATAATGGATTTTCACAACAATTTTCCCCCATACGCTCCATTTGAAATAAGAAAACCTCCCTATAAATTTCTACATTCTGAGAAAGTCTGGTTTTCGAGATATGATTGTTTCAAGTTCTTCGATCCATAGCTATAACAGTTAATGCAAATAATGTGTTAGATATATCAGACAATAAATCTCATCTACAGTAGCGTGCAAATTAATCCGAACAACGTAATTACTTATGCAAGAACACTCAAACGAGATAAAAAAAAAAGGATCTAATACATACCTCAGTAATCTATGTTGCCTCTCTTGTTCCTAATAACAGCTCTGAGACGATTTGGCATGGATTCCACTAATTTTCCACAAATATTCTTCATTTCTTCATCGCGAAACCATACACCAATGAGGGCAGAAATCACCTTCTCCTTTGTAGAACAATCCATTTTTTGCATTCTTCTTTTGCAAATTGACCACAAGTTCTCAATGGGGTTGATATCGGGTGAGTTGCCTGGCCAGGGGTGTACCTGAATATTCTTCTTGTTGAAGAATTCTGTAGTTTTTCGAGACGTATGGCATGGTGCCAGGTCCTGTTGGAACACACCTCTGCCATCCGGAAATGATTTTTGCAGCTGGGGTACGATTCTGGTTTCCAATAAGTGACTATATTTGTCAGAATTCATTATTCCCTTGATAGGTATTAATGCTCCAGGCCCTTCATGTGTAAAACAACCCGAAAACATTACTTTAGGGGAGTATTTGGGTGCTTGTTGGAGATGAGCTGCTGTTACTTTTTCGGATCCTTTCCGTACGTAAGAAACACGGTGGCCGTGGACCTCGAAATGAGACTCATCGGAAAAAAGTACATCCTTCCAGACATTCACTGTCCAGTGTTGATGTAATTTTGCCCACATTAAGCGTTTTTTGCACATAACAGGGGTTAGCAGTTGCTTCTTAATAGGCTTACGAGCCCTTCGTCCAGCTTCCAAAAGCCTACGCCGCACTGTTGTGACGTGAATATTCGCCCCAGTGGTAGCCATTAACTTGCGGGTTAAGTCGACAGCAGTTAGTCTAGGATTTAATTTACTTTTCCTGACAATTAAACGATCATCTGCAGGTGAAGTCTTCTTTTTCCGGCCACAGTTTCCTTTTTCTGGGGTGTGATGGATCCAGTCTCCCTGTATCGTTTTATGATCGAATTAACAGTAGCCAAACCGATGTGACATTCTGCAGCAATTTGCCTCTGTTTCATAGAAGAATGCTCTGCTAATGTTATAATTTTAGACCGTTTTGGTGGAGTTGTATCCATTTGTGAAGACGACAGAATGTGCACAGGATTGCAATATTAAGTCTTCAACACAACTGAAATGCTTATAAGTACAAAACGACAGGCAAAATGTCACATATTATAAAAGAAATAATAACGACAGACCTTCAACAATGGAATTACACGTACTACAGATGTCAATTAAAGCGGTATGAGCAGCTGTGAGGCCAACAATGACAGAAAATGTAAAAGTATGTCGTGTTCGGATTAATTTGCACGCTACTGTAGCTGCATACCGTACTGTCAGAATATCCTTAAATAATATAAGTTATGGAAATGACGTACCAGATACATAATATCCATGAAATTGACTATAGAATTGTCTATGAAGAAATTATAAAGAAATGTAAGCTTGTCTGAAATTACTCACTATACTGGCCATAGTAGTGGAAATCGTTTTAAAAATGCTAAAACACATTGGGACTTTGCACGACGAACATTTTAGAAACATAATTTTCTCAACGTCAGCTTTAGAGCAGTTCTGCACATTACTGTGAATACAGAATTCTATAGAAGTGACGAAGTTGTCAGGTTTGTTGTCAAGGTACCAGGTTTTACTTCAGCCGTATTTAAACATACGGTATTTACATATCTAGGAGATGTAAACTGATTATGTGTTAAGAACTTGTCACATTGTCTCTTGATGCATTATAATATTCGTGCCAAGTAACAAAACACTATAACAGAACTTACGAATTAGATGTTTCCAAGGTCTAAAGCCATAAACTTGAAGAGGCTGAACAATCGGAGTTGTGTTCTTTGGAATTACTAACATTTCCATCATTTTACTTCCTGGAGTTATTCTTTCTATAGCCTGTGTACCTCAGTAACAGGTCCACGAGTCTATAAGAATAATGCTATGATCACAAACAGATGAAAAGTATACTTCTTGAAACCACTTGAAGAGGTAAGTTTTCATATGCTTCCCTGATTTTGAGTGCAATGTGTGAACATTTGAGACCTTAAACCTTTTTTTTCTTGACGATGGCAATGGAGATACAAGACTTATATAAGTGTCAAGCGATTGTTTTGAAAAATCATATCTCGAAGGCTAGGCCTTCTCCGGATGTACAGGGACATCATTTTATTTTTACTAACATTTTTAATATTAACCTGGCTATACCTTTGGATTAATGTTTCAGAGCCGGAAACACAGTTTTCTAACCCCTTTCACGATTGAAGTTCGATGATTCTGGCGTAAAATACAAACACATCACTTTATTAAGTATAGGAGGGAAGGAAAGTAGTTCATCCATTTACGTAAACTAGGAGATATCGTAATTTTGAGTCTGATAATTTTCATTAGGTTTTTGTTTAATCAAAATACAGTACAGTATTAACAATAAGTGTTTTTACTCACGAACTGAGTAAAGTTATCCATGCCAACGTATTCATTATGCAGTGTATATTGTACTGTTACAGTACATTAGCGTACAATATAAGAGAATGAAGTTAAATTTAAAAATAATCATAATATGGATATTTAAACACATTTTTTAAAATGGTGGCCGTTCATTTAGATACAGGGTTCAGTTCTTTTGTGCATATTATCGAACTATAGACTAATTCCAATTACCAGTTTCGTCCTTCGTACTAGTAACTCATGTTGAAATAATTCTATACCTATTACATAAAAGAGTACCTTACGTACTGTAAATTCAATCCCACAAATAACATTACTCAGACATGCTATCTACTGTCCGTCCAAGTAGTTATGTCGCAGGATCGTAGAAAGGGGAAAAATCACGTGACAGTTAATTATTTTATTTAAGATATTTTAGACAGTTGCGGGTGAGGGAAATCGGGATGCGACGTAGGCAAACGGACGACAGTACCTGTGCGAAAATATGATTCAATATTGAAAGCTCTTTCGTCACTGGAAAACGCGAACATATTTCTGGAACATACTATACTCACCAACTCAATACTGTTTTGTGTTTACTACGAACTTGCGACTTCGACTGTATACGCTTGGTTCTGTGTGGAGAACAGTTGGAAGTTCACTAGTAGAGGGGGTGGGAGTGAAGTACATTCAAAAACTCAGGTACAATAAAAATTGAAGTAAAAATAAAATGATGTCCCTGTAGAAATTTATAGGAAGATTTCTTATTTCAAATAGAACGTATAGGGGGAAAATCGTTGTGAAAATCTACTGTCACTTGGTGAACCTTCCTCGTCAGTCGTACCGCGCGCCTCGCTAGTTTAAATACTATCTGTACGTACTTTCCTTTCTTGCTTGAAATAGTGTTTGCTGTGGTTTATTTTCAAACGCATCTCTTTGCAGTAAAAAATCCAACGAACGAACTTAGAGCACTTAGCAAGAAGTGTGAGCTGCATTACTTCTGTTGATACAGTCAGAGTCGTGTGTTGTGCCTTATTTCTTAGCAAGTGTTAGCGGTCAGAAAGGAATACAACTTAAGACGGCATCATCGAACTGTACGTGGGAGGAACAATGATTCACTGTAAGGGAAACTTCAGAGGGAAGAATTGAGAAACTGGAACTCGATTTAAGTGCGCAGTAAACTATGTGAAAGTTGTTGAAGAGTAAGCTGTGAATGTAAATCATCATCATCATCTACATCAAGATAGGCCAAGTTGACTTGTTTCGTCTCAGAAGTCATCCTCTCATCGCCGGCGAGGTCTTCCTATGTCTCTTGATCCTATGGGTTTATATCGCATTGCCTGTTTTGCCTGTCTATTAATCATCATTCTAAATATATGATCATGCCAATTTTGTTTATTATTCATGATTTTGTCGTTTAAATTATATATATACTAGCCGTACCCGTGCGCTCCGCTGCACCTGTTAGAAATAAATATAAAGTAATTACGTAATTAAAATAGGACGTTTGATCCAGGGAACATTCGTGTTTGTTAGAAGGATGAATCGTTTATTATGTTACTTAATTAAAATTGTATTTAAATAATTAAATCGCGATCATTTTGGTCCAGAGACCACTCATTTGGTGCAATGACAATTCCTTTAACATGTTTCTTATTTGTTATTACACGCAACTATAGTTTAATGAAGATTGACATATCATTTAGTTTTATTGTGTATACTTTATATTACTTGCTATATGGTTCCATTGAATTATGATAATAACTTAATTTTAACCCTTGTTTTCTACGTCTTCAGTAAATGGCGCTTGGCCCACTATGGTTCTGAAACCTTCAAATAACTTAAATAGTGATACAGCATAAACAGTGATATGTAATTATATTTCTTTCTTTCGAAAATTTAAGAATTCACGATCTCCTATGTACCATTGCCATGGAATGAATAAATGTGGTTTTTCTTCCTACTCAAAAATTTTATATTTTTCACATGGGAATTACTGCAGGAACAACAACGCTACAATCTGAGGCGGCGGTGAAAACGTATTGTATTATTATTTTAAAAGTCTATCAGACCTACCAAATTTTGCATAGAATAAAACTTATCGGAAATCATTTTTAAAGAAACTTTTGTTATGTAACATTTTTCACAAAAAAAAAACAATAATAAGCGAGATATTTCGATTTAATGAAGTATTTTGAATGCCATATAGCCTAAAATCTAAATTACAACGAACTTAACTTATATTTCAATTTTCATCGAAATCCGTTCAGCCATTATCGCGTGAAAAGGTAACAAACAGACAGACAGACAGACAGACAGACAGACAGACATACAAACAAAAATGTCAAAAAAGCGATTTTCGGTCTCAGGATGAATAATTATACATGTTAACACCAATTATTTTTGGAAAAGGGAAAATTACCAGAAAATTTTCGGCTACATATTTATTATTATATTATATTATATTATATTATATTATATTATATTATATTATATTATATTATTATATTATATTATATTATATTATATTATATTATATTATATTATATTATATTATATTATATTATATTATATAAAAAGTGCGTTGATAACGGATGTACTCCGATAAGAAAGTTTTTAATTTGTTGTGGGGGCTCTTGAATCTCAGAAGCAACAACCTTTACAACAGTGCAACATAATCTGCTTGGCTCATTACTCAATTTTTTTTTTTCATTGCATTTATTGCATCTATAGTCTATTTTATATATTTTAACACGATTCAATTGAGCATAGTTAATATTTGAATTATAAAATAATGGATTGCTAAGTTAACGTACTATTACTGCATACTAAATCAATACACTCTCGTTGTTCATTAATTCTCTGAGATTAAAATGAGTGTGTACATAAATATTATTTTAAGAAATACAGAAAACGAATGTACAAAAAAGCCTATCAAATTTTCTGTGCATAGGAATAGTTTAATAGCTTTCGATTCTGGCTGTCCAAGGCCCCTTTTTCGATTGTTGTTGCCCAAGGCCCCTTATAGACGAAGTCATTTGTTATTTCATTGCACCGTCTTAGATGGCGTTATTTTAATTTTAAAACTCATTTATCTCATTAAATATCAGTCCTATCAAAATTTTGTAAAGAATAAAACTTATCGGAAATCATTTTTGAAGAAAGGTTTGTTATGTAACATTTTTCAGAAAAATCAGTAATGAGCGAGATATTTCGATTTATTTAATTCAGGCCCCCTTATAACCCCCCTTTTAAATAAAGTATTTTGAATGCCATATAGCCTGAAGTCTAAGTTACAACGAACGTAATTTATATTCAAATTTTCATATAAATCGGTTCAGCCATTATCGCGTGAAAAGGTAACAAACATCCAGCCAGACAGACAGACATACAAACAAAAATGTCAAAAATGAGATTTTCGGTTTCAGGGTTGTTAATTATATATGTTAGGACCAATTATTTTTGGAAAATCGAAAATTACCAGAAACATTTCGGCTACAGATTTATTATATATATATATATATATATATATATATATATATATATATATATATATATATATATATATTCAGCTGATTTCGTATTTCTTCACTTCTCATATGGTCTGTGAGACAGTGTCCAGCCACATATCTTAGAAACTTCATTTCTGCAGTTTCTGTAATTCTTCTGTCCTTTCCGTTCATTGCCCAGTTTTCCGAGCCATAAGTCAGAATTGGTACTGCCATAGTTTTGTAGAATTTTAGCATAGTTTCTTTCTGAGTTTTATATTTTAAGGTTCTCTTCATAGTTCCACATATAGCCTATTTTGGAATTTATGAACTTTGTTTTTCAGGTCTTCTTCGTAATTGAATGTAACTTCGCAGCCTAAATAATTAAAACTTTGTACCTGTTCTACAATTTTATCATGAATCAATATTTTAGACCTTCTCGGGTATTTTCCCTGTGATGCCATAACTTTCGTTTTAGTTGCCGAGATTTTTAGATTATATGTTTTCATTGTTTTTTCCAGCTGAAATGTGGCTAGTCGTAAACTATTCTCATTTTCTGCAAAAAAAAAAAAAAAAAAAAAAAAAAAAAAAAACCTGATCGTCGGCGAACAGTATTGTATTTAAAGTTGTAGCATTGATTTTAAAATTATATCTTAGCTGATTTTGCCATTCATCAATTGCTGCGTCCATATAGATATTAAAAAGTGTTGGCGACATAGGGCAGCCCTGTCTTACTCCTAAGTTAACTAATTCATTTTTATTGTTTTTTGTGTATCCTTTGTCAATGCTGATGGATGTTCTTTAATACATGTTTTTAATCACTGAAATAAGATGTCTGGGGTATCCTTGTGTTAACATTATATTCCATAGTTTTCTACGATATAATCTATCAAAAGCTTTTATATAATCTATAAAAAGAATGTGCGTTTCCAAGTTAAACTCTCTTCTTTTTTGGATAATTTGTCGCAACGTGAAAACACAATCTGAACATGATCTACCACGCCTAAATCCGTGTTGTTCATTTCCCATTAATGTATCAGCGATGTTATTAAGGCGTCTAGTTAAAATTTTGGCATATATTTTATAGCCTGCATTTAAAAAGCTTATACCTCTATAGTTATTAAAATCATTTCTATCTCCTTTTTTAAATACAGGTTTTACTACTGCTCTTTTCCATTCCTCTGGAATTTCTACCGTCATCCAGCATATATTAATGAAGTCTAAAAATCTTTCTTTGGTTTTAAAAGAGGCAAATGAATGTAAATATAAACTAAACTTTATTTTAAAAAAATATTGTTTAGTAAACTGTCCGAAGACAGGTTTGACAAGGTTACATGTGGAATTTATTGGAAATTATGCATATTTAATAAACAATCTTACTAAAAATTGTCTATATGAGATGAGTTAAAAATTTACGAAGCAATGCTTTTCTATCATCACTATGTTGGTCATGGGTAAATTATAAAATATATACTTTACGCAACAGTTGTATAAATGTAATCTTGTCAATCATTTTTAACAATTTATTTTTAAGTGATGGTTGTTTTAAACTTTTTAAAACTTGTTTATTGCAATATGTTTAACATGAATTTTAACATGAATTTACTTATTTTTACATAGATATCTACTTATTAGTCTGTTGATGCCCATAACGTTCACTAATATACTTACCTACTTACTTACTTACTTACTTACTTACTGGCTTTTAAGGAGCCCTGAGGTTCATTGCCGCCCTCACATAAGCCCGCCATTGGTCCCTATCCTGAGCAAGATTAATCCAGTCTCTACCATCATATCCCACATACTTCAAATCCATTTTAGTATTATCTTCCCATCTACGTTTCGGCCTCCCCAAAGGTCTTTTTCCCTCCGGCCTCCCAACTAACACTCTATATGCATTTCTGGATTCGCCCATACGTGCTACATGCCCTGCCCATCTCAAACGTCTGGATTTTATGTTCCTAATTATGTCAGGTGATGTATACAATGAGTGCAGCTCTGCGTTGTGTAACTTTCTCCATTCTTCTGTAACTTCATCCCTCTTAGCCCAAAATATTTTTCTAAGAACCTTATTCTCAAACACCCTTAATCTCTGTTCCTCTCTCAAAGTGAGAGTCCAAGTTTCACAACCATACAGAACAACCGGTAATATAACTGTTTTATAAATTTTAACTTACAGATTTTTTGACAGCAGACTGGATGACAAAAGCTTCTCAACCGAATAATAACAGGCATTTCCCATATTTATTCTGCGTTTAATTTCCTCCCGAGTGTCATTTATATTTGTTACTGTTACTCCAAGATATTTTAATTTTTCCACCTCTTCGAAGGAGAAATCTCCAATTTTTATAGTTCCATTCCGTACAATATTCTGGTCACGAGACATAATCATATACTTCGTCTTTTCGGGATTTACTTCCAACCCTATCGCTTTACTTGCTTCAACTAGAATTTCCGCGTTTCCCCTAATCGTTTGTGGGTTTTCTCCTACCATATTCACTAATATGTATTAGCAAAAATAACTTTTTGATCTTTTACTATAATAAATAAGTCAAAGACTGAACAATCAAGATGTCATATTTTTGTATTATTTTTATTTACATTGACATCATTTTATTTTTACTTCAATTTTTATTGTACCTGAGTTTTTTAATGTACTTCACTCCCACCCCTTCTACTAAGGAAGTTCCAACTCCACACAGAACCAAGACCGCAGATAGTAAGCAGTACTGAGTTACTGAGTATAGTACGTTCCAGAAATATGTTTGCGTTTTCCAGTGACGAAAGAGCTTTCAATATTGAATCATATTTTCGCACAGGTACTGTCAGTTTGCCTACGTCGCATCCCGATTTCCCCCACCTGCTTCTGCTCGCCCCTCTGTAAAAGCTGGGCTGTCTTAGCTCTTTTCTGAAAACATTAATTTCTCTTAGGAATTGGAAGTTTACGTAATATTATACAGCTGTTTAATTAAATTAAATAAATGGGCCTTGTTAAGTAATTAACTGTCACGTGATTTCCTTCCTTTCTACAATCCTGCGGCATAACCACTTGGACGGACAGTAGATAGCATGTCTGAGTAATTTTATATTTTCGGGTCGGGCAGAAGTGAAGATTGAATTTACAGTACGTAGAGTAGGTACAGAATTATTTCAACATGAGTTACTAGTACGAAGGACGAAACTGGCAATTGGAATTAGATGCAATAGTCTATAGTGCGATAATATGCATAAAAGAACTGAAGCCTGTATCGAAATGAACGGCCACCATTTTCAAAATTGTGTTTAAATATTCATATCATGATTATTTTTCAATTTAACTTCTTTCTCTATATTGTACGCTAATGTGCTGTAGACAGTATAATATACACTGCATAATGAATACGTTCGCATGGATAACTCACTTCGTGAGTAAAAACACTTATTCTTAATACAGTACTGTACTTTGATTAAAGAAAAACCTAATGAAAATTATCAAACTCAAAATCGCGATATTTCCTAGTTTACGTAAATGGATGAACTACTTTTCTTCCTTCCTATACCTAGTAGAGTGATTTGTGTTTCACGCCAGTATCATCGAACTCCAGTCTTGGAGGGCGGAGCAAGCGGTGTTTCCGGTTCTCTAAAGGTATAAACAGGTTAATATTAAAAATGTTAGTAAAAATAAAATGATGTCCCTCTACTTTCTTCTAATCGTGTAATAGTCAATTAAGTCCCAGTGGATTTTGATTTTCTCTAGATAAATCAAAACCTCTAGTGAGATTAATGTTAATCTATATGATGGGACTCACGGAATGGGGTCATAACGATTTAGTAATTTAAGATGAAGAAGAAATACATTTCGTGCCCTGGAATAGATAAAAGTATCTATAGTTTCATCACATAGGAATTTGTGTAGTTAATAAATTTCTTCTCTTTCCTTCCATTTTCAAATAATATACGATCTCGTTATTGTGAGCGCTTGCACTAGAAAATAACTCCCGGTATATTACATTTACTGATCACATTAATTCTCTATCCTCATACAAAGTCTTCCTTTTAAAGTGAATCACACCATCTTCAGTTCTACAGTAATTTATGTTCAGTAATGATTCCTTGTGTAACCCATTCGCCCTTGTTTTAATGGTCCAGAAGAATTATGATCCTTGCAACAGAAGCTGATGCCTCTTTGTGCGAAATTGGAGACCGTAATATATACTTAAGTATGATAAACGACGTACACACATTCAAAGTTATTTATTATGTGTGTTGTAGCTGTAATGTAAAGTTTTAGTACTCTTGTACAACTCCAAAAATTGCAGACTACCCTAGTGTCAGGTGATTTAATAACTCTTGTAGACACTCCAGCCGCGGTACAAGGAAGGTAGTGTAATGAGCGGATGTGTTAGCGGCTTTCCTTCTACTGACATTTATCAGTTAACGACGTCGTTACTGCGAAGTTCTCAGCTACTTAAAGCAAATTTAGCGTTAATGTATAAATGACGACTTTTTCTGTTTACCCTCTCATAACACGGTTAATATACGACCTCTTCTTTGGGTCCTACAGTCTGACAATATGTAGGCAATTATAATACACTCAAAACTACACTACACATTAAAAATTGAGAACAATAAATCCATAAATTTCTTAAGCATCATAATAAGAAAAGTAGGTAACATACGTTCCAAATTTGTTATAGAAAATCTACCATCCCAGTTACATACATACAGGGCTTTCCATGTGAAATCGGACAAGACTTCAGTGAACTTCCCTCATGTGTTTTGGATAAGATTAGAAGGAAATAAGGTAGGTGTCCCTGATATGGCCATGCTAAGGTTTGAGAATTTTTCTAGCCGCCATTTTGAAAAAAAAAATGTAAATCACTTTTCTCTTACTCGTTCTCAGTCTAATGGCCTTTCTTAAAACAATTTCCTTTCCCCATAAAAATAGATTTAATTGTCCAAAAAGTCCCAAATTCCAAAAGTCTACCTAGTGGCCAGATCAGGAACATGTGCACATGATATGGCCACCCTTGTTCCATGTTCTACAAATCGTGATTGTTTTCAGTTTGATAGCGCAGTTGTGCTAAAATTAAATAATTTTGGTGTAAAATGATTAAACATGACACTTAATAATCTTTTTTATAATTCAAAAGTGTAGTCAAAACAGGTATTTCCGTAAAAAAAAAGTACGTTGTTTTTCTTAAAATACAAAATTTTTGCGTAATCCCAGCTATAAGGCATGTAAATTTGTCAGGTGAAAAAATAAAAGTGAAATGAACTTGATATGGTCATGGTGCATTTGATATCGCCATATCAGCAGCAGGTAAGCTTTCACGAAAATCGTTTGATTATGAACAACTCGTAAAAGATACGCCATTAACGACAACACCAATCAACAGAACATTAAAAACTGAATGGAGTACTATGGTTTCCATGAAACAAGTCTTTGAAAAACATGCATAAAACAAAGGAGACTTGACAGAGAAAAATAAGAAGAGGTCACATGAAAACCGCAAAACAGGCAACTGACGCCATATTGCTCAACCTGACTGGATGAAAAACGATCAAGTGACATACCAGGATGGCCTTTCACTGGATGCTGCTGCAATTTAGCATATTTTATTGTTAACTAACTCACAATAGGGGGTTGGCATATCAGGAACATGGCCATAACAGGAGCACCCACATTACATAAAATCGGATGGAATATATCAGAGTTTCAAACTCATAGGGAGCAGACAAATTGTGTATTTCGATTAGACACTTGGGAATTTTTAATGCCTTCGTATTTGAATCGATTAGTAACAATTTAGTTATTTTACTTTTTATTGCGGTTAGCAAATTTTTAGTATCACTGAGAGTACAAGAAGAGCTTGAGGAGAGTCACATTGTGTGCAGAGCAGGAAGGAGCATATTGTGAACACTGTTGTGAATTTTCACACACAAGACTGACATCATATCACTGTATTATGTTCTACTGCTGTCAGAGTGTAACGTATTCGTTAGTTATTCAAACGCCACTGGTAGGGATATATTGCAAGTGTTATAAATGCTTCATTTTGTAGCATTTATTTACAAAATTTATTCACAGTATCTACCGTGCTATTTTACATATTCTAAGTCTCAGACAAACTTGTTCACCTGCAATATCCTGGGTAACCATCCAATGTTGTTATTTGTGCCCAACCAAACGTTCGTAGTGATGTGCAGTTCTTTTCGGCAATTAGCACTGTAGTCGGAAAAATGACGTTCGGTATGGATGTTCATGCTGCCATCACTTCCAAACAGATCTTCATCGGTTTATAAATTTCTTCTTCAGAAACCTTAAGTTATTTTAACTATTATTATTATTATTATTATTATTAATTATAATTATTCTGTAGTTTGTAATTATTGTGTATTATAATTATGTATTGTGTATTGTAATTATGTATTGTGTATTGTTTTATTGTGTATTAATTGTTTTAATCTGTATTAATTATTATTATTATTATTATTATTATTATTATTATTATTATGTATTAATTGTTTTATTGTGTATTACTTGCTATTGTGTAATAATTGTTTTATTCTGTTTAATTGTATTGTGTATTAATTGTTTATTATGTATTGTTTTATTGTGTATTAATTATGTTGTCTATTGTTTGTGTACTAATTTTATTGTGTTTTAATTGTTTTATTGTGTATTAATTTATATTCTGTATTAATTGTGTGTTTATTAATTATTTTGTTTATAAATTGTTTCTTTTGCATTAATTGTTTTATTGTATATTAATTGTTTTGTTGCGTATCAATTGTTTTATTCTGTATTAATTGTTTTATTGTTTATTAATTATTATTTTGTATTAATTTTTATTGTGTATTAATTGCTATTGCGTATTAATTGTTTTGTTCTGTATTAGTTGTATTGTGTATTAATTGTTTATTATGTTTTAATTGTTATTGTGTATTGTTTTATTGTGTATTAATTGTGTTATGTATTGTTAGTGTATTAATTGTTATTATGTGTTAATTGTTTATTGTGTTTTAATTATTTTATTGTGTATTAATTGTGTTATGTATTGTTTGTGTATTAATTGTTATTATGTGTTAATTGTTTATTGTGTTTTAATTGTTTTATTGTGTATTAATTTGTGTTCTGTATTAATTGTTATTGTGTATTAATTGCTTTATTGTGTATTAATTTATGTTCTGTATTAATCGTTATTGTGTATTAATTGCTGTATTGTGTATTAAATGTTTTGTTCATTAACTGTTTATTTTGAATTAATTGTTTTATTGCGTATTAATTGTTTTAGTGTGTATTAATTGTTCTATTGTGTATTAATTGTTTTAGTGTGTGTTAATTCTTCTATTGTATATTAATTGTTTCATTTTGTGTAATGAAGTTACCACTGCCACCGGGTGTTTGCCCACTTGCAGTGTTAGTAAATACATAATACATTACCAAACGTCAACCCGAACATGTTCGTCTGTAATATCCTCGGTAGGCCATCCAAATAACTGTTCTGTATGTGTCTGATGCAACCTGCAAATCGTCCAATATGCTAGCATTATATTGGTAACACGATTTCGGAGACAGTGTAACGAAAACAAAGATCGTGAGATGCATCACCGATGATGTAGGACTGAACAAACTTTCATTGTGTCGCCATATAGACTAAAGGAGATAGATTTAAATAGTACACAAGCAAATTCTACAATCTGGAACTGAACGGTGAATAATGCCATTTTTTTTACAAAAGTTGTTATAACCAGCTCATATTTTTCAGTGCATAACTCCATAATCCAGGTATGCTCAAAATTGTAAAAGCTCCGATTACACGGATGATGCTGCTCTGCATAACACACACTGTGTACGGACTGGGCTCCGCAACTACATTGCAGCACAGCCCGTGGCATCGCTCTCATACTCTTACAAATATGGATAATAAACTGAATTTGAAAAAGGAAAGAATATACACTGCAATATTCAGTTATTACATTGTGTGTTTTATTTAATACAGTTATTATATTATTATTATATCATAGATAATGTTATTTTCATATTGCACCATACATTGCGATTTGTTAAACATGTGGATTCTTTTCTGTAAGTAATCGGAAATCTATTTCCAACGAATTTACTCAATGCGCAACTGGATCAAAAGATGCTCATCTGTTAATCGGGGTCTCTGTTTGGATTTAGCAACTTTCATTCTCTAAAATAATTGTTCGCACACGTATGTCGAGGCGAAGGTAGCTAACATAGTGGCAGCGAATAAGCTCATCTTGGGATATTTCGTTTTGTTAATTTGTTAATACTTCTATGCTTTTCAAGTCATATTCTCTGCATTTAGTTCTGAATTCTACGTTACTTTGTAAATCAATTAACTCGTCCTGGAACTGCACTCTCACGGATTGTACTTAATTTACTATGAAAGGATTAACAAAAAGATTAATATCACTTTCCATACGTCTAAAATCACTAAATCAATGTTCTGTGAATTCAATTTTCAGTTGTTCCAGTACAGAGATATAATTAACTATATTTTGTTCAGGCACCATACATCTCTTTACAAGGTCACCATCCGTGAAGGGTTTTAGTGCCTTAGCTAATTCCCAATATACTACATAACTTGCTCCTAAACATAGACTCTGAATTGTTCGACTCTATTCAATGTTTGACTTTTCATTAAGTGCTTTCAATTCTTGAAGCTGTAGTGCACGTTGCACACCTGAAACATATACATGTATTTCTGCTGGAATAATAATAATAATAATAATAATAATAATAATAATAATAACGTTGGTATATGAATACATATTACAGAAAACAACTTCCCTGTTATTTCGACATGTTCTGGATGGCAGAGCCTATAATGTCGTTTTATGTTGCTCAGTAGTATTCCTGACAGTTCTTTACAACATAGTTACGTTTTCACCAAACGCACAACAGAAATAGTCTTCCTCCCACACTGTACGGAATGATCGTTTGCCTACAGAAGGTTTTGACTGTGTCATTGTCCCGCACCGTTCGTACGTTTACTAAGTACTTGACTGCCTTCCGCAGTCATCCGTCGAGCTTCGAACGAGGAACAGCACGCTCTACATTGGAAGGTTGTGATTACAGAATGTAATCGGGAGTCAAAGAATGAGCATACCTGACATAATCAGTAATTTAAAGGTAGAGTTTCCCATTTTCTTTTCAAACCGAACTTACATTTATGTGATTTCCGACTTCTTTCATTCGGTAGCTGAAACTTTATAAATTATGAATCCTGAAATCGCTAACCGCAACGGTAAGTGGATTTATACTTCAGTGAACCCAGCGGGGCGAATTTCCTGTAGGGTCACATTTTTACATTTTTATACGAAGGGGAGGAGGACCTTTGAAAGTTAGTGTGATATATTTAAGTTGAGGTCAGGAATTTGAACTGGACTCAGTGGCCGTTCTATTTTATCGGCGAGGTCGCGGGACGACAAGACTGCAATGACCTCCGCGAGTGATGCGTCTGTAACGACGGCCTAATCACTTCCGATAGGGCGGTGGAGCGACGCGGGAAGTGAGCGTCGACGAATCGAATCACAAATCAGAACCTCGCTGCTCGGCGCGAGGTCACAGATTGCTTGTTGCCCGCCGCTCCCTTACAACGATCACACCTTGCCTGTGCACTCATGTTCTTAGGTTTCACAGAGAGTCAGTTTATTATTCTATTTCAAACACGAAGATTTAAGTAACGTTTGAATTCTTTTAAGAAAAAAAAATTGAAGCCTTAAATAACAGGTAATAGCCTATACAGTGGGGTATTGTAAGTTCCCCTAATTCAAAAGAGTATACAATTTCATCTTGTAAATGCCCCTAAGACGGAACAGGTAAAATATTGGGCACATGTAAATTATCCTAAGTTCAGAACTATTTAATATAACTCAGAGAGCACGACGAGGCGTTTCTGAATGTCCCTAAAACACACAACAACAAATACTACACCCAAATGGAAGGATTGCCAATGGGATCACCCATATCTAGCATACTAGCAGAGATATTTTTACACAACATAAAACAAACATACATACTCAACAATGAACGCAACAAATATGCAGACAACATAATATACTGGCACAGATACGTAGACGGCATACTCATACTATACAAAGGAAACAAAAGACAAATACACAAACTACACCAATACATAAACATATTACACCCAAAACTTCAATACACACTGGAACTGGAAAACAACTCCATAAATTTCCTAGACATCACCATAACAAAAATTGACAACAAACACACCTTCAAAATATACAGAAAACCAACCACCACCACACACATACACAACACATCTAATCACCCCATACAACACAAACATGCTGCATTCAGGACAATGGTACACAGATTACTCAACATACCCATGAGCCAACAACACTGCAATGAAGAAATGAACACAATCAAATACATAGCACAAGAAAATTGTTACAATCCAAACATAATAGACAACATCATAAGAAAGACAAAACAAAAACTTAACAAACACAAAAACAAGTAAAACACAACAAAAACACAAGAACACAAGAAATAAATCACACTAACATATGAAAACAAAAGCACACATAAGATCGCATCTTCATTCAGAAAGCAGAAATACAACATAGGATACAGAACGGAAAACACACTACAAAGACATCTCAAAACAAATAACACAAACAAATAAATACGACCACAAAGGTGTATTCAAACTCACATGTAATAGTTGCGAAAAGTTCTACATTTGACAGACAGGCAGATCATTTCAAACACGCTACAAAGAACACATTAAAGCAATAACCAGAGGACACAATACATCTACATACGCCGATCACATAACCAATGCTAACCATACATACAATAACATAAATGCGGACATGGAAATCCTACACATACAACCCAAGAACCAAAAACTCAACACACTAGAACAATACGAAATATACAAACACACTAAAACACACCCCGATCAAATTCTCAACACACAGATCAATTTCAGTACACACACTATTTGACTCCACTTTTCAACACCTTTCAACAATCAAACGCACCCACACAACAGGCAGAGAAGTTCGAGATGACGCCGAGATCTAGTAGGCTCTGATGATGGTGTAATGAAGCACCGAAACAGCTGTAAACCGCACAGACGTACATAATTAACACGAGTAAGTCCGCTAGTTAATCAATTACCCCTAAAAATTATTTCAGTTTTCCTTTCGTCAGTAATTTCTCATTTACACAAATTTACATTAAACAAATATTTCGAGTTGGAGAGGTTATAAGATCACAATGTCATGGCCATCTAAACTCAAAATAATTAATAAGTAAGTATCCATGGAATGGCACCCTGTTTCATTCATATTCACGACTTCATGGCCGTCTAAACCGGCCATATATTCAACAAAGCGGTCAGGAACAGTTGAATGATAAATCTTGTTACAATGAGTATTATATGTAACGGCATAATAATAAGTGCTAAAATGTGGATATGAATGTTAAATTTGTCACTTATTTGTGTTACGTGAATATTTCAATATTGAAAGATCGAGGTAATGCATTAATTTCTTACTGAAATAAGTTTATACACATTTTCTTTGGCAGTGTATAAAACGAATAGCAGGGCCTAAAACGATTACTTACTTTTTTACACACTAGTGTTTTAAAGGCTCATTTTACACACTTAATAACAGTGGGTAAAATGCAACTTCACGCAATATCCTAGTAAAATTTTTCTTTTGGCAGGATAACTTACTACTAAGCAGAGATATAGGTAAGTTATATTTTATTTTTCTCAAAGGCGAAATAAATATCCTCTGTTTTAGCCGGAGATCGAAACAGTGTTCCATTAGTACCTATTTAGTTCATAATTATAGTCCGCCGAGTTAGCTCTATGGTAGCGGTGTGCCTCCAGACTAGCCGGCCCGGGTTCGATTCCCGGCGGGGTCACTCGGGGCTAGGATAGATGGCGGTGCACAAGTTTTAATCACTAGATTGTGCACCAATATGCCTGGGTTAAATCCCAAATCTCTCCGCAGTGCATATGAAGAGAAGGTATACGTCACTGTTGATAGTGATTCGTCCGTCGGATGGGGACGTTAAGCCTGGCGGCCCCCTTGGTCCTATTTGACAGGAGAAGGCTATGTGCCAGCACCAGGTTTCCCCTTCTCCTTTCCTCATCTTCATCATCATCATCATCATCATCATCATCATTAGACTTCGTTGAATTGCCACACGCAGCATGCTATCAGGTTGCCGATGTACGATAGTATAGAGGAGGTGAGCGACCGCCCGGTCTCGTAGTATAAGCAGTTCATGTTAAGAGTTGTGACCTGTCCAAATAGATAGAGCACCTACAGCTAATGTATACCTGTGTAACCACTTGTTTTTGCATTACTGTGGTTGGAATAGTCAAAGTTTAACATTTGTTGAATGCAGACAAGAATTATGCAGAACATTACAGTAAAATAATGGAGGTAATTGATGCATTGGATAGCACAGATAGTTCCGCTGTTGCACCTGTAAATCATTGCCTTCTGAATATTGGAAGATATTGTGTTCACTGACTCTAATTTTAAAATCTTGTGCAAAAACATCACCCTGTTAGAATCGTCTAAACTACATCTCTCAGAAGCCCTTAATATAGTGGATAAAATATCACAAACCGATATCCAAAATAACAATTCACTAATTTCAGAAAAAGTGAAATGTAAGTTGAGAAACATTATTGCTAAAAATTCTGCCTATTCACAACTTCGTATTATAAATGATGTACTATCAGGTCATGACAAGACATCTGAAGTTGGTGTACTAAAAAGTAGTGACCTTCCGTTGTTCAAATATGCACGTATTACATCGTGTGATGTTGAACGTACATTTCCCAATATAAAAACTGTTTAAGTGACCATCGGAGGAGATTACTTTGCAGTGGCTCAAAATGTACGTAACTCTTCACTGCAATGCACATATTCAAGAATGATGTGAGTATCTTACATAAAATATTTAAAATTTAATATATCTCACTATAAAATAATTGTGTATTCACATGTTTAGACATTTCCTACTTCAATGATCATTCATTATATTTCTTGAATGCAGGACACAGATTTTATTGTAACCGCAGCATACTGCTCAGTGTTTACATCAGAGGCATATTCCATCCTTTGCACGCCCCTTTCTCATACAGTCTATACCGCGTGCGCAGTAAACCTTGCGATTCTCGTGGCAATTTCACGAAGTCTAATCATCACTCATTCCAGACACTACACTTACACGAACACTTACACATACACTCAACCTAGTACACGACATAACTCTTCACAGATACGCATCATGTACAGTGTGACCCGCCGAAGTGGTGTACAACTATAAAATGGGTCACAGTTCTGCCATCTATCCGCAGTATGCAGAACCCGAATCACGGAAGTGAAGTGAGTGGGCATTGAATACACACAAACACACACACAGTTTATAATTATAATTAATTAATTGTGGTTCGCTTATTCATAGATCATGTTTCTCGGCCTTTCCTGTGTTTCCAGTTTCTTGCTCTCCACTCGAGCTGTCTGCAGGAAGCTATCGGACTGTCGTAGTTCCAGCGCCAGTGATAGACGTTATTGAGTTAGGCGCCGAGTTGACACGTTGTTGCATGGACAGAATTGTAATGTACAACATAAATTATAATTGGCACAACACTAACTCTGTAGAACATTGTTCCGTGCCGTCTACGGACCGCACGTCACGACCCGGGCGGGGCGTCGCCACCCACAGAGTTGGTACATGTTCCGTAGAGGAAATCGTCGTCCGGAGGGATTTCTGTCGTCCTTTAAACGCGTACGGTATTCGTTAAATTATAAACCTAAATAAACATGTCATTCGAAATACCGTTCATACATTTTATACAGTAATTTAAGTGTTTAATAGCCGATTTCATCAGCATGTTACTAATCAACAATTAAGTAATTGTAATTTAACTTAAATACCTTAATTACTTACTTACTTACTGGCTTTTAAGAAATCCGGAGGTTCATTGCCGCCCTCACATAAGCCCGCCATTGGTCCCCATCCTGAGCAAGATTCATCCATTCTCTATAATCATATCCCACCTCCCTCAAATCCATTTTAATATTATCCTCCCATCTACGTCTTGGCCTCCCTAAAGGTCTTTTTCCCTCCGGCCTCCCAACTAACACTCTATATGCATTTCTGGATTCGCCCATACGTGCTACATGCCCTGCCCATTTCAAACGCCTGGATTTAATGTTCCTAATTACGTCAGGTGAAAAATATAATGCGTGCAGTTCTGTGTTGTGTAACTTTCTCCATTCTCCTGTAACGTCATCCCTCTTAGCCCCAAATATTTTTCTAAGCACCTTATTCTCAAACACCCTTAACCTATGTTCCTTTCTCAAAGTGAGAGTCCAAGTTTCACAACCATAAAGAACAACCGGTAATATAACTGTTTTATAAAGCCTAACTTTCAGATTTATTGACAGCAGACTGGATGATAAAAGCTTTTCAACCGAATAATAACAAGCATTTCCCATATTTATTCTGTGTTTAATTTCCTCCCGAGTATCATTTATATTTGTTACTGTTGCTCCAAGTTATTTGAACTTCTCCACCTCTTCAAAAGATAAATTTCCAATTTTCATATTTCCATTTCGTACAATATTCTGGTCACGAGACATAATCATATACTTTGTCTTTTCGGGATTTACTTCCAAACCTATTTCTTTACTTGCTTCCAGTAAAATTCCAGTATTTTCCCTAATCGTTCGTGGATTTTCTCGTAACATATTCACGTCATCCGCATAGACAAGCAGCTGATGTAACCCATTCAATTCCAAACCCTCTCTGTTATCCTGAACTTTCCTAATGGCATACTCTAGAGCAAAGTTAAAAAGTAAAGGTGATAGTGCATCTCCTTGCTTTAGCCCACAGTGAATTGGAAAAGCATCTGACAGGAACTGACCTATACGAACTCTGCCGTACGTTTCACTGAGACACATTTTAATTAATCGAAGTAGTTTCTTCGGAATACCAAATTCAATAAGAATATCATATAAATACCTACTGAATAAAATTTTAAATAAACAGGGTGATTCACGAGGACAGGTAAAAAATTTAGTATACGATATCTTAGGTCATTTTGAGTGAAAAAGTTCATATGAACATCGGTCCGTTTCGAACGATGGCGGAGCTAGATGCATTTTTTGGTGAAACACCTCGCTCCAATGTGAATCATACATTACCATATGCTGCTGAGGTGACATGTGAGACAAGGTCACGGATCGCAATGAATGACGTAACATTGGAATCTGCATTGTGAGCGACGTGGATAAGTTCATTCACCTCAAAACCGGGTGATGGGGCATTACAAATGTCCAATCGCCTGGCCTTACCTGATGTAATGACACAGATCCCGCGCATAACACAAATCAGTTCACAGCAGTTCAGTCAGCTACCTACAGTACAGTAGTTATACAGGTATAGTTATCGGAAGTGTTAAGCCGTGTTTTTCAAGATGCCTTATAAATTTTCCACTGCATAATACGCCGATATTGTGTATGTTTATGGTTTGTGCGATGGAAGTTCATTGCGTGCCGTCGCTGAATATGAACGACGCTTTCCGAACAGAAGGGTACCATATCGAAGAGTATTTACTGTCTATGGGGTTGGATGAAAGACTTGGTATAGCAAAGGTAGGTGAAAACGAGAGAGGCGCTAATCGACCGTATTTTGGATGCTGTACGTCGTATAAAGAACAGCCACGTGCAACTCTCCCGAGCAATGAGCGCGATTCACGCCCGACCGCAACAGTGCATTGAAGCAGAAGGAGGTACCTTTGAAGATACGCGAAAACATCGACCCCGACGTCTAGAATTTTAGGTATGTATGCATACGTGAATATAAACTTTAAATTTGTCCTTTATCTGTCACTAAATTCGAGTTAATACAATGGAATCCCAGACGTTTTTGTGAAATGAAAGAGCCATATCTCCGTAACCGTTCGAAAACGGACCTATATTTATATGAACTTTTTGACTCAGAATGACTACATAATTCACATCCCAAATATTTTACCTTTCCTAGTGAATCAACATATATGTGTTTTTATTATCTAATATCTATTATTATTATTACTACTACTACTACTACTACTACTACTACTACTACTACTACTACTACTACTACTATTATTGGCCACTAAGTATGTGTTTCTATAATTCTTCTGTATGTGCATGGATATTGATATTTTTAGATCTTATTCCTAGAAGGATAAAATTATTAGGTTTTATCTCAATTTTAATCTTCTTAATCTTTAGATGAGGGTAACTATTTATTAGTTATTACTTTAATAATAATATTGTAGAAAAACTGTTTCGATATTAAGTATGTGCCAACGAACAGTTAAACGCCAGGACTTGACATGTCTTAAATCATAGCCAGGAAGAGAAAGAAGGTATAAATAAATGTAAGGAAGTCAGCTACCTAATGGAGTTTGAAATATCTCGTGCTCTAAAGCCTTTTAATAGAACAGAATTTCTCAAAAGAGTACCGTAATGATTAAAATAGCTTAAATAACTTGTCCATAAGAAGTTTTTAAGTTTGAAAAACTGTGAATTTCTCGACCAAGTATCGAGAGAAGAATTTAGAAAATACCTGATTATATTCAATAGGAAGGTTAAAAAAAGAAGCAAGAAAAATCGTATATTATTCACTGGCTCTTGGTGACAGCAGTGACATTACTGATACAGTAAAACTTTAGATTTTTATCAGCGTGATTGATCAAGATGTTAGTATAGGAACCACCACTGCTTGTAGTTTTCATGTCAAATACATTTGAGGACCGTTTGTGCAAAACTTGCTAACTAAAAAAACTAAATTTTACAGGAGAGACAAAACACTATAGTAAGCAAGTTTTGCTGTATGTCTCACTTACAGCAGAAAGCAAGTTTTGAAAAAAAAAAAAACGATCACACTTTGACACACTACAATGAAGAGAAATAACCCAATTTTACTAAGACGCTTTGAACATAATGTACAGGCCCGCCTTATGTTAACGAATCGATCAAAATGTCAATTTTGGAAATTTTGCAGTTAGCAAGTTTTGCAAAAACAGTTCTCATTTACTTCGTCTCCTTATTTCATCTGCCGTCTGTCGCATCTATTCATTGCAGTTCGAGTTTTGGTCACCGCTGAGTCTAGAGAGACTGTAAGAGGTAGTACAAGGAGTCATTATATTTTATATATTTATTTTATTTATATTTTTATTTTATATTCTCTTATAGGCCTATTAATATTATATCTGAACTGCGACCGAACACGAGCGCTGCTCATTCGGTCTCAAATTTTGTTAATACTGCTGTATCTCCTGTTTTATATTGTTTGTGTTATTTTATTTCTATTTCTCTTCTTTGTTTGTAATTATATTCTTTATTCGGTATATTTAAATTTAAATAAATTAATAAAATAAATTAAAAATAGTTCGAAATTCACAGAAGTCTTTTACATCTGGTTAATACAGTCAGGAGTATTATATCTAAAATAACACTTTAGTTGATGACACGTTAGATTCGTATCATGAAATAGTCAAGCATTGGATGTCATCTCTCTGAAAATGTAAGATAAATCTCGCGTCACATGAATGTTCTATTTGCTTGTGTCGCGTATATGTCGAGTGTAATTACACATTTGAAGTTCAGCGTTTCACACAACCTTGTCAGTGCTCTGTACGTGTCTGTCAGGACCAGACGTCCGGGTTATAATCAGCAATTTTCACTACAATGCCACGTACTGTCGCTCTGCTTTCTGTGAAAATGAATTGGAAAATGCAGCTTCAGGCTGCTCTCTGTATAATTACAAGTTTTTCTGATAAGTCCGAATTTTAAAAGGAGAAATACTCTGCTTTCATGCATTTATTTTCTTTCAAGAAAAACATATGTGTAGGTCTACGTGTACAGTAAACAATAATAATAATAATAATAATAATAATAATAATAATAATAATAATAATAATAATAATAGATATTAGATAATAAATCCACTTATATGGTGATACACGAGGAAAGGTAAAATATTTGGGATACGGACAATAAATACCATGTCTGAATAATTTTATCTTTTCGGATCGGACAGAAGTGAAGATTGAATTTACAGTACGTAAGGTACTCTTTTATAGGGTAGGTACACAATTATTTCAACATGAGTTACTAGTACGAAGGCCGAAACTGGTAATTGGAATTAGGTACAGTAGTCTATAGTGCGATAATATGCACAAAAGAACTGAAGCCTGTATAGAAATGAACAGCCATCATTTTCAAATATGTGTTTAAATATCCATATTATGATTATTTTTCAATTTGACTTTATTATCTATATTGTACGCTAATGTGCTGTAGACAGTATAATATGCGCTGCATAATGAATACGTCCGAACGGATAGCTCTGTTCGAGAGTAAAATCACTTATTGTTAATATTTTACTTTATTTTGATTAAAGAAAAACCTAATGAAAATTATCAAACTCAAAATCGCGATATTTCCTACTTTACGTAAATGGATGAACTACTTTTCATCCCTCCTATACCTAGTAAAGTGATTTGTTTGTATCTTACGCCAGTATCATCGAACTCCAGTGGAAGAGGGTATCGAACGGTGTTTCCGGTTCACAACGTTTAAGCCAAAGGTATAGACAGGTTAATATTAGAAATGTTAGTAAAAATAAAATGATGTCCCTGTATAATTATAACACACCACTGCCATCTAGCATGCATCTAACGTAATATTTGTAATGTTGAGATGGTACAATAATACATTATTTGAAGACAGTTATATTTTCGTAAGTCAATTAATATTTTATTGTATTGGAGTACTTCGTTACTTCTAATCTTTATATACTATCTTCTAATAGTCAATTAAATTCCACTCGAGTTTTGATTTTCTCTAGATAAATTAAAACACTGTTGGCAAGTGTTTTCACTTATTTGTTCGACATTTTCACATGATATAATTTTGTTTGTTACAGTTTCTGATTATATAATAAAATTTAGTTTTTAAGAGTGTGGGTAACTATCGGTGTTGGACCCCGGACTCATTTCACCGGCATTATCACCTTCATCTCATTCAGACACTAAAGAATCCAAGATGTTGACAAAGCGTCGTAAAATAACCTACTTAAAGGATTACCTGATAAAATAAAATATGCAGGCGCTAGGAGCGTCATATTTTTTTTATCGGTTTTTGTCATTTTTCTCATAACTTGTCATCTGGACTTAGGCCAGTTTGGAACCTACCTCTGCAATTGGAAGAGTTTATTATGATACATGGTGAGATGGTTGCAATGTAAAGGGTAGTCCGTTGAGAAAACATAAAATATAAACGTGATAAAATGAGAACTGTTGCTATTTGTTGTTAAAGAATTTGTACACTATCTACCAAAAAGTAACTGGGCACTGTTTTTTACCCTTTGGAACCTCGTGGTATCATCTCTTGTTGCTATAACAGCAGCCACCCTGTCAGGCATGTTCTCCACTAGTTTGTGTAGGATATCCACTGGAATGCGTCGCCATTCCTCTTACAACATGGCACTCAGTTGAAAAATGAAAGTTGGCCCCATGTTTCGGCGCCTACTATGCAGTGGTATGCAGACAATAATGTTCACCGGTTGGACTGGCCTGCACAGAGTCCTGATCTCAATCCCATTGAGCACCTTTGGTACGAATTGGACCGGTGATTGAGGTCTCGGGAAATGCGGCCAACTTCCATTGTCCAACTGAGTGCCATGTTGCAAGAGGAATGGCGACGCATTCCAGTGGATGTCCTACACAAACTAGTGGAGAGCATGCCTGACAGGGTGGCTGCTGTTATAGCAACAAGAGGTGGTACCACGAGATTATAAAATGGGCAAAATCAGTGCCCAATTACTTTTTAGTAGATATTGTACATGTATTCTAGAAGAATGGAAGTTTTGTCCAAATTAGACCTCAACGTACCGCACCGTTGCGAACACGACACAGTTCATATCTTGAGGCTAATTCCTCCCATGTGTGGTCTAACATCTAAAGGGTAAATTTCTCAAACGCTGAGAAAATCTTTATTCTGAGGTCATGAATATCTCTGGGTCGCTGTGCGTACAAATCATTCTTCACGAAAACCTTGACAAAGAAATCGGGTGGTTTCAGGTCTGGGGACTTTGAAGGCTACATAATTTTATCTCATCGACCACATCAGTTGTTACCAAATGTGTCACCCAGATAATCACGGACATCTGTTGCCCAATGAGGTGGTGCACCATCCTTTCGGAACACAATACTCATCTTGTTTTCCTGCTGCAATTGTGATTCGAAAAAATTTTTCAACATGTCCAGGTATGGTCCTGATCGAACTGTTTCCTCTGCGAAGATACAGATTATAGCGACTTACCGCTCACCAAACATTACCTTTAGAACTAGCCCGTTCCAGTTCATATGAGACATGCGAATTTTGACGTCCTTATATGATTGCATTTTTCATTCGCCCACTTACATGATGTTTGAGTCGCTTGAGAAACTTCTTGCCCCAGCAACTAAAACTTAACCCTAGTGCAAACCCTAGTAACGCCGCACTTCGATTATTGTGACGTTTTGTTAAGTGACCTAAGTTCTGAATTGTCAGTCAAGTTACAGCGAGCTCAGAATATGTGCGTCAGATACGTGTGCAACATCCGACGGTATGATCACATATCACCGTCCTTCGCAAGTCTCTCGTGGCTCCGACTTAAAGAACGTAGAACTTTACACTCTTTGTCTTTACTCTTTCGAATTCTGCACACTTCAACACCAAATTACCTTTCGTCTCGTTTCTCTTATCTATACTCTAGCCACGACGTAAATACCAGATCACTTATCTGTGGCACGCTAAGTATACCTCTTCATAGAACATCTTGTTATTCATCATCTTTTACAATATCCACCACGCGTCAATGGAATTCCTTGTCACAAAGTATTAGGGGCTGCAAGACAATAAACACCTTTAAGAACAGCTTAAAAGATAACCTTATTAGCATTTCACTCCAATCATACTGATTTAAACTATCACTGACTACATTGTTACTTTTTTCTTTAGACATCATCCTGATTGTGCTGTATTTTAATTGTCTCGTAATAATCTCTTTCTATTATCTAATATTATTTGAAATATATTAACATTCTATGTATTTTAGTTTAATTCTGCTACACAGTTTATTTCAGTGTTTAATTAATAGTTCATAGTATTTTGTTGTTTAATTTGTAAATAACTTTTGTATACATGTAACTCTCATCTAAATCAAATTGTTGGATTCTTTGTAAGTTCATGCATATGTATATACACTTTTTGCTGGTTGAGTGGAAGAGAAGGCCTTACAGCCTTAACTCTGCCAGCTAAAATAAATCATTATTATTATTATTATTATTATTATTATTATTATTATTATTATTATTATTATTATTATTACATGGAAGGTTGCTTTGACAGAAAATACCCGACTTTGTTTATACGGTCGTTGCTGAGTATTTTTTTTTTTTGTTTTTTATGCGGTAACAATGATGATACAAAACTCCTATGCTTCAGTATCACATTGGAACTGAAATGAATTCTACAGCACCCCCGTTACAAATTTTATAGTTATTTTATTCAGTGTCTTCCAAAACGGATCAGACTGTATATTTAAAGAAACAATATTATTCCCTTGACGTGGGCGCGAAACTGATTCGTGTAAAGTGCAGAAATAAACCGACAAAATTTTATGCAATGTTCTTTAATTTAAAAAAAAAAACACACACACAAAAGCAAAAGGTTTCAATTTTCTAACTCCTACAATTTTTGAGATGTAAAATATGATTTATGATTAGGCAGTGTCTTAGTGTACATCATATGTAATAGTAATAGACATTTATTTACTACCTGGCATCGAACTGTTCAACTAACTTCGCCGCGGAAACCTAGAACAGTTGTCCATTCACTGCCTAATCACTCTGAGTTAGGTCGAGTTTACATAACTAATTTTGGAAATCATTTGAGCGGAAAGAAAGAAATAATCGGAAATGTCTTTCCTAAAATAATTCATGTCATTTTCTTTCTTTAAACATTTCGACTTCACTGCTAGCAATATCCAAGCATTATCCAAAATTTGGAAAAAATATACTATCTCAACGAACTGTAATTACAGTATAGCAGACTAGAAGAAGAGGGAAATAAATTCAAGCAACAAAAAAATACAGTTCAGTATATCTCGCTGCACATTAATTTGAAATTAAAAGACCACTTTGTTTCTCACTTTTTATCAACGCACTGTCCCTATCTACCTCTATCACTGATTGAATTTTGTATTCCCGATATCAAATTGGTATTTTAACGTCTCGTTGAAAGTATATATCTGTCAGTAAGATTTGAACCTACTGTACAAACTCAGAATCTCAAGACTAACATGTTAACAGACTGTCTTGGTAACCACTAGGCCACCGTGGACTGCTAAATGAGATTACTATTCCCTCAGTAATCGCTTTTGCGTGTGTTCTTCAGACGATGTCCGTCCTCGTCCTCCATCTTACCTCTGACCAAAGTCTCTCAAGCCTCGTGATCCCGTTCATCCTTGAAATTCTCCCATTTCCATTCTCCCTCCTTTGACTTCATCTCCTCCTCCCCCATCGCTCTCCCTCTTTCTATACTGTAAGCACAGTAGAGCTAACCCAAGACACAAAGAAGTCCCTGAAGATTACTTTCCGCGGCACTTATGTCTCCTGTATTGTCAACCCCTGTTACACCTCATTATCGCACATGTCGTCTTCATCTCTGCTGAGTTCCATTCAGAGTCGTCTCTCGCCCGGCGTCTTTGCCAAGTGCAGTCTATTATTGAGCCAAGCCCTTTGTTAGAAGTGGGCGGCTGGGCTTTATAAATTTATCCTGCGCTACCTAGCAGGTCTGACTTGCTGGCTTGTTCTTCACTCGGGTACTCGGGCTATTCCCAGGTGCTATATTCGAGTACAAACACACAAGCAAGCTACGACGGCAGACTTGTAACTTGTTAACATTATCAACAAATTCAGCTTCCAAACCTATTTAAACGGGAAAGGAAAGCAGAAAATCACTTTTGTAAAAAGTAAAGAAATAACGTATAGTTATTGCATTTTTGTTCATTATTTCTATCTAGCAGTATGGGTTTTAATTTTGTACTTGATCTACACATATTTCACTGAAATATGGTTGGAATCATGTTATGATTTTATTGTTTCTTACTAGTGAAATTATACAGTACTAGTGGCTTCTGCAGCAAATGCTGCAAACTAAGTTCATTAGACATTCAAATAAAAACATTTCTGATTTACAGTATTTTGGAATGAAGAATACCAGATATTTTGAAAGTTATTTGCTTCCGTAATAATGAAAGATACTCCCTCTGAATGGTTGTTTCATGCCAAATACTTTTTCTTGAACCTATCCACCTTCAGGTTTCGAGTTTCAACACAAAAACGCAAGTAACAATGTGAGGACGATCAGTGGGTTTTTCATGTGGGATTAAAGCAATAGCTATTTCAGGTCATTGTGGATTGTAGGTGAAAGTTAAAAAACATGTCAGGGTTGCTATGCTTTCGAACAATAGACACAGCATCTTGGTATGTCTACTGCATGTAGACCTTGAAATGTAGGGGGTAAAATAATTTTATCCTGCTAAGAGATATTGCTGACATGATCGGGAGACTACATAATTTTATAAGCTTCTTATTTTAGCAGTAAGTAACACCTTTTGATCTTTCCTTAGGAACTGTAATTTTTACGCTTCTCGAGTCAATAACGCATATAAATATCTACACTACACTGCCATTAAATATATGAAAAAGACCAAACCCCACTTGATTAATACCTATAAAATATTTAATTTGTAATAAAATATTATTATCTTACGTAACTTTTATAGTTATATATTATGTACACTATATAGCTGCCATTCAGTAAATTATAGAAATGAAGATCTATTTTAAGATATTCTCTAGCCCTACATCTACTTACATAACCCCAAAACGTTTCACTTTCATATCATCAATATAGCATTAATATGTATAATTAATGAAAAATAGTCACATCATGGCATTAACTATAATAATATTTCATTTCTAGTGGTAATAATGTCATCAAAACACCTCAAGTTTGTAGATTTTAATATCCAATACACAGCTGTACTCAGAAAATTACACACCGCAGAATGAGATCTGTAAATTATTTTTTAGCAAGTCTTGAAGTTTTTAATAACCAATTGAATTTGAGCTCTAAATATGTCAGCAATCCTGCAGGTCATGGCCTTCGTGTAATATCCTATTGTTTATTGTAGTTTGTGTTTTGTTTTATACTGAAATGCAAATCAGAAATTAAATGACGAAAGATGGATTTTGGAAAATAGGAAAATTATATAGGAAATCTAACGCTTCACTGAAAGTTACTATGTTTCTTAAAAACGTTGGGTTCCAAGCTTCAAAATGATGGGTCATTTATTAAAATCCGTTCAACCGTTATCCCGTAATTTCCATTACCAATTCAAATTTTGTATATAGATGTACATATTTGTATTTGTTTTGGGAATGAGTTCTGGGCAGAAAAAGATATCAGATGATGGAGAACGTTAAGAAATATGGATCATACGCGGAGACTGAGAGGAAAGGCAGAAAATAGGAAAGATTGGAGAATGCTGAGTTAGTAGAAAAGATCTGCCCTTGAGCAGAAAACTATGAAACTATGCATGTATGTAAATGACGCCATCCATATACTGTACTCCTAAAATGCACAGCAATAAATGATCTGAAAATTAGCGGAATAGAAAATTAATTTTTGAAACACCCTTAACCTCTCTTCCTCTCTCAAAATGAGAGACCAAGTTTCACAACCATACAGAACAACTGGTAATATAACTGTTTTATAAATTCTAACTTTCAGATTTTTCGACAGCAGACTGGATGATAAAAGCTTCTCAACCGAATAATAACACTCATTTCCCATATTTATTCTGCGTTTAATTTCATCTCGAGTATAATTTAAATTTATTACTGTTTCTCCAATATATTTGAATTTTTCCATCTCTTCAAAGGGTAAATTTCCAATTTTTTTAATTTCCATTTCCTACAATATTATGGTCACGAGACATAACCATATACTGTGTGTTTTCGGGATTTACTTCCAAACATAGGCCTATCTCTTTACTTGCTTCAAGTAAAATTTCCGTGTTTTCTATAATAGGTAGTTGATTTTCATCTCACGTAGTCACGTCATCCGCATAAACAAGGAGCTGATGTAACCCGTAAATTATTTTACTTACTTACTTACTTACTTACTTACTTACTTATGGCTTTTAAGGAACCCGGAGGTTCATTGCCGCCCTCACACAGGCCCGCCATCTGTCCCTATCCTGAGCAAGATTAATCCAGTCTCTACCATCATATCCCACCGCCCTCAAATCCATTTTAATATTATCTTCCCATCTACGTCTCGGCCTCCTCAAAGGTCTTTTTCCCTTCGGTCTCCCAACTAACACTCTATATGCATTTCTGGATTCGCACATACGTGCTACATGTCCTGACCATCTCAAACGTCTGGATTTAATGTTCCTAATTCTTATGCCAGGTGCAGAATACAATGTGTGCAGTTCTGCGTTGTGTAACTTTCTCCATTCTCCTGTAACTTCATCCCTTTTAGTCCCAAATATTTTCCTAAGAACCTTATTTTCAAACACCCTTAGTCTCTGTTCCTCTCTCAAAGTGGGAGTCCAAGTTTCACAACCATACAGAACAATCAATAGTATAATTTATTGTTTTATAAATTCTAACTTTCAGATTTTTTGACAGCAGACTAGATAACAAAAGCTTCTCAACCGAATAATAATAGGCATTTCCCATATTTATTCTGCGTTTAATTTCCTCCCGAGTGTCATTTATATTTGTTACTGTTGCTCCAAGATATTTGAATTTTTCCACCTCTTCGAAGGATGTCTCCAATTTTTATAGTTCCGTTTCGTGCAATATTCTGGTCACGAGACATAATCATATACCGTACTTAGTCTTTTCGGGATTTACTTCCAAACCTATCGCTTTACTTGCTTCAAGTAAAATTCCCGTACTTTCCCTAATCGTTTGTGGATTTTCTCCTAACATATTCACGTCATCCGCATAGACAAGAAGCTGATGTAACCCGTTCAATTGCAAACCCTCTCTGTTATCCTGAACTTTCCTAATGGCATATTCTAGAGCGAAGTTAAAAAGCAAATGTGATAGTGCATCTCCTTGCTTTAGCCCGCAGTGAATTGGAAAAGCAGCAGATAGAAACTGGCCTATAAGGACTCTGCTGTAAGTTTCACTAAGACAAAATTTAATTAATCGAACTAGAAATTTTAATTTTAATTTTACTACCACACCAAATTACTTCGGTGGGTAATTCCATAATATTGGTTTTTTTATGTTAATTCCCGAACCCATTCTAGAACATATTATCATTTTATATTCAAAAGTAAACAGTTAGTTGATCACTGTTTTTGTATTAATTTTGATGGATTCATTTAATTAAACACAGTAAGAGAGGATTTCACGATTTCACGTTGTGCCCTTAGGATATCGGCAGAGCGCGAAAAGTTTGTACAGCACTTGAATAATATTTGAAGTTGATATATCGAGAACTAGATGGAGATACTTTGTACGAATTCCAGTAAAATGTCTGGAAGGTTTTGAGAGTTGGAAATGGGTGAAGTTAAAACAAAGCTCCACGTGGATAATCCAATGTACAGTCTGTTACAAAAATCTGTGTCATTCTGGACGACAACGCATCAGTGATGCTATAACACGAGTAGGCCTATTTATTCCAAAAAATTCATGTCATGATGATGATGATGATGATCAGGCTTCGAGACTTTGGACCCGATACAATAAGTTTACTGTGCCTGTACTATAGGTTGTTGACTCGCTGCATGTAGTTAAAGGCAGAGATGTGTTGAGGTAACAACGTTGCCGTTTGGAGTAGAGTACGGTAGTATGGGGAAACGCACACATATGGACATACTGAAAGTAAATATACATTACACAATGACAATGTCAAAAGAATGTGAAAAGCATTTATTCTCCTGTCTTTTATAAGATTTGTGTTTAATTATACACTGTGTTAATGGTGGAAATAAACATGTAGCAATTTTAGTTTCTTCATTTATTCTATTGGTCGTCTTTAAGATGTGCAGTTACAGTACCGAATTGCAATGTACTACAAGATACATTTTCAGTGTCTCAAACGTAAATCTTTTTCAGGTGTCTGCCAAACACAGTTTGTGCTGTGAAAAGCTGCGCTCTACGTCGCATGACGTGACAGGAGCAAAACGAAGAAACCCAACATCATTACAGTCTCTAAGAGACAGTCCTTTATTCTCGGGTGACTCTATGCCCACTAATTTGCTGTTTATGTTACACAATTCTCCATATCTGTTATTTTTACATAAAATTGATTTTCCACTTCTGTTTTACACGTTCAGTAACCTGTGTACTTGGTGTCTCATTAATTCTCTGTGTCATTTCCTCAACTAATTTGAGGAATTCCGGCATCTCTTGCTCTGACTTTTCTAACCGTGTAATAGTTTCAGACACAGTTTGAAAATAGGTTTGTATGAACACCAAATTATTCATCAGAACCTTCAAATCCAGAGCGTTTTCCTTTGCGTATTTGTTGCCATTCATTCTACAGTACCCCCACCCACTGTACGCTTTACCACTATACTCAGTACGCCGTTATGCAGATTTCCCACTGAACTGCTCTATTGGGTCCAAAGTCTCGAAGCCTAATGATGATGATCTTACGATAAATACGACTAAAATACGATTCAGAATTTAATAATAATTATCTAAATTGGATGACGACGACGGTACACGCAATAGCTGAAACACAGTTTTAATGTTGTCTGAAATATACGGTTGTGGGTTGAAATATAGCCTACGGCAGCCTTGGCGAAAATGCTATCGTGCGCCGAGCCACTGTGTAACCTGCAACGTGCATAGCACCTATGGAGGGAGGCGGACACCCGAAGGGGAAGTGAAGCAACTGTCTGACTTATTAACGGATTTTCATTTTCCTTACGTCTAGCATTAAATATAATTTTATACAGTATAAGGCTACAAACTAATGTTTAGTACGTGCAACGAAGAAAGAAATGAACAAGAAAACATACCACACATTATCAGAACCTAAAATTAACTGTCTTCAGAATGTCTCTGTGACAGAGTTTCAAGATCAGGAATTATATCACTTTCTGCCAGACGTAGTTGATCACGAAGGTATTTGTCTGTCAATCGCGATCTAAATTTGGTTTTTACTATTTTTATAGTTGGAAATAATTTTGTACAAACGTAAGTTGTAGCGAACATGGCTTCAACTGAGTAAGCGAAAGAACGAAGCTTCGGATATTTATTTTTTGGCAAAGATTTGAAAAGTTCAACATTTGTCAAGTCCTTACATCTAGCTTTCATTGTAACATTACATTGTAAATCTGTGATTTTAAATTGAAGACCTAACCGCATAATTCGTACATCTGCTGAAAAAGGATTGAAATAATAATAGTAATAATAATAATAATAATAATAATAATAATAATAATAATAATGATAATAATAACTTATAATGCCGTTTTATGTTATGCAACCGTTTTCCTCGTAATACTTGTGAATAAACCATACATTTAATATTCTCATCATATTGGCAGCAAAAAAAAAAAAAATACGTCCTCCCATCCTACTTGAAACTTTGTTTTTGTAGAGGTACATGGTTTTGAGAGACACATTGCGACGATACGCCACTCGCAGATCAGAGACAAATACAAATGGAACGGAGTTTGACTCCAGTAGTGAGAGAATGGGGGTTGGGAGAGGTACGAATCAAGGGAAATGCAAAGCCATCACTGCGAGCCACAATGTGCTCGTGAGTTACATTTTCGCCACGGATGGCCTACGAGGTGAATGTTTGTCCCTTGTCAGTGTGATTGTCGTTTATACTGTCTCCACATCACGAAATTATCACCATGTGATCGTCTAATATGAATTGAATGAGCTAAAACCATAAGCCAATCATAAACCTCGATAGCGGTTTGAAAAATCTTTCAGATATGTCAAATATAAGACGTTATTTTACTGTCAATGTAAGGATGAAAACCATAAGTGATGTGATGTACAGCTATAAACCCAGTATTAAACAAAACTGTGTACACTACGAGCGTTTATAAAAATGAATGCGAAATAATACATAGAATTAAGGCAGCTGTCAAAGACATTGGCGCATTTAATTATGTTAATTGTAGAAAGTACACTTTTGTAGTGAAAATGTAGGAATAAATACAGTATCCCTGACCACATAAAATGGATTGATCAGTCTAATGCAGTTTCAAGACAACTTTTATCAATTTCACTATGCTGCCATCTAGCTACTGCAAAATAAGTCACGTTATAACTTGATGGAATTGCATGGAGCTTGCGGAAGTGTTTGCGGTCGTTACCAAAAAAATAATTTTCGACAATGAAGTTCTTGGTGTTTGTTCTCTTTTCTATGTTCCCATTTCATAACACACGAATGGCCAATCTGATATACAGTATAAATGTTCAGAGATAATACCATTATTAAAAGAATATCAACAGCAGTTTTGAGGTAGATTACGAAAGATTTTGATAACAAATAACGCAGGATCATAAATAAGGTTATTTGAATGTGGAATTTGATTCAATAGTCCTATTGAAATATTGAAGACTTTTCCAAACAATATATTTATAGTACTTGTAATAAAAGCAATAGAAGAAAAATATTCGAAAGTCTATTCAACATTCACCATTTTGACACTGCGTCATACATATCAAGAAATTGTATCTTTGGTACATTTCTTTAATTTAGAGTTTCATTTTCAGTGGAATTAATTCATTCGATACTATGACGAAATATATTCTAGGAAGAAGAAGGTAAAATCCTAAGTAGACACAGTCTTTGTCTCATCTACTAGGAACATTCTATCACAGTCTACTATATACAGTCGCGAAGCTCAATATGTAGTAAAAATGCAAGCATGGATAGTTGCCCGCCACTAGGATCGCTACTATCGCCTCATCATCGCAGATCTCTCTCCTAGCAGCCGACAAAATATGTTACACTTTCGTTGTGTTCTTTTGGAAAAATTAACACCTTCCTTCCATTATTGAAATATTAAATGCATAAAGTTAATTTATTGTTTTAATGAAGTATATTAAATTCCACCATAAACTCGAAGATACCTGCAAGATATAGGTTAATATTATTTTTGTTTGTGCAAAACGAACTGAAATTTACTATAATCGCTTTACTCATTCAAGATTATAGCGATAATTAACTATGAAACCAATAAATATTAATTTGCATTTCCCTTTACAACAATGATAATGGAAATATGAATTAATGGATTAACTTATGTACGTGTACCGGTACTTGTAGTGTACGCTTACGTAGTTGAGGTTAAGCAATAATAATCACACCAGAATTGGAAATAAAACGTGATTAATAAATTTTATTGTAACAGACTTTTTCTACATCTTTAAAAAAGTAACAAATAAAAATAACAACAAAATTAACAGCTATAATTAAAAACATATCCTTTGAAAAAAAAAGTAGGCCTAAGCAATAATAATCCCACCAAAATTGAAAATAGAACGTGAGCAATAAATTTCATTAAAACAAACTTAATTTTTCTACGTCTCTTGTAAAATATTATTATTCCAATTATTGTATTTTAGCCATTAACATTTTCATTACAACCAATAACGAACATTCCACAAGCTTCAATGTGAAATACGCAACGAGCTAGCACTCGATGGAAATACGATTCAGTCCAAAGTCGACCGTGGACTGTCTATTGTTTCTAGTTGCTAACCGCTTGGAGCGCTTTATCACGAGATTTGCAAAAAATCACCTCAAGCTTCGCGACTGTATATAGTAGACTGTGATTCTATGTCAAGTTCATTTTCTATTCCCACAAATATCAATACAGAGTGGAAGTGAAATAGCCTTGCAGATTTCCAGAGCGAATAGCCCATGTTGTATGTAACAAAAAATGTAATAACATATTGATGAAAAGTCCATATTTTTTCCCAGAAAAGAACATTTTTCTCCTAAATGTTCAAGACCCTCTTATTAGGTAACTATTGCAAATCGGAACGTGATTTTTGTTGATATAGATAGAACATATAATAAAGAATTCTTTATCCTTCTGTTTTATCTCAATATCGTGGACGGTTTTCCTGTAAATTTTATTTAAAAACCATTAATTTGAAACCACTGACCGATGCGACCAGCTGGCAACATTGTCGCCAGGAAAGGAGGTGTTAGGTAGCTCATTAAGGCAAACAAACTTGAGTTCGTTGACCTTTTACATCTTTATTAGGAGAAAAAAGAGGCAGCGGTGTTGCCAGACTGCTGAAACTTTGAACTCAATTTTCTAATTTACCGTGCATTATATCACAAAACTTAATATATGTTTTCTATTCATTTAAGTGTACAATATCGTCCCTTCCAATATGCAGGATTAATTCATTTCCACTTCGTTTATTTGCCATCGTATACAGGTCATACAGTAAGGCCCTTTTCTTGGTCTGTACTACTAGACGGGCGGTGGGGCTTCAATGCCACAATATTGCATCTTATTAAAAACTAATAACCCTTACTTTCTTGGAGCTTATTTTTCTTATTCAACGTCAAGTACTTTTTAGCCAATGAGTACGTCATAGACAGAAATGCATAATATTGGTATGCTGTCATGGAAACAGAGATAATTTCCTCTCTTAAAACATAATATTTCTGTAGTCTTTTTATAGCTTTACTCACACATTTATCAAGCTTACTTGGTAATTGCAGTTCACTGGACATATTTTGTTTTCCTATTGTAATGCCACTGCACAGCCAACTTTGGGATTATAATACAAGTAACAACATTTTATGCGATCTGTACATAAACCGTGTACCGGAAGTCTCGTAAGATCCCATAATTCGAGCTGACGGGGATTCGGTGCGAGTTGGATGATTTATCATGATACATCATCAAGAGTCGTAAAACGTGCATATGCATCGCTATTCTCTGTCTCGATCTATTTAAGCTCGATCTGGTCGTTTGGAATTCTGGTCAGGTGAGGATATTTTCACTGGTATTAACAGCTTTACATTAGAGGATATACTTAAGCTATATTTGCTACCTATACAGGATGGAAGTGATATAATTCTGCAGTGCAGATTGTAGGGATCAATAGAATGTATTGCATTTATTTATTTATTTATTTACTTATTTATTTATTTATTTATTTACTTGTTTATTTATTTATTTACTTGTTTATTTATTTTTTATTTATCAGAGCTTCCTCAAATTAGAGGCTGCCATTAGACAAAGCATACAAAACAATACAAGAACAAAATAGAAGATGAGAGCTAAAAGAGTAAGAAAAAGGCAAACAAATACACAAAGAAACAATGGCAGTTTACAGAAGAAAAAAAATATCCGTTTATTAAGGAGTCCTCAGAAGTTGAATATTTAGGCATAATTTTCGATAATCATTTAAAATGGAACAAACGCTTTAATTACTTTTGTAATAAAATGCGTAAAATAATATATTATTTTGTTTTATTGAGGAATTACTAGTCAATAAGTTTATTACCCACAATATACTTAACATTATTTCAATGTTTAATTATGTATGAAATTAACAGATGGAGTGCCTTATTAAAAACCAATAATTGGTATTTAATAAGCTACCCCATATTGTAATCCATTTTATTTATTACAGAAGAAGATAATTAAAATATGTTCTCATAAACCTATTGATTTTCTGTCTCAAATATTGTTTTTAGACTTTAAGGGCCGTATTCATAGACATTCTTAGCGCGTGCTTCCGGTGGATGTTCAGCGAACTAACGTTTTTCGTATTCATAAACCAGTGTTAGCTATATGATGTGATATGAATCCCGTACAAGTAACCAGTCGGTAGCCGGGCCTAGTTTAGCACGCACGTAGCGCGGGCTAGAGAAATGTCTATGAATAACACCCTAAGATTCTTAAAATAAGACAGATTTATTATATTATATTAATAAGATTCATACATAAAAATCGAAACAATTTTGAATTGTATTTTCAAAGTTATGAAACAAAATGTATGAATTCTTTAAGATTATTTGAACTAAAATATAACAGTGCTACGATATCTAATCATAGTAGTAATTTAGGCCAAAAATATATAGCATATGTATATTTAAATATCCTAATCTTGTCAATTCTAATAGTTCTAGTATTAAATTTAAAAAGTTATGTATGGATTTTATAAATAATAAAAAATTGTAAATTTATATATTCTTTTTGTATAGTAGACATAAAACAAATTGTATTACAGTGTCATTCAATATCATCTATATTTTCAAGAAAGGTAATTTTGTCATTTTTACATTTTGGCATCAAGCGAATCCCAAATCCAAAATTTAGCTTTTTTTAATTAACGGACTTAAAAAACATAACTGTTCTGTATTCTGGATCCTTGTGGTCACCCTCACTGGAGGGCTGAAGATTTAATCAAATCCTTCTCTCTTCTTAATTTAAGATCAGGATTCCTCCTCTGACCATGAGTCCTATTCTTTTAGGGGTGAGCAAAAATTACTATATTTTATGTTACAAGTATTAGTAAAAAAGTAAAAAATAAACATTTTAATAAACAAATAAGTAAATAAAGAAATAAATAAGCAAATAAATAAATAAGTAAATAAATAAATAAGTAAATAAATAAATAAGTAAATAAATAAATAAGTAAATAAATAAATAAATAAGTAAATAAATAAATAAGTAAATAAATAACTAATTAATTAAATGAATAAGTAAATAAATAAATAACTAAGTAAATAAATAAATAAATAAGTAAATAAATAAGTAACTAAGTAAATAAATAAGTAAATAACTAAGTAAATAAATAAACAAGTAAATAAGTAAATAAATTAATTAATAAGTAAATACGTAAATAAATAAATAAATAAATAAATAAATAAATGAGTAAATAAATACCTAAGTAAATAAATAGGCAAGTAAATAAAGTACTGATAATTATCTGGTTTGACTTTTTCCGAATTTTCCTCCGATTATAAGTCGAATGTAAGGTAATCACAGGGCGACAAATCCCATCTCGCTGTCACCAATTCCATCGACGCTACATAATCTAGTAGATGATACAGCGTAGTTAGATATTCAAGTGAAATATAAGAAAGTGCTCTATCCATCCTGCTAACGGTCTTCATATCGAAGGAATATAATTCATGAAGAATTCTCCTACTTGTCAGAAATCGATTCCATCTAAGTCGATATCTATCGCATGAAGCAGAGATACGTATGATGAATGAGAATTTGACGGGGCATCACCGCATTGTATTCCAGAGGGGATGAACCAAAACATGGCCTCGTTAGTCAGACTGCAACACAGAACCTTCTGTCCGACATCTCGCTACACGGACACTAGAGTGCATTCCAATGTCACGCATTCATTCCCTGAAAACAAAATGAATGGAACTCGTGTATTTTTTTCCTTCCCTCCTGTGTCCGTCTACGCGTAATTAGACGAGACTTTTATTTGAAATATTCCAACATTCAGAGGTGGAACGAGTGGCTGAATAAGCTGTTTTCAAAAGATTTAAAACCTGCTTCCAATAATATTTATAAATCCATGTATACTTTCTGCCGGATTTGCATAAAAGGCGATGCGGTAGTTTTTTCAAAGGCTCGAGTGCAGTTTCAAAAATTATTCTAAGGGAAGATAAACAAGAAAGTGTGAATACGCTGCGGATGGCTTTAATAGATTAACATTTTGCTGTGACGTCGCTGTCGTTGTCCCTTAGAAAATGGAATTTCTCAGTAACCAAAATTAAATCGTGCTTTTGCCTACATCTGGATTATGGAAGTTCTAATCTTCTTGAGATGAATTTGTTTTTATTTTATATATGATTTTTTCATATTGATTTTAAATCAATATAGCGGTCGACTTAACTTTCCCAGCTCTTATGTTTTTATGTGAATTTATTTTAACTTACTGTGTTTTTGTTTCTTTTTTTCCTGCTCATTTTTCAACGAAGCAGTGGCGACTATTGAATCTTCAGTTTCTCCTTTCTTTCTTTCTTTCTTTCTTTCTTTCTTTCTTTCTTTCTTTCTTTCTTTCTTTCTTTCTTTCTTTCTTTCTTCCTTTCTTTCTCCGTTTACTTCCACTGTAGTACCGAATTAGGGTACGTACACGTTGGAGCAACGATAAACGATACGACTTTTTATGCTCGACCATATTTCTAACTTGAAATTATTCATAAGTGTTCATGTTATTCTTATCTGACTGGGGAGCGGGACTGACCTTGTGCAATATCTATTAAATTGTGAGATGTGCGCAGACGTGAAAGTATTGATTTTTTCCGAGACACAAATGTCATTGACCTTGATATAATCTAGAGAGTAGAATAATTATTAATCTTGATATAACCTTGAAATTGATTTATTAATTGAAAAACGAGACAACAAATTGAATTTATTTGAATATTATTTACAATTAACGGTAATTATTATAGTAACAGAACATACCCTTCAGCGACAGTATTGGATTTCCAGCCTCCGTGACGTTTCTCTAGTTGTCTTTCGATTGCATATCCGAGAATAATCGATACTTGCGCTTTCATATTGCTACAATGGTGTTTTCTGATTGGCGGAACACCTTAAAATTAATGAATAGGTGTACTTTAATGATGGCCATTAAAGGGCTGTTACCAGGTGTATAAATACTACATTTCGGCATGATCGAGCATAAAAGATATTACAGTTTTGAAATTCATAAGTGCCTAACTTAATGCACAATAGTAATATACGTTACAAGAGCGGTATGTTGACGTTTTCATGTTCGAGGAAAAGATTGAAAAAGCGAAACGTAGTTGAGCTTTTTTAATTTCCGAGAACATGAAAACAAACATACCGCTCGTGTATCGTGTATTATTTTGTGCGAAGTTGCAATGAAATCTCCATGTTGGTTTCTGTTTAATGACGGCAACTTCGGAAAACCAAAATATCTTTCTTCAACATTGTTGCTATAAAATGTTTTCTGTGTTTACTATACTCCAGCAGGCCGGGATATACGTCTGTCTTTTTTCCCCCCAGTCTATAAATGCGAACTTAAAACAAACGGTAAGGTTATGTAATGATTTATTTTTAATTTTAATATGTTAACAATATTATTTATATAACATATTGCAGTAAGAACATCGGCATCTGGAATCTTGTTGATTTTTTCACGGCTTCCTTAATGTTACTTGTATCAGGAATGCAATAAGTTTCGTGGAGTAGTAGACTTTACTTAATTTTTGCAAATATTTAAAAACAATAATTAACATTGCAATTTAGGTGAAATTGCAGTGGTAAGTTTCCAATTTATAATTATTACTATGTTAAACGTCTCTAAAAATAATATGTTGAAGGCCTAAAGCAGTAAAATGAATGTCGCGCTTAAGCGGTAAGAAGAGGGAAATCGTTATGTGTGTTAGGTCGGGAATACTGAATGTGGTATTTCACACTTACCGCGTATTGGGTCTGTGCGGAAAACAAGCAAATACGCACGATCTCGCACAAACGATCTAGCGACGCTTTGGTATTATCAAAGAATCAAGTGCTCTTATCGGAGCAACGAGAACGCGGGAAGCGAACATTTTGATTTATCAGTAGAAGATATTCTATGCATCCACTTAATGAAAGAAGATATATATCTACAATAATTAATTTAATAAGCCGAAATAATAATGAATCGATTAATATTCGGATATATTGATAACCACCTTATTTACACAGATTAATATTATCTTAATCAGAGGTCATATGAACGACAAGAGCGAAGAAAATGGAACTTTGCTTTTTCGTCGCTTTTATCGTGTACCTTCGCTTTTATCGTTACTGCAATATGCACAGCTCAATAACAATGGATACTTCAATTATCTCTGATATAGCATCGCTCCTTCTTTTATCGTTTATCGTCGCTCCAACGTGTACGTACCCTAACAGACCACTGCTATGTAGGGGAGAGAGGGTAACTAAACTAAACACACTAGAACAGTCTTGCGATGGTGACTAGTAATTTCGAGCGAGAGCTCTTTTATGCCCGCTGCGCGCGCCGGAGCTCTTTTACCTGTAAACATTGCTAAAGGATGTACAGATCTTAGAACACAGCGCATCATGACGGAACGGAAGCGCTTAAAGCTTTCAAGGAAGAGTGGAAGATGCAATATTTATGCTTCGAACATGGTGTTGAAGTCCAGTGTTTGTTGTGTAAAAAAAATTCATTTGCAAAAAAAGCAACATAAAACGGCATTATGAGACGCAACATGAAAAAAAAAAATAGAGGCATTGTTCAGGAGAAGAGAGAAATAAATTGATTTCGAAATTGACTTCGAAGGTAAATTAATTTACATTTGGGTCAGCAGATAGTATCTAGATTCCTTTTATTTCTTTATTTTAAATGTATTGTTGATGTTTTATTTGTTGCTTGTTTCTTGATACTTACTTTTATTAGGCTACGTGTTTCTTTAATTTAGAAATAATATTTTATCTTTGATTGCACTTTAACTTATACTATTATTAAGCTCAAAATGCTAATTCACTTTTATTCCAATAACTATTTTCAAGATTTTGAGCAAATATGAACTAAACATTTTGAAAACATTGATGCAAGGAGCTTTTTTAGTAACGTCAATATAACATATACTTAGAAATATAATTTCAAAACTATTAGACCTAATAGCACCAAATTTTGTACAGATGATATTATTATAGACCTGTTTATATAGCTTAAATTTCACAAATTTTGGCCGAAAATTGTGGAGGTTTTAAAAATCATACATATCCCCTTAAATGATTGACTCCAAAAATTACGATGGCTCTCAATATCTTAATTTAATCAATTTGTTTTTTCGTGTTACGTGCATCTCACAAATCACTCTAAGAAAACTCATTACATAATCACGACTGGAGAGTAAGGACTACATTTTCACAATCACACAATCAATATACTCTATTTCAATCAACATTGTCATTATTATTTTTTCAACAAATACTCAAAAGTACTTAGAGATCATACACGTCGAGCAGGTAGACCCTATTAGTTTCTCCTAACCAGTGAAGTAAAGTATTTACATACCGGTAATAAATAACTGCTTTTAACAAGAAAATGGTTTACATACAATTAAAATTTTCCTACTTCTATTTTTGTTCCTAAAAACCCCTTCCCTTTGCGATTTGTTTATATATGTACATGTATATTAAGTAACTTAGTAATTAGATCTATTACATAGCCAGAAATTTAGTAACGCTAGTTATTGTAATAATTGCTGCCTTTATTCGATGTATACGCATGTACATCCCTGATGTCTACGTTACGACGCTATGTAGTGGATAAGCTATGCGCTCGTGATCAAGGTCGAGCTCTTCTACCATGATTGAGAGCTAATATCGTCTCATCCCTGCACTAGAACGATACGAAATATACAGACACACACAAACACATCCAAATGAAATTCTCAATACAAAACTCAATTTCAGAACACACAAATTCTTTGACTGCACATTACACTACACAAACACACCCCCATAAGAAACAAAGCAAAAGGCGCCAAGACCAGCAATAATCAGTTCTGAAGATGGCCAACAGCAGGCCGAAACATGTTAAGAAGGTAAATAAAATGTAACACATGAAAGACAATACTTTTTCCGAAGTGATATAATGTTAAAAGTTTTGTAATCAAGATGTATAAAATTATATCATTATGTGATATTCCTAGATTCGTATTATTTATTAACAGTGATAATTGGGAGAATTTTCACTTACGTACAAGATGAAGTGTGCAACAAATAGTAACAGTACATACAAAGTAAATTAAAAACGCACACTTGAGCAATTAATTATACCTTGAATGTCTTGTCTTAAATGGCGTGAAAGAAAATATATTCGGAAGCAAGTTATATCTGCATTCAAACGTATAGACCATTCCTTGTCTCGTGAGATCTACCTACGCGTCAGGGAAAGAGGAAAGTGGACAGAGAAGCTTCCCTCCCTCGTCATGATTCCATTGATGGCTAGCTCACTTACCCCCACCATGAGGGTCTTCGCATGGATAAATATATAATAGAATGCGAAACTTACTGAGTTTCCCGTAACACATGCTGGAGGCGCTAATGTAGAAATTGATCTTGCTGCCACCTGTTGGGCGGAGGAGAACTTATTACATCTAGAAGCGCACCAAGTAGCGAAAATAAAAACTAATTATCCATGCATTTAGCAGCTCACCTGGTGACGAAAATGTTAACCTATGCAGAAAGTATTCCCTCCCTCATCACTATTCTCAATTTAAAATATAACATTTACATTTTTATTCCTAACAGCATCTTCCACTGAAAATTCTTACCGGAGCCACAGGAAGATAAAAGAGATGATCTATTTTACACTACTGAATTAAAATATAACCAGACAGAGACAGAAAATAAAGCAAAAGTTTAGATAATTGGAATTCTATTCTTTGGGTATTCAGTTTACTGCGCAATGGAAAAGTCCGCAAAAACTACTTAGATAGTTCAATTTATTATATTACCGGTACTATTACTTTACAATACATTCAACAACACCATTTTAATAACGTCCATAAACATCACTGTTTAACATACACTGCTTATACACACATAGTATCGTTATTGTCCACTTATTAGCAAGTTTCTGGCTGCCATTTTGTCCTTCTCGAGCAACGTCTCGAACGAACGGATAAATAGATAACTCTGAGTAACGTACCCAACACGTAGTTCTAATGTTCACCACCTACGACGTCGGACGCTGATCATCTTATTTGAGCCCCCTGCCGTCAGATGGTGCTACCACAGTTTCGCATCCTGTTGTATATTCTCGCCACAAAAGCTGTCTCTTCGTCCAATATGCTGATGACACTGTTATATTCACTTCAGACATGGATATTCACATTGCATATAATAATCTACAGGATTACTTAAACAAGGTAGAAAATTGGCTCATATATTGGAAAATAAAAGTGAATGCCTCCAAGAGTTCCGTAGTAATTTTCACTAAAAGAAGACCGCAAGAACCATTTGAACTGAAACTTTTTGATGTAGTAATTCCAAATGAAAAAGATGCAAATTATTTGGGAATAATTTTGGACCATATACTTTCTTTTAAGCCTCACATGAATAAAATTTCTGCCAAAGATTATGCTATGTTTCAACGTTTGTATCCTTTATTCAAGTCGCTATCGCTGAGTTTGTGGACTAAGAAAACTTTCTATATAACAATAATCAGAGCTAGCCTCCTATATGCATATCCAGCGTGGTAATCTGTCAATGGGTTCTACTGAGAAGACTGCGTGGTGTACAAAGAATAGTTCTGCGCACAATTGCTGGAGCTGATTACACAACATCCAATAAATTTTTACATGAAGTTTTGGACATAGCATCAATTGAAGAGTTTTCGGAAAATTTAAAGCTCAAATTTATACAAACATTGAAAAATCATCCAAATCCTCTGCTACAGAAGTTTAATCATTAAGCATAAAGAATAAAACCCAAGTTATACCAGCCACATCTTTTATAAATTCATCATGGATTAACATCATGGACTGAAGAACTAGACTGAACAATTTCAAAGTGATTATAAATTGAAGGAGGAGTCAAAAGCAAGTCAGCTTGATCTCCGTTCATATAGACTTTGTGCATCAAGATGTTGGTTGGTTGGTTGGTTGGTTATACTGTATACCGTAGAAGTGGATAACGTCAATCAGTGGGTGTAAAATCGATCATTTGCGATTTTTATTGAAAATTATATATTTTCTCAGTTACTTGTTAACATTTTGTTATGCTGACTTCATTGCCTTACATTGTAAATGTAAGCGAGAGGGACAACAAAAAGCCTGCGAATTCCAACAATGGGAACACTGTGTAATTACCGTTGAAATGAAAATTGTTATTTTCAACTTTTTCTCTTAAATGGAAACGAAATTTAGAGTTTGTAAGAACAAACTCTAAATTATAGTCAGCAGTGAAAGGAGACAGGATGTATACGTAAGTACTTTTCGTTGAGATTGTATCCTGAAATAATAGCTTTGCAGTTCGTAAATGTTACTATTGAAACTTACGAGTATTATTTTAAGAAAAATTGTAGTCTACCTTTGTAGGGTTAAGTCGATCATGCCATTGACCTACTCGAAACAGATAGGACCAGCAGGAAAAATAAATTGTTCACCGAAATAATCCAACTAACACTTATAAACAGAAAAGTGTCATAGTATAGCTTATATTGATGGGATAGTGGGGAAAGAGGAAGACGAAATTATGGTGAATTTCTTGCGTAAGAGAAGCACTGTCAAAGGAACGTATTTTGTACACCCGTCTGTACCTGACAATGGGCACAACGTAGTTTCTAAAGTGACATGAGGAGGGGAAGATTTCAAATAACATCTGATATAAACCTAAGCAATGTTGAATTGCATTTTAGATTATAATTGAAGTGTGGTATTTCTATGTAAATTTTGAATTCTTAAATCTTTGTTTTTTTTTTTTTTTTTGGTATGTGAAGTATTAAAATGTGTTTTTATGTTTTATATGTTGGCAATCATAATCACGATTGTACAGTGGAGACCTATAAGCCTAATTGTATCGAATAGTATGATCACAGTAACAAAAGATACACTATATAATGCTATAGGCATATATTGAAGATTATTATTATTTTTACACCCCTTATAACAAATAAAATATATGTAATACACTTAATTTGTTTTTTAAATACATAAACAGTGATCGACTTTACAACGCAATATTTTAAAATCGATCTTAAACTAAAAATTCAATCGTAATCGACTTTACCCTATTTAAGCAGGTAACTTCGATCACAAGTCAAATAAAAAAACAGTTTGTTATAGATTGTAATTCAATTCTTGTAACGTGCCTTCATAAGTGAAGGATATGACGACAAAATGCTATTTTCTGAGGAACTTCGCTCCATTGCATAACCTCAATATCATTAAAATATTGCAAAATTTTGATCGACTCTACCCTCTTCTACGGTATTTATCACTGTTTAACATACACTGCTTATACACACACATAGTATCGTTGTTGTCCACTTATTAGCAAGTTTCTAGTTGCCATCTAGTCCTTCTCGAACGAATGGATAAATAGAGAACTCTGGGTAACGTACCCAACACGTAGTTCTAATGTTTACCACCGACGATGTCGGGCGCTGATCATCTTATTTGAGCCCTCTGCCATCAGATGGTGCTGACCGCAGTTTCGCATCCTATTATATATTTATCATGGTCTTGGTATGAGTTACGGCGCACACAGGCATTTGGTTTGACGAGATAACGAATTACCTATATGTCGAAATAAGGGAAAAATAAAATATGAGTGTTTCATGACCCACACACCAGTTTGAGAGGGATCTATCGACAAAGAAATTGTAGCCCAGTAATAGATAGTGGAAATATACGCTGTAACGATTCTTCGTTATGGAGTGTATAGGTAGAAAATGATATCCCATCAACATAGCTGCTTCTTGATGGGCAATAGAGATGATAGAGGGTACACTGTAAGAGTACAAATAGAATCAATCAAGAGATGTCAATGTGGGAATTTGTTGGGTGCGCAGGTGCTGCTGTTCCCAGAGGAGGGATGGGCCCGTAGCGCGTCCTCCTCGTACTGGACCCTCACGCCCGCCTGGTGGAGTCGCAGCCGTTGCAAAGTTGTAGAAGTCGCCGGCACCAGAAGGTGAGTCAACATGTAAAAAACTCTTTCTTCTTGTTCTGAGAGAACTAGTTAAATTCGAATTGGAGGGAAACTGATTTTATTAACTATGTTTTGATTTGAGAACTGGGGAGGCTAAAGTAAGGTTTTTGAGGCGTTCCCATTTCCCGGGGACAGTCCCGAATATTGCTTTATGTCCCCGAACAAAATTCGTCCCCGGAATGTCCCCGAATTTAATAATTTGTCCCCAGATATCCCAGAATTTTAAGTGTTAATTATTATAATTTTATGAAAATGCTGTTGAATATCACAACACTATTATTCTACACTCTCGCGGAAAAATGAGAACTGCTGTCACACTTCACTTTAGCACGACAATGAATAACACAAAGCTGAAGCTCCAAGTTAAAAAAAATAATGGAGGAAAATTATCTCTGAAAGGTTGTAAATGTATAACTTAGAAAGCATGTTGGAAATATTCAGATTGTCAATTAATATAGATAAACACAATATAATATTTGTTACTCAGTCAAATGACAAATCAATGTAAAATAATGACTTATATTATATGGTCATTAAGTTTTATATACATGAGCTACAAATTGCAAACGTTTTCGCCCATTCAGGCATCTTCAGGCACAATTATACAATATCTCAATATCAAACTGTGTAGCTATTACATTGGTGGTAGATAAACTGTTTAAGATTAATGGTGTACAAAACATCTCCACAATTAAAATGTAATAATATTACAAGTCATAAATTAAAATAATGTTAAAAACCACGTAATGTTGTAATTATGACTTGTAATATTACATTTTAATTACGGAGATGTTTTTGTACACCATTAATCTTAAACAGTTTATCTACCACCAATGTCATAGCTACATAGTTTGATATTGAGATATTGTATAATTGTGCCTGAAGATGCCTGAATGGGCGAAAACGTTTGCAATTTGTAGCTCATGCATATAAAACGTAATGACTATATAATATAAGTCACTATTTTACATTGCTTTGTCATTTGACTGAGTAACAAATATTATATTGTGTTTATCTATTGTAAATGTGTAGTCTAACATGCTGGATCACACCCCCCATAAATTTGTATACCTGACCCTCTGAGCGTATTCCGAATCTCAGCGCTGAGCAATCTGATGGCATCATGGTGTTCCGAATTTCACCGATGGAGTCATTGATGCTCCACCGGTGTCGCACCGGTGCCATCAGCTTGCAGAGGTGGTGGCAGTCTCCATCAGCCGCCATCAGTGAATCTGATTGGTTCTTGTATAGGGCGGGAATTAGCAGACGAATGACATCGTGCACTGTTGTGTCATGGCGGTGTGTTCTGCTGTATTGTTTGTAATGAGCACAACGTAAAAACAATATGTTAATGGCTTATTAGCGAACATGTCAACGGACCAGTTATTACTACCGGTTCAAGAAATAAATTGTTTATGCTCTTTTTTTGTTTAAACGAGATGGCAGTACGGAAATTTCGCAAAATTTTGCTAACGTACCATAGACAACAACTTATACAGTCGCCATGACAGCCATCGATCCTTCCAATAGTTTTATTCCTATTTCGCTGCAGCGTGACGTCATTGTTGTATCCGGTCCGGTGAGATTCGAAATACGCTGTCTGTCATTTAGCTCCCTCATGGTTTGTTTCAATAGGAAACTCTTAAAAATGCAAATAACTCCTTCTATAAATTTTGTATGACCCAAAAACATGACACGTGGAATTTCAATTTTTTGTTTATAGACAGATAAAAATCCTCATGAAAAAATAATGAATGTTTTACCCCCAGTTCATTTTAAGCTACTAGAAGGACATATATAGTTAGACTGGGTTTTACTCAATTAGTATAGAAGAAAGAATATTCTTTCACATTTTAAAGTAACGAAGTTGAAATTATGAACTGTCATGCCTTTCAAGTAATTTTTTAACAAATGTCAATCACAGAGAAATGATAACAATTTACTAAATTCTGAAAAATATTAGAAACATAAAATATTGAATTGTTAAAAATTCAGATGTGATACACGAAAACGGATTTCATTTTTGCAATCAACGTAAAATTCTGATTCAGAAACACTGACCTTTTACAAAACAACAAAACTCATTCAGACCAGTGTAGTCATTACCAAGCTGCGGATTTTTAGGCACTAAAACACTTGAAATAGGTAGACAAAATAGGCATTCAAAATTCTAAAATAGGCATTTAAGAAGGCACTAACAAATTTCTAATTCTCAGCGGCTAACACGACCATAGCGTAGCATTATACACTACTTACTATAGAAATATCATTATGGCAGTGAATAACTAAATATTGGTCCAAATGTAATGAGAACTGATGTCTATTTTCTGTAAGAATGTTCTTAAATTGGGAGAAACTCTCTTCCGCTTCACATGAAGTGATGGGGCAATACTTCTGAGATCCAATCTCAGCTGGGGACCAAACCAGTGGGAACACAGTAACGTCAATGTATTTTCCAATCAGTGCTTCTGATGACTTCTGCTTTGGCATATCTCCACGGTATAATTTACGTATTACAGCAGAAATTTCAACTCCATACTCAATTCCCAAACTCACAAACCGGATACACAGTTCAAAACAACTACCCTAGGCAACTACCACAATGATTCATGCGGATTTCGAAATACAGTTTTCTCTATTGGTTAATTTTAAATTATTCGATTTCTCCGCGCTCTGGTGGCAATAAAACGTAACACACAGAATTATTGATATTTCTATATCATTTCCCACCGTTAGATAAAAAAGAAACAAATTACAGATTAAAAAAATGTCGATAGAATGGTTAGTAAACTCAAGTATAATATATAATACGGATATTTAGGCAACTTTTAGGCATTTATAAGCAAATACGCATTTATTAGTGAAATAGGCAATTATAGGCACTATAGAATTCGCATATAATACTCACAATGTCTTGAAATGGATATGTAACCTAAAATCTTCCGCCTTCAGGTTAAGGATTAAAATAGGCATATAGGCATAAATCCGCAGCTTAGTCATTACCAATATCAGTAACGATTTATTCACAATAATGAAGCGATTTAATACTAGATGTAAGCCGTACTTCCTAATAATCTCGCAATAAATCGCCATTAATTAGACATTCACAAACACTGAAACTCCCTAAAAATGTGGTCAGAATGGTCTAAGATGGACATTATATATTTCATACAAAAGGAAAAGAATTACCTATCTCTCTTCTGGGATTCGTACCCCGGTGTAAGTCCGTTTAGTATGAAAACCTATAGCATGGACGAGAGCAGAGGATTTTATACATTTAATATTAAGGGAATGAAACTGTTTAAAGATGGTGAAAATATCGTGGTCATGTTACTATTAATTAACGCGGTAGAGCATTTCTTGTTCACGATGAGAGATACTAGGAGCATGTAGAAATAAGGTCGATTGTAGGACGGGGAAGATGATGACGAAAGATAATTCGGAACACAGCTTCCTGTTCAGTGGTATCGCATTTCTCTCTTATCGCATCCGATATTTCCGTTTCCTTCTAATAAGTGAAGCTGAGGCAATAATCCCGTCGTTAAACTTGATAGTTTTCTTCAGTTACGATAGAAAAGTTCGAAATATATCACTAATGGCAAGGGCTAACAGCGTCCTTACTTTGGGAGGAAAAGAGATCTTGCTTTCAATCTGTTTCATACATTCAATTAAAGACCTGAATACTAAACTAAAGTGAGGAACTTTCTAAGAAGTGCAATCAAAACCTTGCAATTTCGAGAAAGCCGATAGAAAGAATGAAGTACCGGTACCATAGTTTCCCCTAACTATGGTCCACATTTGTCACATTTTCCTTGGTATATTCAATACTATTCATCCAGATTAAGTGAAATTTTGGCTTCGGACTCTTGTAAGTATATATTAAATAAATATTGACTTATGTGTTGGAAATTGTTTAATTACAAGTGTTGAAAAAATAATAAGCATTGGTACATAGTTGTATTCTGAGTTGCCCAACTATGGTCCACTTATATATTCATGCTTGAAAGCAATAATGGACTATAGCTGGATCTGTAATTATTCGTAAATCAATAAATAGAGTTTCTAATTTAAGGGTAGAAACATAATCGAGCACAGAAATATTAAAAATAAATGAAAAGTATGTGGATTCTTTTTATTAGTACACATTGCATAAACACACAATAAACAAGTGAAATCTGAAAGTAATTTTCCTGCAATAATGAACAACTACACTCACCGGTAAAAATACCGGGCCACCTAAAGTTTCTCTTTTTCTTTTATGAGGTGAGAATCAGAAAACCCATTATGAAATAAAGAAAACATTGCTTCCCAGAAAAAAAAAACTCTTTTTTATTATCACTTGCGCTATTATTTTCAACGCCAAACAATGAATATAATTAAAAGGTGTAATAACTTACAAATTGTTTCAATTTTCTTCCAAATGTTCAACTGATTTTGTGGCCACCCAGATGTTACTAATAGCGGATATTGCCTCCCCTCAGTAATTACCGCTTCTTACTATACATGAAACAACAGCTTCATTGTTCTTCACTTCCAAAACTTTTCCTGGCCACAATTCCTCCTAAGTAACTACCATATAACTATGTGCCTTTAGCATTATTTTAACAGGTTTCGTCTTCTTTTCCACATCTGACTCACTGTCTGTAAATATGGAGAGTACACCGGAAACATCATAATCTGTATCCAATTCAATTTCATCGCTCTCATAGTCACTTACAGGGACGGTTGTGATTTTTCTACGTTGAAGTTTTCGTTTTACCGGACCATTATCCGTGCTAGTACAATTGATGCTGGAACAGCCTGTTTATTTACTGGACTATAATGTTAAATGGTGTTTTAGAATATACTGAGATACCGTATTTGCAGAAGTAAATAATCAAATTGTTCACATTTCATTAAAACAAATATTTATAAATGAAATACAACTATGTTCCACGAAACATCGTGGTACATAGTTGAGGACTGACTTCTAGCCTTGAGGTTAAACATTTTTCACGCAGAGTCCTTAACCTCTGCCAGTGTAATTATTACGTGAAAGTAAACACTATATAGCCAGGTTTAATTGTACAAACAATCATATATCTATAATTTACCAGTTCTACAGAGGAGAGCTTAATAAAACAGACAATCACAAACTGAATGATTTCGTGTCTTCACACATCCAATAGAACGATGCACACTGACCTTGTTAAGCATCCATATCATTGCCTCCTGTAATGGTAGATGGAAGCATCTATGGGGAACATAATTACATCATAGTGGCGTCTTAAATGGCAAACGCCGAACTCTTGGAGGACTAAGTAGTAAATAATGCGTTTTGGACCATAGTTGGGTGCCTGGACCATAGTTATGGGAAATTACGGTACTATATTATTGTAGACCTGTAGTTTCGGCAGTGTCGAAATTTTGGCAAAGATTGTGAGCAAATAAATGTTATGCATGTAAATAGCAGCATAACAAGATTAATTAAATGAAAAAATGCACTCTTTTTATAATTTATACGCTTATTATAGGATCAATCCTTGTAAGTTATGCTACAACAAGAATACTTAACAGAAGTCACCTACTAATATCTATTTAGAGAGAACCAGAAGTTGAAATATTGGTTATTGTTTATTGTTGTTTATTATTAATAAAATAACATGGACAAAATACAATCTTAGTTCTTCCCTGAAGGAGTAAAACCCTCGTGCTAGATAAACAAAGATAAACAAAAAGATAATATTTTGACACAAACTGGGTCAAGAAAAAAAAATTACAGGAATAAATTAAATTTAAAAATACAATTTCAATTTTAACAATTTAAGTCATACAAATACATATACATAGTAAATCAATAGGCTATATATTATTTAGAAATCAAATTCCTAACGCTATTTTTGAAATTTCTGATACTAAAATTTTCGAAATTTGGGTATTTATCTATTATTCTATTGTATAACCTTGGACCAAAGTAGAGCTGTGCTTGTGAAACACTTTGGTTCCTCTAGTCGTATAAAATCGGATCTTTTAGTTCCATATTTATGATGATACAATTTGAATTTATTACGATTTTTATGTATGTAGATTAATAAGGCAATATAATACATCTGTTTAATTTTCAAAACATTAAAATCAGTAAACAAAAGCTCGGATGAGTAATCAATTGGTTTATTAAGGCATATTTTAATTATTCTTTTCTGAATAAGTATTAGTGGAGTGAGATTAGAAATACATGCATGTCCCCACCCTATAATTCCATACTGGAGAATGGATTGAAATAAAGCTAAATAAAAAAGGTAAAAGTTAAAGGTATCCCCGTAACATGCCATGAAGGCATTTGGGGGGCATGGAGGTAGAGCCCCATGCTTTCCATGACGTCGGCACTAGAATGAGGTGGTGTGGTCGGCACCACGCTCTAACCGCCTTTAACCCCCGGGAAAGACCCGGTATTCAATTTTATAGGAGACTGAGTGAATCTCGGGGCCGTTCTGAAAGTTTGGCAACGAGAAAAAATCCTGTCACCACCTGGGATCGAACCCCGGACCTTCCAGTCTGTAGCCAATTGCTCTACCAACTGAGCTACCCGGCCGCCAAAGCTAAATAAATGATAGGTAAAATATTAATTGGTAAATATGACCGAAATATAACAAAGATATAAATTGTTTTACGTAATCTATTGCATTAATATGTAATTTGTTTGTTCCATTGTAAGTGTTGGTCGATTGTAATAATAATAATAATAATAATAATAATAATAATAATAATAATAATAATAATAATAATAATCTGCAACTTTGAGCAAGAATGTTAAGTTGAGAGGGACAAACACTATAGTGAGGATCACGAAAGAACAGGTCCTAAAAAGCAAATATTGCCGTCTTGTCAGTGTTGCAAACTGTTACCAGATATCACACGATCCTACGTTCTGAATGACTTATTTACTTACCTTACTTTACTTTTATGAAAAAATTCCAATAAAATAATTAAATACTAATAAATCAAAATATATATAAAAAAAATTAACAAACTTGAAATGATAGTTATTATGAAACCAACACTAATAAAAATAATAAAAATTATAAAAATATATAATAGAGCTTGGAATATAATATAACATAAATGTTTATTTTGTTGTTCAATCTTGAAGTGACTTACCAGTGTTTTAAAAAACATCAGTAAATTTATAAATATAAATATTCATTGTCCCGCGCCGTGGCGTCGTGGCTTAGCACTCGCATTACGGAATGCGCGCTGGTTCGAGTCCTCATGGGAGAAGAAACTTTCTCATGAAATTTCGGCCAGTGTATGGGACCGCTGTCCACCCAGCATCATGATGCACTTGGGGAGCTACGATAGTTAGCGAAATCCGGTTGCAAATGCCAGCTATAACGGCTGGGGGGATCATCGTGCTAACCACACGATACCTCCATTCTGGTTGGATGATCGTCCACCTCTGCTTCGGCATGTGGACGTGAGGTTAGCAGCCGGCTGGTCGGTCTAGGCCCTTCATGGGCTAAAGCACTATGGAATTTTTTATAAATATTCATTTAAGTTAAGGTTAAAATTATGCTAACTTTTCGCCCCTTGGTATCTTCAGGCACTTAATCAAATTATATCATGTAATACATAAATTTACAAAAAATGGAATGACTGTTGAATATATACATATAATCTTAAAACTAACAAATTAAAATCATGTGTACAAATTAAATGATAAACTATACAAATGAATGATAAATTTGTACACTTGATTTTAATATGTTAGTTTTAAGTTTGATTAATGTAGGAATATATATTCAGCAGTCATTTCATTTACCGTACTGTAAATTTATGTATTACATGATATACTAATAATAATAATAATTTATTTGAACGATCATAGTAATGGTACACTTTTGGTTCGCACTCCCGATGAAGAAGATTAAGTGCCAGAAGATACCAAGGGGCGTAAACGTTAGAATATTTTAAAATTAAATTCAATGAATATTTAAATTTATAAATTTTATTGATGTTTTTTAAAACACTGATAAGTTATTTAGACTGAATAACAAAATAAACATTTATGGTATATTATATTGTAGCCTATATTGACTTGTCTGAAAATTATTACCACAATGCTTACTAAGATGTTTATGTTGGAAGGTTATTCTAAATAATTCAATAATTAGTAACATATTTTCGTAGGCAAACTATAGGTATTAGTCTGGCAATATGAAATTCATTGGTTTGACTAAACAATTGAATCACGAGACCTAACCTAAGAATATATTTTATTTGACTGCATGAAATTATTAGTACTAACTCCGAAAACTTTCCTGAATTACAACCACAACGCAATACATAAAATAAGTATTATGTATTAATATTAATACTGATATTAATTAATATTAGTATGTTCAAATTTCACTAGCTTCCAGTAACCGACTCAGAAGTCTAGTACAATTTTAATTTCGTGGAACTCCAATACCGACAACATTTGTCTCAGCTGCCAACATACCAGTTACAAAATCACTACCATTTGTAGTATTTGTCAGTATCGAAATTCGAAACGAAGTTGGCAAAAGAAAATTCAACCTGCAAACTAGAAAACCACCACAATCCACTAGGATATGTAGTAATGGGGGAAAAATGGTTACGTTTCACCCTTGGAGTACGAAGTAAGCTGACCCGGACTATATTCAGATTCCTGTAATGGAACCAGGTTCAGCTGGATTTGTGGCTGGAAATGCGACCGTTTCAATGATACAAGAGGTCTTTGTTTTTGTTCCGTGATATTTTTAATTTTCGTTTCCAAGACTATTGGTTACAGTGAAATAAAAGACTCACTTCTTCCGATTCCACGTGTCAGCCTTTCTTGAAAAGTTGCCAGATTACAGTTGCAGGCAGATCTTGACTGGCGTGTGCTTAATAAACGAACATTCATGCTAAGTCAGAGCAGTCTATGTTTTGCTGTTTAATCAAGCTATTAAAAGCTCAAAGATATTTTCAGAATTCTTTTACAAACCCCTGTCACAGGATGTAATAAATTGAGAGTAAAACTATTATATATATTTTTATCGCACCATTTTACTACCATTTAAGTTCAGATAGATTCTAAGGATACGAGATTCTTAGGATACATAGTAGCGGATGTCCAACAATTAGGTTGATCCGGCAGTATTTCGTGTCGGCAAAGCCCTATACAACCTGAATGTTAGTTATATCTTTAACAACTTATATTACTCACATACTTTAATTACTTATTAGAAATAAGCAAATGGTAGTCACGATTACATCAGACGTATCGAAATGTTCACCATATTCCTTTAGGGGAGAGTCGGGTAGTATCGGACATCGGGTAATATCGGACAGTGAGTTTCTTTCATCTACCACACGATGATAGTACCTGATTGACATGGTTACGTTTCTGTGATGTCACATAGAGAAACGTAACCATGTCATTCAGGTACTACCATATGGTGGTAGATGAAAGAAACGCACTGTCCGATATTACCCGATGTCCGATACTACCCGACTCTCCCCTACACATGCATCATTATCTTTGAATAGACTGTAAGAGAATTCGATATTTTCAATTTACTGCATTAAAAATATTTCTAGAGGAATATTTTCCTTGAAATCCTCCAGGTTACGTCAATTGTTTCAATACACTTTTTGTTTAAGGACAGTTCACAAGTAAAAGTCACAGGGATTTTGGTCCGGCGATCTAGGAGGCCACAAATCCTTGCAATTTATTCTGTGGAACACTTAATGCACGATATTTCTCTTTCCAAGTTTCATAAAAATTGTTTTTCACGTAACTGTCGTCGATGAATATTCTTTGCTCTAAATTAAATAGGACTTCAACGAAATTTATAAGAGTATACAATGAATTACACACACAAACCAAAAAACGTACGAAACAAGCACTAAAACTGAACAGCGTACGAAACACTGGTAGCATGACTCACGGCGCCGATCTCGACGAAGCCAGGAACGTAGTTCGTCCAGCTACGGATGTTTATGATCAATCTAATTGGCCGGTATCCGACACGAAGTGAAATTTTATTACAGTATACTATAGTTTCTTTCTAAACACCCCCAAATGTCACACAACTGTTGGATTAAAACACAACAGAAATTTTGGACCCAGAATATATAATGCATTAATTAGAGCTTATCTAGAACTAAGTACACTGAACACACATAGGTTTAAGAGACAAAGTGGATTAATTATTTAACTGTTTTGTCTTTTCTTAGGCTTTAGAGTTTAAAATAATTGTAATCTAATACTCGTGTACTTTGTATTTTCTATATTTGTATACGTCATTACATGGTCTGTATTTTACTATATATTAAAATTATTGTGCTAAATTAACACTCTTCCATTTTATATAAGTAGACTGAACTGCGCCCGAGCACGAGCTTCTGCTCTTTCGGACTGCAATGCCTAGTATAGTATAAACCTTGTGTATTAAAGAAATAAATTTGAATAAATTTGATATATTAGCTTGAAAAAAATTATAATCTCGAAAAATACAGTTGTACATTATATATTGTAACTCTTTAAACTAAACAACAATGTAACTTTATTATCTCAACAATAGGATTTGCTCTCCACACAGTAACACAGTGTTCGTTATTGCACTCCACAAACGACAATGACAATTTACTTGGACTATTACGAACAACAATGAACTGTTAATCTTAACTAATATTTACGAAGCACTATTTACAAATCAGAACTGTCAGTTCTCAGTTCACAGTTCTTCTGACTCAGTCACTCGCGTTCACAGAATCTCGAACCCCAGACCTTCAGAGACAGTCCACTGTACTCGAACTCAAGTCCCTCCAACTGCGGTCCACTGCACTCGAACTCAGGCCTTCGGATGCTGACACAGTTGCGGACGCACACTCAAGTCGAACTCCGGTACACAAGACTGGCAGGCTTGCTCTGTTCACAACGCTAGCTTACTGACTGGCTGAATAAACTGAAAAACTGCTGAAGTTCGCTCGCGTTTCTTCTTTTATAGCTAAACCATAGTTGCGAGAAATTTCTAGGGTGTGCAGAGATAGCTCTCTTGAATTATCTGGATATCTCCAATTCGACGGACTTCTGGAAGAGTCGGGAGGGTCCGTCCCCCCTTCGCTCCGCACGTGGCAGTTGCGCGCGCAACCTCCCCTCGTCGCGTTGACGTAATACACCCCCTCTGCCCTTCAGCATGCAGATGCTCCCCGTACCAGCGTCTCGTCTGCCGCGCGCCATGTTGGGCGCGTATTCGAACCCCGTTGCAGCTGTCACAATATATTTGATCTACGATATTTTCTCAAACGTGTGTAGGAAAATAAACTGTATGAAATGAAATTCATTAGTAAATGGTGAGTTAAAAATAACATATTTAATTTAATTCAAATAAGTAATCATAAAAAATTATGAAATTAAAATTACGAAATTACAATGCATTTGATTTCAGTATATAGGCATACAAACATAGGCCTACTATAGTCTATAAATGGTAAATACTCTGTGACATTTCCCTTTAAATGAACTTTCTTTTCACTTACAAGATCTGTTGAAATGTATAAATATTTTTGGTTTACATCTAAATCTCCACTTGCCTTAGGCGGCACGGTCCGAAGGTTCGAACCCGCCTTCGACGTGGATGGATGTCCATCGTTGATGCTCTGTCCTGATTGTTTGTGGAGCCCCTACGTTCTCCTGATCCTAGGCTTGAAGAAGGCCCACATAATATCTGCCCGTGTCTAGTTTATTTGATTCATAGAATCACCCAATCTTCTATAGGTATTGGTGTGTAAGTCCTGCTACTAAAGCAGGAGGTTAAACGAAAACGTAAAAGGAAATCCAAATCTCTCTCTCTTTTTAGACGTGACAAACCGAATAATTAAAGTTATCCACATTTATTTTATGTCCTATGATAAGTTAATAATCTGTGCGTTTTTAGAGAACATAGCTTTCATTATTCCATTATCTACGGTGTGTGCAAATACTTACGCCCGATTTATATTCATTTAAGCATACTCCTTGCACAGTATTATTAATTCACAAACGATTAGGGAAAACACGGGAATTTTACTGGAAGCAAGTAAAGAGATAGGTTTGGAAGTAAATCCCGAAAAGACAAAGTATATGATTATGTCTCGTGACCAGAATATTGTACGAAATGGAAATATAAAAATTGGAAATTTGTCTTTTGAAGAGGTGGAGAAGTTCAAATATCTGGGAGCAACAGTAACAAATATAAATGATACTCGGGAGGAAATTAAACACAGAATAAATATGGGAAATGCCTGTTATTATTCGGTTGAGAAGCTTTTGTCATCCAGTCTGCTGTCAAAATATCTGAAAGTTATAATTTATAAAACAATTATATTACCGGTTATTCTGTATGGTTGTGAAACTTGGACTCTCAATTTGAGAGAGGAACAGAGATTAAGGGTGTTTGAGAATAAGTTTCTTAGGAAAATATTTGGGGCTAAGAGGGATGAAGTTACAGAAGAATGGAGAAAGTTACACAACACAGAACTGCACGCATTGTATTCTTCACCTGATATAATTAGGAACATTAAATCCAGACGTTTGGGATGGGCAGGGTATGTAGCACGTATGGACGAATCCAGAAATGCATATAGAGTGTTAGTTGAGAGGCCGGAGGGAAAAAGACATTTGGGGAGGCCGAGACGTAGGGGGGAATATAATATTAAAATGGATTTAAGGGAGGTGGGATATGATGATGGAGAATGGATTAATCTTGCTCAGGATAGGATGGCAGGCTTATGTGAGGGCGGCAATGAACTTCGGGTTCCTTAAAAGCCAGTAAGTAAGTATTATTATTATTATTATTATTATTATTATTATTATTATTATCATTATTATTATCATTATTATTATCATCATTAGTGGTAGCAGCGAATTATTCTTCTACAAACTTAATTTTCAACAATGTTAGAGGATTTCAAAATCTTTCGCGTCTTTTGAACAACCCTGTACTTCAGATTGGCAATGCATTTTGCACACAAAAGTATAATTATAACTCGACCATAGAACTGTTAGAAGTTAAAAGTGAAAATACCGTAACAGTATTGAGTGGGAAACTTAGGTAGGTTGATACTTGATAACAGATTGGCGAGGTTACGACAGGAAATTCCCCACTCCTGCTACAGTACTGGTATTGTTTCCTTCAGCGAGTTTTGGCTCAATGTATTCCAAACGCTACACAATGTCCCCAGTTCCCCTCCCTTAGAATGCAATGCGAGCCAATAAAGGCCCTAAATATGTCAACAGCACTGCCGCTACTATCCATTGCTACTTGAAACAGAAACACAGCGATTTTCTGTGCCGATAAGCAATTAAACTTGTGCTGGTTATTGCTGCGTTACCTTGGTAACACCGCCGTTAGAAATTATAACGACTAGCAGCCTGTTCCTACTCCGTAAGACTGCATTCTC